>NC_090329.1:53758406-54073802 GCF_035084215.1 Heptranchias perlo
CCCAATCACTGTATTTTATTTCCGGTACAAAATGAAAGAAGATATTTGCTGGCACTTTAATGCGCG
Source organism: Heptranchias perlo (assembly GCF_035084215.1). NCBI lineage: Eukaryota > Metazoa > Chordata > Chondrichthyes > Hexanchiformes > Hexanchidae > Heptranchias > Heptranchias perlo. Next base: position 53,758,473 of record NC_090329.1, read on the forward strand.
ACAGGAGAAATAAACTCTCTGGACAAAGCAATTAAAAGTGAATCCCAATTTATTTTTCTCTAAGTGCTCCGTGCATTTTACACGGTGCTTTCTCTTTGATGAAGTGTAGTCACTCCACCCGTCGGTTCATGCCAGCATGAGGCCAGACCAAATTCGGGTTGGGGCCTAATGTAAATACTCCCAGCAAGCTGCTGGTGCCAAACGGGTGCCCTGCTGCAGTTCGCTGGTTGAGGGAGGGAGGGAAATCGGCAGCTTCTATGCTGAGCCTGCCAGAAGGTCAGATCTGGGGGGGTGGTAAGAGAGGTGATCCTGGAGTGGTGCTCGAACAGGTCGTTAGTGGGCCAGAGTATTTTTGTGGGCCCAGGAGGAGAACTCCTGCTTCTCCTGGGCCCACGAAAATAAAATCTCAAAATTTCCTGGTGTGTTTTTTGAGCGACCTCCAATGGTCCCTTTTGTACCTGAATTTTGCAATCAGGGTCCTACAATCGATGTAGTTTCCCGATTTGCATATTTAAGCAGCCTCGCGCCTTTTCTCACACATGCACATTTTGCAGCCCATCATGGATATGACTATATGCACCTCAATAATGCAACTAGATTTTGTTTGAAGTATTTTTTGGATAAAGCCCTTTCAGGATGTCAGGGCAAGTTTTACAGGTACAGAATAAGTATGCATGGTGAGTATTTAAAAGGTTGTAAGGTAGCCTGAGTGAGAGAGAAAATTTGTGGCATGTGCAATTGCCAGTCTACTTGGTACACGGTCATGGGTAGATTTACTTTGTCTGATTTTCTGAGGTCTATTTTGCATCCAGCTCTTTCGTGTGGTGGAAACAACATAGTCACGGGCTGTTACATCTTCCCATACATTCTCTACAGCTTGTCTGTGTGAATGGTGCCCTGCAGTATCAAACCGCAGGGCACCTCTTTTGCCACATTTCTTCTGGCTGTACATGGAGTGTTTGGCAAATCAGGGGATTCATGGATGCCTCTGCTCCATTTAGGCAATGATTTGTATTGTGGTCAAGCTTTTATCCACCAAAAATTCCCTGCCAGTTAACCTGCAGCTTCATGCCTCTAAATCCCTGCAGCAGCATTGGATATCCTGCCGCCCAAACATCAACCTCCCACTGACTGGTATATTCCACACTAGGAACTTGCTGCACATACATATTTAGACCTAACCACAGAGGATTTGGCAGGCTCAGGCATGTGCAACTCTAGTAGGTGCAAAGCTTGCTGCACTTGATTCCTGCTCAATCCATGCACATGCAGGAAATCTACGCTGATCTGCAATTAAACTGCTCACAAATGCTTGAACATTTCTCATCTAGGGAAAGTTTTGCACATGGATTTCATGGTGAATTCATCATGAACCAAGGTATCTTGGACATATGTACCATTATCTCAGTTTGCCAAATGCACTAATCAATGTCCTCTGGTAGTTCCAGTAAAAAAAAAACCTCATGCTATGGATTCATTTTCTAAACTGTAGCCTGGACATTTTGGTCAATTTCTGTTAACAATCTCAAAATAAGTGTTGCAAGGTGATACTATTAATGCACGTCTTCACTCAATAAATTAGGCCACTAAGGGCAGATATTGCAAACTGTCAGTCAGAAGCAATGTCCTTTTGGCCATTACCTCCTTTTGAAGCAAGTGTGGCTGCTTCATGGATGGTTTGACATCATATCAACTTGTTTTTACACAGGTTAACTTGCCAAGTCAATCATGGAACTGGCCATTACAGCAACCGATAGGCTCCTGGGCTCCTTGCATGTCTCAAGCGGGTTCTTGTCAGATACAGAGTGAAGGAACATTGACTGCGGCACCTCCTCCAACTCTTTTTTGAAGATTCTCAAAATACTTTCTCAGCTTAGTCGGGGTAAATTCTTTCTTGAATTCACAAATAGAATTCATTATGTGTCAGAATTCATCATCTCCCTCAATGCACCAAAAACCCACTTAAACATATATTTATATAGATATACTGTAGGTACATACATACGCAAAGAGAACTCGTCCACACATTGAAAATGCATCTGCTGCAGTTTCAAAATACAAGTCAACGCCTCCTAACAGCTGGATTAACTCATTGACGTCTAATCTCTATTGAATGGTAGTACATACGATACTAGAGTAGCTTTTAAAAAAAATATGTCAATGATACATGAAACCTGCTCTGTTAATGAAGCTCCTTAATTATTTAGGGTTTCCTATCAACAAACTGGATGAACTGCAGTGGGTTGTACTGAGGGGAGGAGACGCTCGGCAGCAGTAACTCGGCTCTCAGTAACTGCTCATCGCCGTGTGTGTAACCGACCGAGAAAAGCGAGTCAGAGTGCAGCGGTACTTACTCGGAGAGCAACACTAACTCTGGCCGGACTCGAGAGTCAGCATGGCTCTCATAGTCCACCTGAAAACCGTCACCGATCTCCGGGGGAAAGGCGATAGGATCGCCAAAGTAGCCTTTCGAGGTAAATGGAGAGACCTTTTTTAACTCTAATACGCAGAGTGCATTTCCATGCCAATGCGCCGCATCTGGATGCAGTGGTTTGCTTTTAATACAATGCCAGATAATAAGAGGTGGCACGGACCATGTGTCAAGTGACCGCTTAGCCGGGCGGAATGAATTAAATGCGATCTGACCCTCATTAAATCCATAATAATTTTTGGCACCCAAAAAAGTTGTGCTGCCGGAGAGCTGGCGCTGTGTTTGTGGACTCGAGCTCTGCGTACTGAAGTCGGTCTGAACAGCAGTGCCGAGCCGAGCTAACTGGTTATGCTAACTATGGTGTATTATGGTCGCTTATCTATTTAACCAGTCATGCTAACTATGGTGTATTATGGTAGTTCATCTATTATTTATATATATATATATATATATATATATATTCATTATATATACATTAAAATATACTTTCTGGTTTAAGAATATGTAATTTCCTATTGGTTGCAGTAGCAGTTGGACTATATTTTTTGTATCATATACTGTGATGTGCACAAAAATCTTCCATTAAAATCTATATTACTTGTGCAGCCATTGGTGTCATGGCTGGGAGAAGTAGCTGGAGACCTGGTACTTGTTCCAATGTTTTGCAGTAGACTGGGTAAGTGTGGGGTGGAGCTCTGTGATTCCGTCTCTGGTGGACCATTTGTTTGGCTCTTGGCGCTTCTTGTACTAAAATCAAATCTGGTGGTTGATTTCCACGAGTTCAGGTTTTGGAAGCTGTTATTCCAGGTTTCTGGGACTGGTAGCGAGGGACGAGAGGCGTGGAGTGAACAAAAAGGGAAGGGTGGGGGATAGACAGTGTTGGACGGTAAAGGTTGGATCTGATGGGAAGACGGTGAATCACCAAATGGTCAAATAATAAGAATGAAATGTATACCCGAGATTGGAAGAATGGCAGACTGAAAGGGTCAATGAAAGAAATCAACGGGCAAATCCCTAAAGAAACCCCTCTGGGTGACCCATCCCCTTCCCGGTTTCTCATTCTGCAGGTAGAATGAATAAGGGATTGTGCAAAAATGTGAGACTGGGTTTGAGGAAAACATTCAAATCAAGGAACTTGTGTGCATTTCCAAAACTGTTGTGTTAAAAGAATATAAAGATATAATTTGCTGTTGGCAAATTAGTGAATGGACGCTTAATGCACGGGATGACTTTTTTATGTCCATCATTTTAATGGAGCTATTAAGCCCCTTAACTGAACGGTTTAATACTTCCATTAAAATAGTGGACAGAGTATAGGCACGTGAATATGTTAAACATTGGTTCACCAACATGACTAACAATCATTTTTAACCTATGATATTTTAATGGTGAATGTATAGAATTTCCGCGTTTTCTTTTCCTCGTCATTCTGTTGATAACCAAATACAGCAGCTAAGCAGGAGAGATCCTGTCACACTATCAGCAAGTTACTGATCAATAAAGGGGTGCTGTGAAATAAGTTCCCTCGTGAATACACTATGGAACCAAGATTACTCATGAATATTTTGTCAAAAACGCTATACAATGTAATGAGAAAGATCTTGAGGAAACTGACTAACGTTTATCATCCCCCCCCCCCCGTCAGATATTTAGTTTTAACTATTTAATCGGAACATATTCCATTAAATGCAGAGTTCAATGTCACAATGGTGAAATCTGGAGGTTGTGCAAAATGAAGCTTACATCTCACTTTTGAGGCTCAAATTATACTACACACCTAGTCTGAGATTGGTAGCTGCTAGAGCAAACTGAGCTGTGACCTAAATACTGCCCGCCAGTAAACAGCTCTGCACATGCATCCTTACATGTATGCCCAGAGCTCTATTCACCCAGCAGCTATTTTTTAATGTGAAGAGAGTAGGTGGCTGAGTCACTTTATTATAAAGAAGAACTTGAATTTATATAGCACCTTTCATATCCTTGGGATGTTCCAAAATGCTTCACAGCCAATGAAGTACTTTTGAAATGTGGTAAAGTAGACAAATGCAGCATCCAATTTGCACACAGTTTGTCCACAAACAATGAGATAAATGACCAGAAAATCTGTTTTATGGATGTTGGTTGAGGGTAAATGTTGACCAGGAAATTGGGAGAACTCCTGTACTCTTCTTGGAGTAGTGCCACATTTTTTTAAGTCCACCTACGGGGGTAGACAGTGTCTCAGTTTAACATCATATCTGAAAAACAGTACCTCCAACAGTGCAGCACTCCCTCAGTACTACGATGAAGTGTCACCCTAGATTATGTGCTCAAGTCTCTGGAGATGAGAGTGCTAATAAGGCTGAGATCCTAAAATGTTTCCACACTAAGCACTGAGCACTTTTAATCCTGGTTTTGCATCAAGCTGGAGTCGTACTCCCGTCCATTGTGAAGCCCAGGCAGTATCAGTCGGCCTCCTGGAGGTAGTCTCATACTGCTTGGTTTTAGCAGACTCTGGAATCAGGTAAGAGCCTGACTCTTAGGTTACACTGCTATTTTCATATTGAAAAGCATTTAAAACAGTATAACTGCAGCCTTAAAATCTAGACATCATTACTCATTTTGCTTTATATTCCAGTTCAGGTAAAAATAACCTAAATATAATGTGAAATACCCGTCTAAATATTTCTGATTCACAGTTTCATTCTTATAAGTGTCATTTGTACATACAAATTATGTTGTAAAGGCATTGCTGAATTCCATGCATCTAAACAGGAACAAATTAGGGGTGCGCAAATCAAAATCTGTAGTGTTCCTTTTCACAAAGGCTTTTAGTTAGTCTGACAACTGAACAAAAGATATTCAGGGAAATAACTAACAATCAATATGTGGAGATTTCAATTCACTGGAGCTTAAGTGAAATTAGTCAACTTGTAATTTTTAAAAAGCATACTACAACTTGAAAACCAAAGGAATGAAGGGTGCGAAGCATACATTTGCTGCCAGTGATGTATTATTAATTTACTGAATTCACATAAGATAGCACAGTTTACAACTGTGCACATATAATTAAGATCTAATGTACATATAAAATATCAGGACTACCTTAACTGTAACAGAAGCTAATTTGTAATGGGCATTATGTTTTGAGGTTTTGTATTTACTCTTTTTAGATATTTTTGACCTCTGTGTTTCAGATTACTCTCATAGATGAGCCCTAAGTCCCAGAGACTATTTTCATACACCCTGATAACTAACTAAAATTCATAGCGTCCCCAGGAAATGAACAAAGAATCCCTTTTCAGATTATCTGAGTTTCTGGCTTTAATTTCCTAATTCTTTTTTCTTCAGACTTATGTTATCTTCCCCAGATCCCTCCCCCCATCTTATTAGTTTAAAGTCCTATTGACAGCCCTAATGAGGATCAAGACATTTTATCCAATGTCATTTCTTGTTATTTAGCTCTCTTCAGTATCAGTCCACTACTTGGGTTTGTTGTGTCTGCTCAATTAATACATTTCCTATCATTTAAAAGGCTGTTCAACATGATTAAGCTGCAGTGTGACTTTGTTGGCATGACAGGAAATGTGATGAACGTGTTTTCCCGTATAGACAAATCTTCAATCAGAAAACTTTCTCAGCTGGTTATCAACAGGAAAAAAACTTGTGTAAAGTGATATTGTACCCTACATGACTATTTATTTAAATGGCTGGACAGGAAAATGTACAGTACTTAAACAGTGGAAGATGATACCCTTTCAATCTCACACATCTATATTACTATATATTATTGAACATTTAAAGCTGCATTATGATTGGTAACATTTCATTCTGAAATGTGTTTGCTTCAACAAGGTTATACCTACTGGGGGAAAAAAAGGTTTTTATATATGTATATCGGCTGCTTATACAAATATTTTATTCAGTTTAAGTAACAACCTGTAACGGTAAAGAAAAAGTTAACTAAACTATTAAATTTGGAGGATATCACAGGAATCTCACTGAGGGCTTTCAGTTGAAATGAATTGTTAGGCAGGATAGTTAAAGATCATTTGATAGTGTACAAAACAATAAGAGACCATAGGGCTAATTTCCCCAAATGTGCACACATCTATATTACTATATGTATTTTATGAAAATACAGGTTCATTCCAGCCTGACGAATGATATATTGTTGATCTTTAATATTTTTCTAATAATGTCTGGACGATTCGTCAGATTTGAGGGTGTGTTATGGGTATTGGGATATGGCCACAAAGGCAACAATAAGGAATCACAGAATGTTACTATACAGATGCAGGCCATTTGGCCCATGAAGTCTGTACTGGTGGTTTTCCCCGCTTGCACCACCTAGTCTAATCTAATTCTTCTGCTTGCTTCTTATCATTCTTTTTTTGAAGCAATTACCCAATTCCCTTTTAGAAGAATTTATGGATTCTGTTTCAACAACTGTTTGTGTCAGAGAATTTTTATTTTTTTTAAAACCACCCTCCATGCCAACAAACTTTTCCAAACCTCCCCTTTAATTCTTCTTGTGATTATCTTAAATTTGTCCCCACTTCTTACCATCTCACCAACTAGTAAAAATAATCCAATATATTAATGACCTGGACTTGGATATAAAGGGCATAATTTCAAAATTTGCAGAAGACACTAAATCCAGAAATGTTGTAAACAGTGAAGAGGATAGTAACAGACTTCAGGAGGACATAGACAGACTGGTGCATTGGGCAGCCACATGGCAGATGAAATTTAATGAAGTGATGCATTTTGGTAGGAAGAATGAGAAGTGGCAATATAAACTAAATGGTACAATTTTAAAGGGGGTGCAGGAAGAGAGAGACCTGGGGGTTCACATACACAAATCTTTGAAGGTGGCAGGATAAGTTAATAAGGGTGTTTAAAAAAAAGTATACGGGATCATGGGCTTTATAAATAGAGGCACACAGTACAAAAGCAAGGAAGTTATGCTAAACCTTCATAAGTTGCTGGTTAGACCTCAGCTGGAGTATTGTGTCCAATTCTGGGCACTACACTTTAGGAAGGATATCAAGCACTTGGAGAGAGTGCAGAGGAGATTTACTGGAATGATACCAGGGATGTGGGACTTCAGTTATGTGGAAAGACTAGAGAATCTGGGATTGTTCTCCCAAGAGCAGAGAAGGTTAAGGGGAGATTTAATAGAGGTGTTCAAAATCATGAAGGTTTTTGATAGAGTAAATAAGGAAAAACCATTTCCACTGGCAGGAAGATAGGTAATCAGAGGGTACAGATTTAATTGGCAGAAGAACCAGAGAGGAAATTAGGAGAATTTTTTTAATGAAGCGGGTTGTTACGATCTGGAATTCACTGCCTGAAAGGGTGCTGGAAGCAGATTCAATATTTACTTTCGAAAGGGAATTGGATATACACTTGAAAAGGAAAAATCTGCAGGGCTATGGGAAAACAGCAGGGGAGTAGGACTAATTGGACAGTTCTTTTGAAGAGCCAGCACAGGTACGATGGCCCGATTGGCCTCCCGCTGTGATGTATGATTCTATGATGACCACTGTTTGCCTTTCATAATCTTGAAGGCTTCTATCAAATCACTCCCTAAGTATCTCATCTTAGTGTAAAAAGGCCTATCTTCTCAAGTCTCTCTTCACAACAGTCACCCCTCATCCTCGATAACATCCTAATGAATCTACACTGCACTTTTTCCATTGATTTTATATTAATTCTATAATAGAGTGCCCAGAAAGGCACATAATATTTCATTTGTGGCCAAAGGTCATGTACATGTTCAAAATTATCTCTTTGCTTTTGTATTCTCTGCCTCTAGATACAAAACCAAGGATTTGATTAGCCTTTTTATGGCCTTTCCACTGTGCTGCCACCTTTAATGATCTGTATATCAAATCCATCGACTCCTCTGTTCCATTTAAAATCTTACTATTTAGGGTGTATTTTCTATTCCTATTCTCACCTCAAAAATATGTTACCATTCATTTTCCACATTTAGCTGCATCCTTTTTCCCCAGAATATTATTATTTTGCATTTTATTTTTCAATTACTTGCCAAATATAAAACAATTTATGTCCCTATTAGTTTTGATTGCTTTGTACTTCCTCTCGTCACCACTGACTACACATGACAATGTATAGAAATGAAACTCTTTAGGCAAAGTATCAATGATTTACAATAAATCTTTTCCACCATATTATTTGTGTTATCATTTGTACAATGTGATTAGAAACTGTTAAAAATGAATGATGAACTACCGCAAAACTTTTTTTTGAAAAAACTTTAATTTATAATTGAAATAATATATAATCCTCAAATGACTCAGTGATGATAGAGAAGCATACCCCCAAACTGTCTCAAAATAATTCAACGAGAATGATGTTAGTATCTGTATATAGGTCAACACGCATTCTTAAAGGTCAACCCCATTCAGATTAATATTGCTGTCAATATATTTGGATTGTATTGCAATAATTATTACAGCTTTCAAGCCCAGCAATATACAGTTATTCTTTATTTGTTTAAAGTCCAATAGTGGTGATGCAAAATACCTGCAGTGCATCTGATCAGATTGCTTCTGACATATTCTGCACACACAATATAATCTGTTACCTATATCCATGGTGAGACCCTGTATGGTTCCTAAGCAAGATGATGTCATGACATGAAACGTCCCACTCGTGAGCTGCTCATACAATGGCGCTTGCCGTGGCGGTGTATATATGTTCTATGTCAGATATAGAATATTTGTTACAATTGTGAACAAACCCTATGCTGGCTCAGACCAAATGGATAGTTGGGATAGTATGTCAGTTTGGATCACAAGTGTTCAGTTTCTAAATTGCCAACTAAATTATAACTGAAATTTAAAAATTTCAAATAGAAGCTTAGCAGGAATAATGCAACAGATTGTGCAGTTTTTGAATTAAAACAATAATGATTGCAGAATGATGCTTTTACTTCTGATTTCCTTCTGCTGGAAGTCTTAACGCGCATCAAGGTAGATAAATCTCCGGGACCTGATGAAATGTATCCCAGGACGTTATGGGAGGTTAGGGAGGAAATTGCGGGACCCCTAGCAGAGATATTTGAATCATCGACAGCTACACGTGAGGTGCCTGAAGATTGGAGGGTAGCAAATGTTGTGCCTTTGTTTAAAAAGGGCGGCAGGGAAAAGCCTGGGAACTACAGACCAGTGAGCCTGACATCTGTAGTGGGTAAGTTGTTAGAGGGTATTCTGAGAGACAGGATCTACAGGCATTTGGAGAGGCAGGGACTGATCAGGAACAGTCAGCATGGTTTTGTGAGAGGAAAATCATGTCTCACGAATTTGATTGAGTTTTTTCATAGAATCATAGAATCATAGAAGTTACAACATGGAAACAGGCCCTTCGGCCCAACATGTCCATGTCGCCCAGTTTATACCACTAAGCTAGTCCCAATTGCCTGCACTAGGCCCATATCCCTCTATACCCATCTTACCCATGAGATCCAGCACTGATTCCTTCCTAATTGGGCTGAAAACACACTGATCAACAAAGTTCTCTTGTACACATTTCAGGAATTCCTCCCCCTCTTTATCCTTTACACTGTTACTATCGCAGTCTATATTGGGATAATTGAAGTCCACCATTATCAATACTCTATAGTTCTTGCTATAATTCTATCTGTAATTTGCCTGCAAATTTGCTCCTCTATCTCCTTCCCACTGTTTAGTGGCCTACAGCCAGTAGCGTAATTCAATTCCTGAATACCTTGTAGTCATGAATATTAAGTTCCCAATCCTCCTCTTCTTTGAGCCAGATCTCTGTTATTGCCACAATATCATAGTCCTATGTGGCGACTTGTGCCTGTAACCAAGAAGATAGATGAGGGCTGTGCAGTAGACGTGGTCTACATGGACTTTAGCAAAGCCTTTGACAAGATACCGCATGGTAGGTTGTTACGTAAGGTTAAATCTCATGGGATCCAAGGTGAGGTAGCCAATTGGATACAAAATTGGCTTGATGACAGAAGACAGAGGGTGGTTGTAGAGGGTTGTTTTTCAGACTGGAGGCCTGTGACCAGCGGTGTGTCACAGGGATCGGTGCTGGGTCCGCTGTTATTTGTTATTTATATTAATGATTTGGATGAGAATTTAGGAGGAATGGTTAGTAAGTTTGCAGATGACACCAAGATTGGTGGCATTGTGGACAGTGAAGAAGGTTATCTAGGATTGCAACGGGATCTTGATAAATTGGGCCAGTGGGCCGATGAATGGCAGATGGAGTTTAATTTAGATAAATGTGAGGTGATGCATTTTGGAAGATCGACTCAGACCAGGACCTACTCCGTTAATGGTAGGGCGTTGGGGAGAGTTATAGAACAAAGAGATCTAGGAGTACAGGTTCATAGCTCTTTGAAAGTGGAGTCACAGGTGGATAGGGTGGTGAAGAAGGCATTCGGCATGCTTGGTTTCATTGGTCAGAACATTGAATACAGGAGTTGGGATGTCTTGTTGAAGTTGTACAAGACATTAGTAAGGCCACACTTGGAATACTGTGTACAGTTCTGGTCACCCTATTATAGAAAGGATATTATTAAACTAGAAAGAGTGCAGAAAAGATTTACTAGGATGCTACCGGGACTTGATGGTTTGACTTATAGGGAGAGGTTGGATAGACTGAGACTTTTTTCCCTTGAGAGTAGGAGGTTTAGGGGTGATCTTATAGAAGTCTATAAAATAATGAGGGGCATAGATAAGGTGAGAGGGGAGAGATACAAAAGGGTCCAGAGGGGCAATTTTTTCACTCAAAGGGTGGTGAGTGTCTGGAACGAGCTGCCAGAGGCATTAGTAGAGGCGGGTACAATTTTGTCTTTTAAAAAGCATTTGGACAGTTACATGGGTAAGATGGGTATAGAGGGATATGGGCCAAGTGCAGGCAATTGGGACCAGCTTAGTGGTATAAACTGGGCGACATGGACATGTTGGGCCGAAGGGCCTGTTTCCATGTTGTAAACTTCTATGATTCTATGATTGAAGTAGCCTGAGCCACTCTAGGGACACTGTGTGAGAGATGCAAATTAGAGTTGAATTAATAGTGCCAGGAAGCTGAGTTTAAGACAACAAATTCAGCAAATGATGAGATGTTCAATTCTAGTTCTTTTTTGGCAGTGAAGAAATGTACTTGAGACATCAAAAGCTTATCATTTATGTATACCAACCGTTTGACAATCGTACTGCCCAATAAGCAACAACTTACTGAAAATGTACAACATGGAAACAGGCTGTTCAGCCCAACCAGTCTGTGTTCTTATTTACCCTCCACACAAGTCCTAATCCTGTGTGCCCACCCCATTCCCATATCCCTTGCCCCCTTTTCCTTCAACCATCTACCTAACTCATTCTTAAATGTCAACATGGTCTCTGCTTCAATCACTAGCCCCAATAATGCATTCCACAGCCTCACAATCCTCTGCAAAAAAAGAAGTGTTTATCTTGCTCTCTGTTCTAAATCTCTTACATTTAATCTTATATCTATATCCCCTCGTTCTGGGCCCTTCAACCACTGGAAGCAGTCTTTTTCTACCTACTTTGTAACATCCCATCGTAATTTAAACACCTGTATTGAATCATCCCATAATCTCTTTTCTGACCATAACATCTGCAATTTTTCCAAGTCTTTCTTTGTACTTATGTTTCCTCATACTGGGCAGTATTGCTTGTATGCAATACTGTAGCCTCCATGAACCAAAAGGGATATTACTCTATCGGTGTGCAGTTCATGTGAAATTGCCAGCACAGAATCATTGCTTGCTTCCCTGCAGTTCTTAGTGATTTTGTTTAAAATAAATCAACTCTGTCAGTCCTACTTAATGATGATGCAAGAGTAGAAGGATGGCTTCTGGGAGAATAATTGCAACCTCTGTGACCATGGCTAATACCCTTGTGCCAACCAAGGACAGAAATTAAACTTAGATACAATGAAGCTTATTCTGCTACCAGGATGATTGCAGAGCATACTACTAGAATCTTGAAGCATCACTACAAATGCTATGACAGACCTGAGTGCACTGCAGTGCAATCCCTTCCAGAGTATCAAGAATCATCATTATCTGCTGCATAGCATTGCTGTGAAATGGGACCTCAGCATTGAGTGAGAACAGCAGAAGTCTGAAGCCATGCCAAAGCAGGAGGGTGACTGTGACACCCAAAAGTAGCTGCTGAAACACTATTGCAGCCTGGAAGAATGGTGCCCCAGGCACTTGCACAAAATACATTTTATAAATGCCTAAGCTGTTCCCTCTCTGAAACCTCTTGTGGACATCTATAGTAAAGCTGCCCATAACACTTTCTGCTAGAGCTCCCAGCCCATTTTAATCAACTACCATAAATGCCCACCTTTTACAGGGTTCCTGTAATTATGCATAAATGCTCAGCACAATGTTTAAATCAACTGTGGTGCATGTATTTGGTTGTCCCCTATGTAATTGTTGTTAGTATGGTTTGCCATGGTGATTCCCCTTTGTGGATTTTGACATGTGACACCTAACCTACTACTGCTTTAAAGTGATTCCCTTGTGGAAGAATAAAATGTGCTGGGTGGCTACAGGGTTTCACTGACAGTCTGTTGGGATCCTGGACGCCCTAGAACTCACATGCATTATGATGGTCCTGCATCTGAGTTAGCCATGTTAGTCGTTACTTTTGAGGTCCTGCTAGCTTTCTGCTATATCTGCTGTAATTTACATAAAGATGCTTGATGAATCAGATATGTGATATTGCCTTCAGAGAAAGCTGCTACAATCGGTTCCTATTACAGTCAAGCCCCCGTTGCTGGGAACTCCCTCAACATAACCACTGATCTGTGGGTGATCAGAATTTAGGCATCTATGGGGTCTGTCAATCCCTGCTCAATGTTATCTCTTTGTGATGACCCAGCGTGTTGAACACAACCAAAAGTGCAACTTTAAGATTGGATTCTAAGGCCTGTATAGCAGCAGTGTGAGCATTCATCAGAAATAATCCCACTGTGACTATGGCTTGCGCCACTGAATGCTTCACTACTGATCCTACAGGAGTTGTTGTGCACTTCAAGGCAGGCTACAATATAAACAACCATTACTCTACCAATCTGGCTACTGGATTTCTCCATAATTATGCCACACCTCGCAGTGAATTTTGTACAGACACAAGTAACACTTAAGCACCTTCAAGCACTACTTCCATTGAATGATAATCTCCAGTGATGTTACTGAAGTTGTGAGTGTACCTGTCTAACAATCAGTAAGTTATATGAACATTATGGTACTGGTCATGAGCTCTAAGGATGCCTCCAAATTCACTGACCTTCACTCCCTTGAAGCTCTCCAAGCCTATGATTTCCAGAATGGCCTCCTCAAAAGGTGCGAGAGGCTTAAAATGCATTGGGTCTAACCAGTATGGATCTGCTCTCACCTGTTATATGCCATCTTGTCCTGCAAACAGAAGAATAGTACAGTGAGCAGTAACAATGTATCACAGCTGCACGACTTCAGGGCCATACTGCATGCTGGAACTTTAGATGCACATTCTGTGTGTGAACTTCCTTTAAGGATTGCTGATGTGCACACAAGTTGCCTTAAGCACTTGGTAATTGTAAGTAGAATGTACATTCTAATTGTTCCTATTCATACTAAGCAGTCCTTGGGCTGCTTCTATTCTGACATGACTGAATCTGGATAACCTCCTGTTACAGATTAACATGCTATAGTAAGAAAGAATGAAAGAGCAGAGAGAATTTTCATATCTACTTGTGGCAGGCTCTTGTCATATAACAATATTGTTGGCTTACCTTAACGAATTACTTCAAGTCAGATATCTTCCTGTGCTATTCTATGACCAGAGGGGGTTAAGACAGCATTGACCCTTTCTATGATTTGCTCCCATGCCTGCTGCAAAAAATGCTTTCGGGATGAGGTGGGGGGAGTTGGAGATATTTGTCCCATAGAGGGTCTCACCCCCTTCCTTCATTCCTTCAAGCATGGCTGTTAATCTGGCTTTCCTTTGCTTTGATGGCTGTTTTCTTCAAAATGCTGTGGCCTTGTCTCCCCTGCGTTGTTTCAATGGATCAAATGCTTCATCATTGCACTTAGTAAGTACTGCTCTGCATTAGTTGATGTGAACCCCCACTGTGTGGGTGTTAATGTGACTGTTTCAGCACACCCACTCAAAATCGTGTTAAACAGCTTTCTTTGTTGCCCTCAAAAACCCAGTTAATCATTGATTTGAGAAATTTCTAGCCTATAATTTTTATTTCCACTCACAAGCCTAACCACATCTTTCATAAATTTATAAATTACATGGAGTAACTTTCAGCTTTGGTAATAGCAATGCAGTCATCTGGGCCTCTAACAACAATCCCATGGCCTACATGAATAGGAAATGTTTCTATTGCATAACTGTATGAACTAAATAATGCAGCTTAATGAGCGATACCATGGGAGCGACCAAGATACCATCATTGTCTGGCAGTCCACTGTGCTGTCCTAATTTAAAGGAACAGACCGACTGGACTGGTGGCTGTTAGCACATTAAGGGTTCTATGGAGAATTTGGATTCTGGAAAGTTCTTCTGTCAGACAGAGAAATTGAGGACTAAGGGACGCATTTTAAAGTTGGGAACAAATAAGAAATATAGATAAAATTTTTAGTAACAGGGCGATAGAATTGTGGAATAGATTATCAATGTGGGTGGTGGTGATAACCGTTTTTAAAAAAAAGGGTTTGATAAATTCCTAATAGGAAAGGTAATTCAGGGTTATTACTACAGAATAATGATAAGGAATCTGATGGGAGATTTGGAAGATAGAGTAGATAAACCAATATTCTTCTCTTGTCCAATACATTGGTATTTTACTACATTAATATGTATAAAATTCAAATCCAGATACGTAGACGAGCAATAAAACTTTTAGCCCCTCATTGAGAAGGAAGATACTAAACACTCCATCCTGGCAATTAAGATGAATGATAACCAGATAACTATGAATATTTCAGAAGTAATCAGTTCCAACAGAATATTTAACTTCTCATTGTTTTCCCTATTGGAAAGTGTTAGAGGAAGCACTGAGGGTAGCAAGGGCATAGAATGTACTCTGGGTGGGGGACTTCAATGTCCATCACCAAGAGTGGCTCGGTAGCACCACTACTGACCGAGCTGGCCGAGTCCTAAAGGACATAGCTGCTAGACTGGGCTTGCGGCAGGTGGTGAGCGAACCAACATGAGGGAAAAACCTACTTGACTGCATCCTCACCAATCTACCTGTTGCAAATGCATCTGTCCATGACAGTATTGGTAGCAGTGACCACCGCACAGTCCTCGTGGAGACAAAGTCCCGTCTTCGCACTGAGGACACCATCCAACGTGTTGTGTGGCACTATCACCATACCAAATGGGATAGATTCAGAACAGATCTAGCAGCTCAAAACTGGGCATCCATGAGGCGCTGTGGGCCATCAGCAGCAGCAGAATTGTATTCCAGCACGATCTGTAACCTCATGGCCCGGCATATTCCTTACTCTACCATTACCAACAAGTCAGGGGATCAACCCTAGTTCAACGAGGAGTGTAGAAGAGCATGCCAGGAACAGCACCAGGCGCACCTAAAAATGAGGTGCCAACCTGGTGAAGCTACAACTCAGGACTACATGCTAAACAGCGGAAGCAACATGCTATAGACAGAGCTAAGCGATTCCACAACCAACGGATCAGATCAAAGCTCTGCAGTCCTGCCACACCCAGTCATGAATGGTGGTGGACAATTAAACAACTAACGGGAGGATGAGGCTCTGTAAACATCCCCATCCTCAACGATGGCGGAGTCCAGCACATGAGTGCAAAAGACAAGGCTGAAGCGTTTGCAACCATCTTCAGCCAGAAGTGCCGAGTAGATGATCCATCTCGGCTGCCTCCCGATATCCCCACCATCACAGAAGCCAGTCTTCAGCCAATTCGATTCACTCCACGTGATATCAAGAAACGGCTGAGTGCACTGGATACAGCAAATGCTATGGGCCCTGACGACACCCCGGCTGTAGTGCTGAAGACTTGTGCTCCAGAAATAGCTGCGCCTCTAGCTAAACTGTTCCAGTACAGCTACAACACTGGCATCAACCTGACAATGTGGAAAATTGCCCAGGTATGTCCTGTCTACAAAAAGCAGGACAAATCCAATCCGGCCAATTACCGCCCCATCAGTCTACTCTCAATCATCAGCAAGGTGATGGAAGGTGTCGTCGACAGTGCTATCAAGCGGCACTTACTCACCAATAACCTGCTCACCGATGCTCAGTTTGGGTTCTACCAGGACCACTCGGCTCTAGACCTCATTACAGCCTTGGTCCAAACATGGACAAAAGAGCTGAATTCCAGAGGTGAGGTGAGAGTGACTGCCCTTGACATCAAGGCAGCATTTGATTGAGTGTGGTGCCAAGGAGCCCTTGTAAAATTGAAGTCAATGGGAATTGGGGGGAAAGCTCTCCAGCGGCTGAAGTCATACCTAGCACAAAGGAAGATGATAGTGGTTGTTGGAGGCCAATCATCTCAGCCCCAGGACATTGCTGCAGGAGTTCCTCAAAGCATTGTCCTGGGCCCAACCATCTTCAACTGCTTCATCAATGACCTTCCCTCCATCATAAGGTCAGAAATGGGGATGTTCGCTGATGATTACACAGTGTTCAGTTGCATTCGCAACCCCTCAGATAATGAATCAGTCCGAGCCCGCATGCAGCAAGACCTGGACAACATCCAGGCTTGGGCTGATAAGTGGCAAGTAACAATTCACGCTGGACAAGTGCCAGGCAATGACAATCTCCAACAAGAGAGAGTCTAATCACCACCCCTTGACATTCAACAGCATTACCATTGCCGAATCCCCCACCATCAACATCCTGGGGGTCAACATTGACCAGAAACTTAACTGGAACAGCCATATAAATACTGTGGCTACAAGAGCAGGTCAGAGGCTGGGTATTCTGTGGCGAGTGACTCACCTCTTGACTCCCCAAAGCCTTTTCATCATCTACAAGGCACAAGTCAGGGGTGTGATGGAATACTTTGCACATGCTTGGATGAGTGCAGCTCCAACAACACTCAAGAAGCTCAACACCATCCAGGACAAAGCAGCCTGCTTGATTGGCACCCCATCCACCACCCTATACATTCACTCCCTTCACCACCAGCGCACCGTGGCTGCAACTCGCCAAGGCTTCTTCGACAGCACCTCCCAAACCCGCGACCTCTACCACCTAGAAGGACAAGAGCAGCAGGTACATGGGAACAACACCACCTGCACGTTCCCCTCCAAGTCTCACAACATCCTGACTTGGAAATATATCGCCGTTCCTTCATCGTCGCTGAGTCAAAATCCTGGAACTCCCTACCTAACAGCACTGTGGGAGAACCTTCACCACACGGACTGCAGCGGTTCAAGAAGGCGACTCACCACCACCTTCTCAAGGGCAATTAGGGATGGGCAATAAATGCCGGCTTCGCCAGCAACGCCCACATCCCATGAACGAATAAAAAAAGTACACTCCCCTCGACCATTCAAGTTGAGAAGGAAATGCCCGAACAATCCATCATAGTGAAAGAAGTGCCAAAACCTACTCATTCCCCCCTCATTCTATAAAGCTCCTGGGCTGGATAGATTTACTAGTGAACTTTATGAAAAGTTTGACAAGATTCTTATTCCCGAATCATTAAGCACATTCAAAATTGCAGTGATACACAATGAAAAGGATTCATTGGTGTGTGGTAGCTACCTCAGATATTGATTAGATATTGGGGCTGATAATATGCCTTTGGTGCCCATTGTGCTACAGCATATTGGGCACTGGTTCCTGGCATTATTGGGCACAGAGATCTTCTAAGCACTTGATATGAATATCAGCTGCAATGTAATAATCCATAACTTGATATAAAAATGGAAAACCTCTCCAGATTTCAATCAAGTTTGTTTAGAAATGTTTCTAAAGTAACTTTTCTAATAAATATATCTATTTTGATTGTCTATTGGTACATTACTGAAACCTGTTAGTCTCGGATTGTGCCTTTCACTCCATCATTCGATATTAAACAACATTTTTTGATGATCCCAACAATTATCTGGACTGGAGACTGATAACGGAGAGCTCCAAACTTCTTACTGCAGAAGAAGATATCTAAAAATAAAATACAATAAGAACAAAATTGTGTTTTTTAATAATCAGAAAGCATGTATTAGAAATAGCCCAAAGCAGTAGAGATTCTCACTTTACCTAATAGGAGTGCACTTGAAGTTACTTGCTGATATTCCAAGGAGGTGGGGAACACTGCCATTGATTAACACTAATGTATTTTTTCCTAAACTATTTCTTTATCCAGCAGGATTAAGTACAGTATCTCCAACAAAGGCAGAGCATATTGCTAATGCTATGTACAGAGCAGACTATTTTGTCTTTCTGAAAACCTGTACTTAATTGAAATTAATTTAGTTGTCAAACTCTGCAACAAATGCGCCCTATCCCATATTTATTCATGCATTTGTATAGTGCCTTCAACACGAAAAAAGTCCCAAAGTGCTTCACAGAGGCATAATGAGAAAAAATGGACAGTGAGCCAAAGAAGGAGATATCAGGAGGGGTGACCAAATGCTTGGTCAAAGAGTTAGGTTTCAAGGAGGAACTTAAAGGAAGAGAGGAAGATGGAGAGGGCTAGGGCAGGAACTTCAAAGCATGAGGTGTAGGTGGCTGCCAATGGTGGGGCGAAGGGAGAGGGAATGCATAAGAAAGAGTGTTAAAAGGTTGAAGCAATGGAGAAGATTACATAGATAGGGAGGGATAAGTCCATGGAGGGATTTAAACATGGAATAAGAATTCTTAATTTGAGCTGTTGATGATTTGGGAGCCAATGTGGATCAACAAGGACAGATGTGAGGTGCAAGTGGGACTTGATGCAGAATAGGATACGGGCAGCAGAGTTTCGGATGAGCTGAAGTAAGTGCTTCAACCACATGTTTGTTGTTGGGTGGACCCAAGTTATGTTGCAGTTGATGTACAACTCCATCAAGTTATGGATAAATACATTACAGTTGATGTGTAGCTTAAAAGGTGGCTTCTTGCAGCTAGTATATATTGGACATTTTTAAAGGGAAACTCCAAGAAGAGAACCTAATAAGCACTTTGCTCATTTACAATCATCTGTAAAATAGGCCACACAATATGTTAAAATACAAAAACCATGTATGCAAACTGCCTTCAGTCTATGCTGGGAAAAACTATTTTAAATTAATTAGCTTGTGATTTAATTAGTGATGAGAGTACTGAGCTAGGTCAATGAGGAGATCCCCTGTATTAAAAGTGACAGCAGAAAATGAGTTCAAAACATTTTTTACAGCAAAAATATTTAGGGATAGTTTCTAAAATGTGTTATTTTTTGTCTCACTCCCTTCACCCCAAACACACACTATATGAAATGGCTAATTGATTTCAGTAAGTTGTTAATTGTGAGTTTTTTTAATTAATTATTGACATTATTTTTAATTTGTTTCTATTTTCTACGCTATAATTGGAGCTATAATGTTGGCAATGTTTATTAGTGAGTCACAATGAATCAAATACTTTGATCAAAACACTGAAATTTCCTTTTAAGGATGAATTAGTATCTCGGATCCCACGTTTAAGCTAATCTTTATTGTGCTTGTGCCAATTGTTTCATGCTGTGCCTTCAAACTGAACATCAGGCCGTCTGTAAATATCAAAACAATGAGATTCCCCTTTACTTTAATCAACAATTTCTTATCTTCACAAAAATGTAAAAAAATAGAATCTGATATAAAAATTCTGCAACTTCTGCTTCCAAAAATAAGAGATCAAAGCAGTTCCAGTCAAAAGCCCTGTACCATTCTCTATGGAAGCAGGTCCAATGTGAACTCTTCATTCTTCATTCCCTTTCTTTTATTGTCGCAAAGATAAGGAAGTGGCACCTCACTACAACATCTAAATGCATGAGAAACTATAGGGAGCTGCTGACAGTTTCCTGACACGGGCTTTTGGTTAGTGAGGCTCCCCACTGAAAGTGCACATTTGTAACATTAGTCCTCTACAAGCCATTGTTCAGTAATGAGGGTAAAATGCATTTACAGAATATCAAATGTTAAAATATTATTTCATCCAAAATGCAGATTTCCACCTGGTAAGGATCCAACCTGATTCTTGCATTAGTTTTACCTAGTGAAAATAGTGTCTGCCAGGTAAAAACATTTTCCTACAGCTAGTGTGTTACTCAGAAAACAATGGGTGTCAGGATAATTATGGACTCATGCCCAAATCTTACTTTGAAACTGAAAATATATACCTTTTTAGAGACCACATTTCCAAGCATACGTTATTCCCATTCTCCAAAGATGAACACTTCCTGGACTCTCACAGTACCAATTATATCCTTGCCTGTCCACATTAATTTAATAGATGTGCTTGCAACGTGCTGAGGTAGTACAATTCACTGCAATACCTGATTCAAGCCCCAACTGGGAACTGTTAAGTTCATTATGCTTTTGGCTTTAGACCTTGAATGTAGAATAGTACTGGCTCTGAAGAATCATCATAGGCTAAAAATTTGTTGTTGGCATTAATAATGGACACACCTGCATATGAAATTGCACTGTCTACTATTTTAATGGATTAGCAATTAACAGGTCATACAAATGCATTAAATGTTCTTCCAGTGATATTGTCAACAGTAATTTTTCACCTCATAGAAACAGTCCTGTCAAACTCCTCCTGACATGTCCTTTAATTGTAAGCTGCATTGCTGGTGATTTTTTTTTGAGTTGAAGGTCCAACGGTAAAGGACTACAGGGAGAGTGCAGAGCACTGGGATTGTTTTAGATTGCTCTGGTAAAAACCAATACAAACAAAATGGGCCTAATGGCCAACTTCTGTGCTGTACTTCCGTGGTTCTATAGTACGAGACAATTTTTAGGAAGGAACTCATGGGTGTTTTTAGATTTTGCTTGCACTTGGCTTTGTTATAGCCCCTAATAGCTGATTTCCAAAGCTATTTGTTTCCCTTGTGGTAGCCAAGACTCCTAAAGATATCCCATAGGGCCATATAGACAATTGAGGAAAAAAACTGTGCAAGTTTGAGTATATTTTGAATGTATAAAATTGCTCGCACTACTTTAACCATCTGTATGAAAATATTGGCCAGAACAGATAAACAGTTAACATATTTGAATGGCATTCCTCTATCTGCTATTTTAAAAAAACTATTAATCTGTTTATTTGTTAAAATGAACATGTTGAGCCTTGTCTGCTACAATCACTGATAGAAATTTCTAATCTCTACTAATGTTCTATTAAATCTGACTTCCAAGAAATTCCCTGTGATACTTACAGATCATTATTAGGAGTTATCCTACAGCAGGATTGCACATCAGTGACGTGTCAATTAACATATTATTAATCTAGGCTAGATTCGGTAGTTAAAGTCAGTTGGAATCAAAATAACCAAACAATTGAATTTGTAGTGAGAATATGTTACCTTAAGTCCATTCTTCTCCACTGCTTAGAGAATCTAAGTGCCTTGAAAAACTATAGGAAAAACACATGCCACTATTAGCTGACTACAAATTACCGACTTTCAGACATATATATTAAAATGGATTCCTGATTAGGCCTTTTCTAATTGTGGTTACATGTGCCTCGCCCCATGGTTTCTCTAACAAATACCAGAATGCAGCATCTCAGAAATTAGTTCATTAATGCTTCACCAATTAAATATTTTGCTAATGGGTTCTTCAAACCAGCCTATTTGTTTCCCTCCTTCATCCTCAAAATCATCACCTGTCTTTGATGTAAAACTAATGTTGGCATATTGAAATTAATATTAAGCAGATAACCATTTGCCCTTCACACATGTACATAACATAAATTAGGACTCCTATAACACTGAGTTTTGTGTCTCATTATTTCACTGAGGCATGTTTTGTAAAAGAATATGCCAACCCAAATTTACTTAAAGTGCTCAGAAATCATTAGTTAAGCTGACAAGGCCCAATCAAGAGACACTTTGGGTGATTGAACTGTAATTGAATTTAATTTGTACGATGTGGTATAATTCTGTTCCAGTTGTCTTTCTTGACTGACTTGTTTTTTATGAAATTTCAAGGGCTCTCATTTTATACAAGAGTTCTAGAAAACTGTGAAGATGAGGCACAATTTGATGAGGTAAGATTACTTTACCTGTCTTGTCAATTTTTCATTATTCAAACCGCATTGAAATTAGAAAAAGTTTATATTCTAGCTGACATCAGATTCACATGCACTCACTGATGCCAGCTAAATTCAATTCTTCAAACTGTATACATATGAGTTTCAAATAATTTTAATCATAGATCATCTATATTTACCGTATTTTTTTATTATAATAAATTATACCACTGCAGCAACTTAAGTGATGCTGGAGTACTTCTTATACAAAAGCCGTTAAAGTGTTTCTGTGTAATTTTATTGCTCACTGGAGGTGAGGTAGCCTCTGGAGCTTTTGTTCAATTATGTAATCTCGGAAAGGTTTCACAATAGTGGCTGATGATAATTTTACATAGAAGAGACTTTGCTGGGTTCTGTTCTGTATCGTGTGATGGTAATTGAGATTAAACAATTACAGAATACATAGAAAGGTAGACCATATTTAAACCTGGAGGGTTTGCTTGAGTGTAATGCTTTTTGTATTCTGGCAGCTGTCAAACTGATACAGTTTTATATTAAACTCTTTAAAATATCTAAATTCATTACCTAATTATGAAAGACTATTGCTATAATAAAGTTTGATTTTTTTAAAAATAAAGATTAACCATTCATAGATGTCGTGCTACATCATTTTGCAGATAAATGTGGTGTTGACCTTGGTTTGACGGTTGTGGTGTCCATATATTTTGTTGTCTGTTTGTGTAGGGAGAACAAATTCTGATGCCATAGCTTTGCTAGCTTATGCCATTTCATGTTTCAGAATGGAATTTGGTGTGACATGAATATCAAGGAGACCCAGAAAATTGTATTTATGTTGTATAAAAGTAAGGAGATTTGAAATTATTTATTTTGTTCCACGTCCTTCTGCAACTGACATAAGCAGAGGTGTTCGCTTCACGATTCAGGAACAGAGAACGGCTTCTCATCTGGAAAACAGAGTTCACATTCAAGAAGGTTTCAATCAAGCTCTTTGGTGAAGGGACCCACAACAAAAATAACAGAACTTATGTAGCCTGTTATATGTTGCTGCAAGTACACTTCCAGTTGGCTGATTAGAGTGGCATTGCTGATAGACTCTCAGATGCCTGCATCCTCGATTGCCTCACTCTCTCACAGCTATAGTAGTTGAGCAGTCATTTTGAACAAAGGAGAAAATAACTGGTGTAAAGTCTGTTCAACAATAATACAGAACCACAAAGTTTAAAACTAATATAGTATTATAATTAGGAACATGCAAATCAGCTGCAAGCTTCAGGCCCAATCTCAAAGGGTTAATCGAAAAACAAGACACAACAAAATATTGAAGGAAAGTACTATTGTAACATTTATTATTTGAACTAATTTTCAAACATATTACATTATTTGCATTATGTTTTTGCCTGCAGACTTCTAAGAACGATCCATCATTTATACACGCCGAATGGAAAATAATTGCTGCAGTCATCACATTTTTATTCGAACCTGACATTTAGAATGCTTGGTCTCAGAATTCCAGTTTCTACTATGCTTGGGACTAGAGGGCACACTTTGTATGTCTTTAGTAAGATTTTATTTACACTTAACTGAAGACATTTTGTCTCTTCTGATAGTGCCAAGAAACTGAGTTTAAAATGATAACACTCAGCAGATTATGAGACTTATTAGTAGTTCTTTTTGGGCAGTGAAGAAATTTACTTGAATCATCAAAAGCTCATCATTTATATACACTGACCCTTTGACAATATTGCTGTCTAATAAACAAGAACAACTTCATGAGTAAAAAAAATCCATCAAAAGTAGAAAATTGAACATTTTTGCAGCCATCAACCAGTACTACCACTCTCCCTGTACTACTCTCATCACCTATTTCCCTTCCCAATAAGCAGTTCTCTTTCACTTCCGCATGCACTAAAATGAAACTAAAATAAGTTTTAAAAATTAAGAGCATTAAGTAGTATTAGTACTTAGTATTAGTACTTAGTAGAAAGAGCATAGATGTACTGCACACATGCAAGCATTCTTGGAGTATGTACATACACACAAATTAAAAACAATGAGGTTGATTTTCATCTTCACTGCCTGGGTGGTAATCTGGCAGAACGGATCAGATGCCCTTTACAGAACCAGATTCAAGCAACAGATTTTCATTCCATTGAAATTAATGGAAAGTTGCATCAAGAGCATCTGCTACTTTCTTAGTTCCAATGTTTAAATGAGGCTCCAAAGGCGTAA
Organism: Heptranchias perlo; assembly: GCF_035084215.1. Taxonomy (NCBI): domain Eukaryota; kingdom Metazoa; phylum Chordata; class Chondrichthyes; order Hexanchiformes; family Hexanchidae; genus Heptranchias; species Heptranchias perlo. The sequence goes on from NC_090329.1 coordinate 53,783,348, forward strand.
TTTACATGTCCAATTTTCTGCTGCTTGCACCAGATTCGCAATGAGTAATAAACCTGCCCATATCAAATAGGCATTCAGGGTTGCAAGGGACTGTGATGTAGGGCTGTGGAAATATGTACAAAGCCACCTATAAGAATATTGATTGCTGTATTTTGAGGCCATTTTTTGTTTTTTTCTGCACATAATGGTCTTACGTTCCCCCATGAGAATAGCATGTTGCCACTTCGATTTTCCAGCTGACAGTCATGGCAGACACCTCTGCTGGGCCCATACGTCCCACGTGGCCTGGAGTCCATCCCACTGCATTTCCACCGGCTGCGCTGGAACCCTTGAATATCGGTCCCATGGTGTTTCTTTTCATTGCTCCGTGCACTTCCTAGCATGTGATTTAAAGCAGAAAAGGCAAGAACTTGGAGGCAAGCTGTCCGCCTGTCTTTATGGCTGTTGCATGTCCCTGGGAAACCAAGGAATTATAGAAATTTAAAATATTTTTTTTTAAAAACATGGGCGCTAAATTGGGCTGTGTAACGCCCGTTGTTTCGACGCTACACGGCCTCTTCAACATCCAAGATGGCGTCTTGGCTACGCATGCACCTTTCCAGCATGACGTGTGCCAGACGCCATCTTGGTGTTAGCACATGCGCAAATACCGAACGTCGGAAGCATGTAAAGTAAGGAGAAAATGGATACAATCAGTGTGCAACGATGATTTAAAGTGATAAGTCCCAAAATGGTGTCCAACGGTCATCTTAACGCACAGTCTGAACCCCGACCATCTGAAAGTGTCTTAGTGTCTGGACAACCCACAACAGCACTATTTAAAGGGACCTTGCAGGATTTACAGGTTAGTGGCTGGATTATTGCTTCTGGCTGCCGGGACATTTGTAACTGTTTTTGAAGGTCTCCAATACTTGAATACTAGGACTAGGGGACATAGCCTAACATTTAGAGCCAGGACATGCAGGAGTGAAGTTAGGGAATGCTTCTACATACAAAGGGTGGGAGAAGTATGGAATGCCCTTCTGCAAATGGCAGTTGATGCTAGCTCAATTGTGAATTCTAAATCTGAGATTGATACATTTCTGTGAATCAAGGATATTAAGGGATACGGGGCTAAGGTGGGAATATGGAGTTAGGTCACAGGTCCACCGTGATCTCATTGAATGGTGGAACAGGCTGGAGGGGCTAAATGCCACTGCCACTTCCTGTTTCTTGATATGTACCACCTTCCCCTGCAAGAAAGCAGAATGTGTGTCTGGGTGATGTGCCTATCATGGTTGAATAGCTGCCAGTGTGTGTGGCCTGAGAGTTGTGGGTGGGCGGCTTGCAACAGTGGTAATGTGTAAGGGTGAGAGGAAGCATCTGATTGGAAGAATTGAATACTGATGGAAAGAGTTTGTTGGTATGTGGGTGATGGGGGTGTAGTGCGTGGAGCAGTGGATGTGGCTAGTGGTGTAGTTGATAGGAGACACCACTTGACAGTTGACCTCACTCACCTTGACCACTCATGTCAAAGTTTTGAACTTCTTCCTGCACTGTATCCATGTTCATGATGCTGTGCGCCCGGCATTGACTTCATCCCCCGCTGCCTCCCACAGCCTTTTGGATATATGTCTGGAGGGCCTTTTGCCAACCCCCCCCCCCCCCTGCGGATATAGGATGCCCCTCCTTCTGTCCACCTCTTGCACCAAGGCCTCTAGTGCATCAGCAGAGAACCTTGGTGCACGCACTCTCACAAGCCTGGTACCACCTCAGATCGGCAGATTGGTGAGGTCTGGCATGCACGTTGGAGAATGTGGGATTTAGTAGCGTGCAACCTTTATTCAATGTTTTAACATAACTCATCACTTTGTAAACATAAGAACGGGACCTGCATTTATGTTTTGCATGTGCGATGTCTGATCTCCGGTCAGACTCCGTGCAGACAGCAGACTGTTATTTTCAGCAAATAGCAGGTACAGGCTACCTTTAAGATTTTTAAGAGACAGCTGGCCTTTAAGCGATTGGGGCTCCCCCTGCTGGTGGGAAATGCGAATTGCATTGAACCCTCATGTCAACGCTGATTCGGAATGCTGCTTGAAGGTAAGTCCTCAGGCCTCATGAAAGTCTCATCCTGCCTGCGCAGGGGCCATTGGGTGCAGCGTAATAGCGGATTGCGCTACCCCTGCCCAGTAATAGACCTTATCCAATTTTTTTCCCCAAAAAATAGTAGGAGAATCAGTTCTAGGAAGCTATAGAATCACTGAATCAGCTAATTTTGAACTATCTTTAGTATCAATAAAATATTATTGGTTTTAATTTAAAGCATTCTTTCTCATTCCAGATACTGTATGTACTGAGATCCAGTTGTTAATGAGCACCATGGTGCAGGCTGGTTATTTTTTATACTGCAGTTTTTCACACATGGATTTCAATACCCAGAGGGTTTCTATTAAAGATACAAGCTCCAGTGATCTTCAGTGTGAAGAAGTGCCTCACAAGCTTCCACTGTATTTGCTGATACCATTTCAATTATAACCTGTTATGTGGAATATGTGAATCTGAAGAAGCTGCATCATGTTGCTAATCAAATTTTCCTGCAGAACTAATATTTGAAAAATCCTAATGTCTGAGAGTCTTACATTGTCTCAGAAAAAAATCTTAATATAGAATAGCTTACTAATATGTTGTAAGATTTCTGTTCTGTCTTGTAAAAACTATTAAGATCATATGGATCAAATGAAGTTCTAAGCACTTTTGGGAATAGAATTTGTAATTGAAATATACACTTTCTATGGAAATGTATTTTTTCTGTTTGGGGAAGAAGTACCAGAGACTCTTGTGTTGTGATTGTTATACTGATATAATTTGCAATTGACATGATGACAATGTGGTTTGACCTGCTTTTCCTCATTGTGTTTGTGTTTATGAACAAGTGAATGAAAAGTTTGCCAATCACATTTTCTCGAAGACACTGCATTCTGTAAAAAAAAAACGAAATGGTATTTTCTTAAACTTTCAAAAGAGATTTGGATATATAATTGAAAAGGGGAAAGAGCAGGGGAGTGGGACTAATTGGATAGCTTTTTCAAAGAGCTGGCTCAGGCACAATGGGCTGAATGGCCTCCACCTATGTTGTATAATTCTTTGATTCTTAGCATCCGTGGTTGAATACAGCTTATCTTCAAAGAAAAAAATCTGCTATAACTCAATCCTCTCCAGGAAAGCAGTTTTAAAGCTAATAGATGTAAACTTCAAATTTGCCTAAATTTCAATGCAAGTGGAATCCAGTAAAGGAATCAACTTCTTAAAAAAAAACCTAAGGGGCGATTATGACCCCCCCCCCCCGCCTCCACTTGGTGGAAATGAAGTGATCCCAAAGTTAAAATCAAGAAGGTCAACTTACCACCCCGTTCCCGCTCCGTCACCATTTTTCCTGGGGCCTTTTGCTGGGTGGCACAGGTGCCCATCTGAATCAAGTGATCAAGTGAATGATCTATGAAAATTGAGGTTCTATGATGTATGGGTATAGAGGGATATGGGCCAAGTGCAGGCAATTAGGACTAGCTTAGTGGTATAAACTGGGCGACATGGACATGTTGGGCCGAAGGGCCTGTTTCCATGTTGTAAACTTCTATGATTCTATGTACAAGGGACCCTGATGCAATTGTAATGGCCTACTTGGTGGAGTGTGCACTGTGAATGCTCCACTCAGTAAAGCCTGGTCGAGAAAAGGAAGAGGCTCCGAAAAGCTAAGTCTAAAATTATTTTTGTGGGGCCTGGAGGTGCAGAAGTGCTCTTCCAGGCTCCATAATAATAAAGTGGGCCGCTGCCACCCCAGGCTTCCCCCTCCAAGATCGCCACACCACTCCCTGGACCTACCTTCCAGTCAGTAAAGTCAACCTCTGGGCCGCCCGATTTTGGCCCAGCCCATTGCCAGCGAGATGCAACGGGGCGCCCGTTCAGGGCATGCAGCTCACCAGGAACGTGTTAAAAATGAGGCCTGGCCCTCGAAGTGGACTAGGCCTCCAGCCTGAGGGAACCGTGAACAGCCCACCTTCTCTGCCAGCCAGTCGCTCAATAGTTAAAAGCTTCCCTCTACCATTTCTTTTATACAGTCGTAAAGAACTAGGAATAGCCTAGGAAATGGTTGTAGTTTACAGACTGTAATGTACTTTACTGTTACAGATAAAGTTAACTCTTATTGTTGCCCTGCTGATGACCCTAACAAGTTCAATATAAGTTTTTTGTTCAATTCCCTCTATGAAGTAATTGCAGAGCACATCCCACCACCAACGATTTTAGTAATTTATAAGAGCTGGAGAAAAAACTGCTGAGCATAGCAGCTTGTGGTTAGAGGCACATGAGTCATGTAAAATAATACCAGAGGACTAGTGTTTTCAGAATTAACCTCAAGGAAACAGCACATTAATACAAAGACTTGCATAAGTGATTTTATGTTGCTGCACAAATCTCTGGAAAGCATTGTGCATCCTGTCAGAGGAATAATAGATTAACGTGCGTTGCAGTGTTTTCAAATTGACACATCTGTAGGATAGAATGCAGCGTTGTGATATTTTTAAACCCTGTAATTTCTCTTTTTACGTAGATTGCAGTATTTTTTATATGAAGTTTATAAAACTGTCATAGATTCTGTTAAGGATGCTGTATCCTTTTGTTTCTACAATGTTGTAGTTACACACAATCAAGATTGTCACATTTTACACTTCACATAAATCTGGAAATTTATCACTAAATTCTAAAATAGCATTTCTTTTTCTTACAAGAAAATTATATTGATCAGGAATTTCTATTACACAGATTTTCTTATAAAAAGATGTATTTCCATACTGAAAAATCAAAACAAAAACACCATTTTCATTATTCAGGTAAAAAGATAATGGAGGCAGGTGCATAAATGCTTGTTCAAAATCTACCCAGTGAAGTGAAAATCTACCTAGTAAAGCTGGGTGTGCCCACAGACAGCAAAGACTTTCATCTCATCATTCGGGGCTGGTTAGAACCTAAATCCTGGAAGTGAAGAAAGCAGTGCGCTAATCCACCACCTCTGCTGCTTTTCCTTTGAAGTTCAAACAACTTCTTTGCCGCAAATGGACTGTTAACAGTTTGACATCTTTATCATCAATGGCCTTTTTGTTTTGATATAAAATTACATTTTCCACAACCAACTGCTCTGTACATCAGTATTTTAAACATGCTGGTCCAGTGATCAAAGGGGAATCTTTTATCGGCTGTCTGTTTCTTGCATATTGAGTGCCGCTGTGTTCCATTTTATATCTAGCGAGCAGAATATAGCCTCCATTTTAATCCTAGTTTCTTATTTTTTTAAATCATATATAAATCTAACTAAGTGGATACTGCTTGGTGGTTGCAAACAACAAATATTCTTCACTAGTGCATTCCTCTGTACCTTATCACTGCGCAAAGATATTTATGGCCTTTGCAGTGGGATGGAGCAAGAAGAAGACAACAATTTATATAAACTGTCGTTTACAAGTACACAAACTTAGTGACTGGAGACAGCCAACTGCTGTTGCCACTTTTAAAACCTTACATGCGTAGATGAAGTGCAACTCTGGATTATTATTGGCAAGCTGCTTAAATTAATGCTTTTCCAAATACCTTTATCATTCTCAATGATTGATTGTTTGGCAGAAGTAAATGTAATTTAAGCTCATTGAATTTTATTTTAATATTAAAGGCATAATTTAAGTGAGATAAATAGCAAGCCAAATGAATGCAGGTATTATACAATCCCAAAATAAAACATACTCTTCTGAAGCAACTTCTCTAAACATTTTGAAATGTTATGATTTCTGAATTCTCCTGATCTGCTGTTCTTGTGGTGTACGTTAAAGATAGTGTTAAATTTTATTTTCAGTCCATAAATTAGAGATGGAATTAATTTTACCTTTTCTCTGGTGGTTCCAAATGGATAGATACACATTGTTTGTTTATTTAGAAGTATACTCGAAACAAATAATGGGAAAATCTTACAACTGGAAACATCCTATAGTTAAACAGAAACTTACTGACAACAGCAGATGACACATAAATGTTTTTCTTTTGTATGCTACAAAATGCTCCCAAACTATTGTAAAAACCAGAATTAGTGCCATAATTACCTGATTGCACAGTAGACTAACATAGACTAATAGGCTTGGTTTCTTATTAGCTCAAGTGCTCTGTTCCAAGCTGAGCACATGACAACGATTTTGGAACGTGAAACGTCACAGCCTGTGTTTCATCATTATATTAAAAAAAACTATTCACATAAAGTGATGACACATTTCCTAGTCCCTGTTATTAACCCCTCTCATGAACTTGATGAAGCAACTACCTGCATGGGTACAGAATAACTGCACAGTGCATGGCATTTATTTGTCACAAAACAGCTTGAACAAGTTTTCTCAGGTTACAAAAATGTCTTGAATTTGTTTTTGTTGAAAACCTGCTATGTGTGGCATTTGTAGAGCACAGCCTGAAAAATATATCCACTCAGGAAGTGACCATAACTCACGTGAGTCTGTAACTTGTGACTTACGTGGCTAAACTCACATACAGAGATGCCATTTTCATGTAATAACGAGATACAATGTGGCCTTTTTTTTATTTTTACACAATTGACTGTCACAAGATGAGTTAATTTAATTTGGTTTTGTGACCTAAGAAATTAAATTTTAAAGAATAATTTTTAGAACCATAGTTATAAAAGTGCAATAAATGCTCAAATAAATACACAAATCTTGAACTCGAATGGGACCAGAGTCCTAGTGGAAAGGATAAATAGGGTGGTTTGTAAGGCTTTAAACTAGCAAGATGGGGGAGGGCTCTGGTAGCAATAACAAAAGCCTAAAGATAAAAGAAACAGGAAATGAGTGTAAAGGTCAGACCAGAGTAAGGAATAAAGTTAACATAAATGATCAAGAAACAAAAACAGTTATAAAACAGAAGTATAAAAGGACTGTTAAAAAAATAAAGTGAAAGGAATAATTATTAAAGATGAATTAAATCTGTCTCTACAGCAATGCACACAGCGTCCAAAATAAAACCAGGGAAGGGAACTGGATGCAATAATTCGTAGTGAGGAACCAGATGTAATAGGAATAACTGAAACATGGCTACATAAAGAACAGGACTGGCAATTAATTATTGCAGGTTATAACATAACCAGAAAGGATAGGGAAGGAAGAAGGGTGATGTGGTGGAGCAGCTGTAATAATTAGAGATAACATAATGGCAGTAGAAAAAAGAGACATGACTTACAGAAAGATAGAAACAGAATCCATATGGATTGATATAAAAGAGAAGAAGGGATCGATCACGCTAATAGGGGTATAGCGCTAATAGACCAACTAATAGTGGAAAGAAGGTGGAAGAAGAAATATGTAAGCAAATATATGAAATGAATAAAGGACATAGAATAGTAATCATGGGCGATTTTAACTATCCCTAAATAAACTGGCAAGAAGAGGTAGGTAAAGGGAATGGAATTTTTACAATGTGTACATGACTCCTTTCTTCCCCAGTATGTAAAAAGCTCAACAAGAGAGGAATCACTCCTAGATCTAGTAATGGGAAATTACTGAAACAAATAAGAGAAGAAAGCATAGGGGAACATCTAGGCAATAGCGATCACAATATAATAAGGTTTAAGATAAAGATTGAGAAGGACATAAGTAAGACAAAGGCCAAAGTAATAAATTGGAAAAAAGCTGATTTTGAAGGGATGAGAATGGAACTAGGGAAAATCAACTGGAAACATTTACTGATAAACAAAGAAATAGAACATCAGTGGGAAACATTTAAAACAGTGATCAATAGAGACCAGGAGAAATATATCCCACTAAAAAGCAAGAACAAACCAGCCAGTAATGAAATACCAGGGACAAATAAAGAAAAAAGGGCAAAATTAAAAGTAAAGGAAAAGGCATACACTAAGTACATAGACATAGCAGGGGATGACAAAAGGAAATACAAAAAGGTTAGGAAAGAAGTTTAAAAGAAATGATGAAATTAAATTATCAAGGAATGTAAAAAGAAATAGTAAAGTATTCTACAGACATATAAATAACAAAAGAAAAATCTGGATATGGATATGGCCACTAAAGAATACACACAGTAAACTCACAGGTAATAACAGCAAAGTGGCAGAAATATTAAATAATTATTTTACCTCAGTATTTACCAAGGAGACTAATATGGTGGACATGACATTAGAAGAAGAGATCAAAAAAGATATAAAGACATTTAAGATAGAAAGGAGGGAGATAATTGATAAACTAATGAAACTTAAGAGAGGATAAAACCATTGTGCAAGATGGATTACATCCAAGCATATTAAAAGAAGTTAAGGAAGCGATAGCAGAGGCATTATTACATATATATATTCATTAGAAAAGGGAATAGTGCCAAAGGACTGGTGAACAGCTAGTGTGATTCCTATATTTAAAAAGAGAGATAGAACAAGTTGAGAGAACTATAGACCAGTTAGCTTAACATCAGTGGTAGGAAAGGTAATGGAATCTTTACTCAAAGATGTAATAGAAAAACATCTAGAAACTGAACATATAATAAAGAATAGTCTGCACGGATTTCAGAAGGGAAAATCATGCTTGACCAACCTTATTGAATTCTTTGAAGTGACAGAGTAGACAAGGGTAATGCAATAGATGTAATATATTTGGATTTTCAAAAGGCCTTCGATAAGGTACCGCATTGTAAACTCATGACTAAGGTCAGAGCATGTGGAGTCAGGGGACAAGTAACAGAATGGATAGCAAGCTGGCTACAAGACGGAAAACAGAGTAGGGGTTAAAGGTAGTTATTTAAACTGCCAAAAGTGGGAAGTGGTGTTCCACAAGGACCGGTGTTGGGACCACTGCTGTTCACTATTTACATAAACGGTTTGGTCTTGGGAATCAGAAATACAATTTCAAAACTTGCAGATGACACCAAATTGGGGGTATAGTTAATACTGAGGAGGACTGCTACAAAATACAGGAAGATATTAATAAACTTGCAGAATGGGCGTGTAATTGGCAAATGAATTTCAATATAGGTAAGTGTGAGGTATTACATTTTGGTAGGAAGAATAAGGGGGCCAGATACTGCTCAAATAACAAGAGTCTAAATAGGCATCTGGGGGTACAGATACAAAATCACTAAAAGTAGTGACATAGGTTAATAAGTCCATAAAAAAGCAAACAAGCACTGTGGTTCATTCCTAGAGGGATAGGATTGAAAAGCAGAGAAGCTATGTTAAACTTGTATAGAATCTTGGTTAGGCCAATGAACAGTTCTGGTCTCCATATTATGGAAAGGATATAGAGGCACTGGAGAAGATACAAAAAATATTTACTAGGATGATACCAGAACTGAGAGGTTACACCTACCAGGAAAGATTGAGTAGGCTGGGGCTCTTTTCTCCAGAAAAGAGAAGACTGAGGGGTGACCTGATAGAGATCTTTAAGATTATGAAAGGGTTTGAAAAGGTAGACGTGCAGAGGATGTTTCCACTTGCGGGGGAGAACTACGGGCCATAAATATAAGATAGTCACTACTAAATCCAATAAGGAATTAAGGAGAAACGTCTTTGCCGAGAGACTGGTGTGAATGTGGAACTCGTTACCACAAGGAGTAGTTGAGGCGACTAGCATAGATGCATTTAAGGGGAAGCCAGATAAACACATGCGGGAGAAATGAATAGAAGGATGTGCTGATCGGGTTAGATGAAGTAGGGCAGGAGGGAGGAGGCTCACGTGGAGCATAAACATCGGCATGGACCTGTTGGGCCGAATGGCCTGTTTCTGTGCTGTACATTCTATGTAATTCTATGCTCCTAGAGAACCGCAGTGGCCATTCAGTTACACAATTCTTTGTGTAACTTATGATCCGATAGGAAAGCTTGGAATCAAATGATTTGTATACTTGATGTGTTTCTGCTCGTAACTACAGCTGAATATACAGCAAACATACAGGAAGAGGCTGATTGTGATGTTGGAACACTGGTTTGCAGATCTGAAGTAACTATGTGATCCATCTGCTTTATGAGGAGACTGATACAAACTTTATTCCTCCAGGTATGATGGGCAGAATTTTAACTTTGAAAAATGGGTGGGTTGGGGGCGGGGAGTGGCATTGAAAATCGTATCAATTTCAGACTCTCCCCCCGACCCACCACCATCCCGCCCATTTCCAGTTTTCACCGGGGCAGGACAAGGGACAGGCAACCAACATGCTCCTAGGAGGCGGGATGGTCACTAAAACCTTTCAAGGAGACTATGGGCCTCCATTTTCAAAGGTATTTTGATTTCAACCCCTGGGGGCTGGGATTCCCGGGCCTTCTCCTTCACACCACGCAAAAGAAACTGCAGGTAAGTGCCTTTCTGGCACAGCTTGTGGGCCCGGAGCAGCAGGAGTACTTCCCCTAGACCCTACAAGCCTAGCTGCAGCGAACCCCCAATGATTGCGGATCTCCCCCCCCCCCCCCACCGGTCTCCGATTTCCCCACCGCAATGATCACAGACCCCTGGGATGACACCCGATATTTCCCCCCCCCCCCCCACCCCACCGGTGACTGACCCCTGATCCCTCCCCCCCCATGACTGAATCCTCTGATGACTAACTTCCCCCCCCCCCAGTGACCCCTATGCCCACTGGTGCCACCTTGCCACCTATGCCCCCCCATCCATACAATCAAAGACTTACCTGAAGACTTACCTTTTCACATCCCCATTCTTGCTCTGCTCCTGTCCGACTGAGGCCAACCTGTCAATCAGGCCGGCCAGTCGGACAACAAACCAACAAAAAATAAATAAAAGACGTCCTTACGTCAAAGTCGTAAAGACATCTGGGAAACCCGTATCCAACCCCCCCCCCCACCGCCCCCTTCCCGGCTTCAGGTTAAAATTACCCCCAATGTATCCCAATCTCCTTTTTGAGGGAAAAGTATCATATATAATTCATTCAGATGCTGGTTTCATGCTGAGAGATGCTGCCTGGAGACTCCACTGTGCTATAGATGAGTGAAAAGTGATACTGAAATGTTAAATCTTAGGCTTGCTCACAGGATCAAATTTTGTAAATTTACAATCTTATTTAAAAAATCAAAAATTAAGTTGATATTGGATATTATAGATTTTACCATTACCAATACTTTTAAGTATTTGAACTGTTATGCAAATTGGAAAAATCACAGAAAAAATGAAACCTAGAAAGAAAATATTTAACGACTGTTTATTGCAATGATGGTGGAGGTGATTATAATGTTGAATGCTTTCCAGATTCAAATTAGAATGTAATTGCATTAAAAATAATGAAACTAAAGCCTTTGAGTTAAGAACATAAGAAATAGGAGCAGGTGTAGACAATACGGCCCCTCAAGCCTGCTCCGCCATTCAATCAGATCATGGCTGATCTTTTATCTCAACTCCACTTTCCCGCCCAATCCCCTTGATTTCCTTAGTGTCCAAAAATCTATCAATCTCGGCTTTGAATATACTCAATGACTGATCATCCCCCCACAGCCAACTGGGGTAGAGAATTCCAAAGATTCATAACCTTCTGAGTGAAGACATTTTTTCTCATCTTGATCCTAAATAGCTGACCTCTTATCTTGACACTATGACCCCTCAGTCTAGACTCTCCAGCCAGGGTTAACAGCCTCTCAGCACCTGTCAAACCTCTAAGAATTTTATACATTTTGATGAGATCACCTCTCGTTCTTCTAAACTCCAGAGAATATAGGCCCATTCTACTCGATCTCTCCTCCTTGGACAACCTTCTCATCCCAGAAATCAACCTATAAAACCTTTGTTGCACCCCCTCTAAGGCAAGTATATCCTTCCTTAGATAAGGAGACCAAACTTGTACACAGTACTCCAGGTATGGTCTCACCACAGCCCTATGTAATTGCAGCAAGGCCTCCTTACTTTTATGCTCCAACTCCCTTGCAATAAAGGCTAACATACCATTTGCCTTCCTAGTTGCTTGCTGTACCTGGATGTTAACTTTGTGATTTGTGTACAAGGACATCCAAATCCTTCTGACTACCAACCTTTCTTAGTCTCTCATCTTTTTAAAAATTATTCTGCTTTTCTATTCTTCCTATCATATTGGATGATTTTGCATTTCCCCACATTATACTCCATCTGTCACCTTCTTGCCCATTCACTTAACCGGTCCTTTGCAGCCTCTTTGTGTCCTCCTCACAGCTTACTTTCCCACCTAGTTTCGTATCATCAGCAAACATGGATACATTGCACTCAGTCCCCACACCTAAGTCATTGATATATATTGCAAACAGCTGAGGCCCAAGCACTGATCCTTGCGGCACCCCATTGGTTACAACCTGCCAACCCGACAATGACCCGTTTATTCCTACTCTCTATATTCTGTCCGTTAATCAATCCTCAATCCATGCTAATATATTACCCCCTCGTTCTATTCTCTCCAGCCAGTTAGTATTTGTACAGGCTGTTTTGTTTCTTGTAGACCACCATTATAAATTTGGGTTTGCCGCAGATATCTACTCTGGTTCGGTGGTGTTGGTGGCTCCCTTAAGCCACCAGGTTACCTACTTTCTATGGCAGTGGACTCCCACTGCCCAATATCTACTCGCGCGGCAGTGAGGCCCAGGAGTGTAACAATGAAACGCCCTTGTGCTCTGCACACAAAAGGTTTCCGACACCAAGGTGAAAAGTGTCTCTCTCAAAAATCATGCATGGCTAACAAATTAACAAAATCCTGCAGATGCTGGAAATCTGGAAACAAAACAGAAAAAGCTGGAAATACTCAGCAGGTAAGGCAGCATCTGTGGAGAAACATAAATCAGTCAGTCAACATTTTAACTCTAAATACCCTTCCTTATGATCCATCTTTAGACCTGAAACATTTGAATGTCTAATGATTTGTCCATGTAGAAGAATGTTGGGTTTTAGTATCCTGATCAGCATAAGCCAAGGAACCAAACAAATCCTCAACCCCTTTGTCTTTCTGCTCACTAAGGAGCCATCTGGGGCTTTTCTGCCCAATTTTAGGTCTAAGAATGAGTGATCCCTGAGTTGGCTCACTGAAGGGTACTTGCATTAACCAGTTCAGATTAAATTTAAGTTTTGTTTTCAACTCTCTAAGATTCTCACAAGGTATTGATGAATGAATTAGTTCTTTTTTGCCAAATCATCAAAGACAGAGTCAGACAAGCAATCATGCATTATAAAATTATTTATTGGTTACAAAAGTACAACTCATGGTTAAAGGTAGGTGCAAAACCATTTGATAGATATGAGATGTAGTCAGGGTTATCTAGCAATTTGAATGGCAAATCATTAATGGACAGAGTTACTTAACAAAGTGACTAGTTGAGGTTATACAGGCAATTCAAATAACCCTGTAAATCAGCATTAATGGATGCTGAGTATTAATTATAGCAGTAATCAGAGTCTTAGATTACAAATTGGTGAGATTGCTCTTAGTGTAACTCCTTAGATAACTGACAAGTTAACAGCTTTGGACAGCCAGTCTATTGCAGAGATTATTGTCCAGAAAGTGGTGGTTAGCAATCTTTCACAGCTTACATGACCTCGTCCTTACGAGCGACATGGTGGTGTCAATCTCCTTCCTTCCTTTCCTTTCCTTTCCTTTCCTTTCCCTTCCTTTCCCTTCCTTTTCCTCCCCTCCCTCCCTGGGATGCAGTTGTTAGCTTCTGGAGGGTCAACTCGATGAGCCCCTTTCAACATCAGGGTTATCGTTTCCACTTGGATCTTCGGTTCCGGCTGAACCCACCTTCTGCACCAGTGACGATATCTGAGCTGGCTTCACTCTCACCCTTCTCTGATCTAGCACACTGATGAAGTTAAGTGACACTTACCTCTGCCTGTAACTGGCTAGTAAAGCCTTACTAGCCAACTCAGTATTTTACACTCTGTCCTTTAATATACTGTACCTGTAAAGGCACCTTTCTGCATCTGCTAGGTAAAGGTTCCTAGAGAACAAAGAGCACCTAAGAGAACTAATAAAGAGAGACTGCTAATTCCAGCAAGACAAAGAGAGACACAGCTTGCTCTTTCTAGTACTGAACTGCTACTAGAAAAAGATTACTACAGACTGTCTCCTGATAAGTTACAGACTATGTTTGCGATGCAAAACCCTCTATTTTTGTATCTTAATTTCAAAAGGAGGTCCCCCACATTCCATGGACCAATCCAAGTGAGACCTGTACTGGAAGGTCTTGCCCCTCCCTCCTTCTGTCAATCAAACCTGATGAATGTTAAGTCCTGTGACTGTCATTGAGTCACTAAAGCATAGCTTTCCTTGGAGCAGGACAGACATCATGCCTGCTCCTACTCCCTATTCATTTCACATTTCTCTCTTTTTTCTCACAAATGGGGAGATGTGGCATGTTTATCCTCCCTAATTATTATTTTGTTGTTCTAAATGGGTAACAGCAAAATCTTTATTGCAGTAAGGAATTAATTGTATATACGTGGTCCTATTTCTTGTCATTACTTGAGACCTTTTATGGCTTTAATTGCTTTATGGCTTTTAGCTTGGAAAATTTTTATGGCTAAATTATCTGGGAACTTTCATGGCTAAGAGTCTGGATGATGGTGTGAATTAGCCTTTTCACCAGCGTTCAGTTCACCAGCTGAACTCCATTTTAAGTGGACTGCTTTCAAACTAAACTCCATTTTAGGCAGTTTACATGGCATTTTCCCTATGAATCTTGAAGGCACCCTTCGAACAATTTACAGGACACTGTTCCTACAGAACTCCGTGAAACATTTTCCATCTCACATTATAATTACCATTCATCTGTCTACTAATCGATGAAGCTATCTTGGGCAGTCAACCCAGTTTAGGCAAGTGTTTTTGCTGAAAAACATATGCTAACATATCTCATGTCCAAGTCATTTCCATGAAAACATAGCCAGAAATTCCCAAACTCTGACAAATGCCTTCTATTACCCCAATGTCAGGCTACCATTTAAATACAAATGCATTCAACGTGTATAAACTAAAGCTCTACTTTTATGCTTGTGAATTATTGCCAGAAAGAAAATTCCAGGGGTGGCAAAATGCACTGACCTCATCTGTGGTCCTGATGTTTGGGGGCTCAAACCTTTTCTTCTTTAGTAGAGTAGTTATGGCACTTAACTGGACCAGCATCATAAATACTGTGGCTACAAGAGCAGGTCAGAGGCTGGGTATTCTGCAGCGAATGACTCACCTCCTGACTCCCCTAAGACTTTCCGCCATCTACAAGGCACAAGTCAGGAGTGCAATGGAATACTCTCCACTTGCCTGGATGAGTGCAGTTCCAACAACACTCAAGAAGCTCGACACCATCCAGGACAAAGCAGCCTGCTTGATTGGCACCCCAACCACCACCCTAAACATTCACTCCCTTCACCACCGGCGCACTGTGGCTGCAGTGCGTACCACCCACAGGATATACTGCAGCAACTTGCCAAGGCTTCTTCGACAGTACCTCCCACACCCGCAACCTCTACCACCTAGAAGGACAAGGGCATCAGGCACATGGGAACAACACCACCTGCACGTTCCCCTCCAAGTCACACACCATCCCGACTTGGAAATATATTGCCGTTCCTTCATTGTCGCTGGGTCAAAATCCTGGAATTCCCTACCTAACAGTACTGTGGGAGAACCTTCACCACACGGACTGCAGCGGTTCAAGAAGGCGGCTCACCACCACCTTCTCCAGGGCAATTAGGGATGGGCAATAAATGCTGGCCTTTCCAGCAATGCCCACATCTCATGAACGAATAAAACAAAACCATGTGCCTTAATTTTATCAACAAGCCTTCTATGTGGCACCTTATCAACAGCATTTGAAAAACCTTATGCACAATATCTACTACATTTCCTTTGTCAATACACTGTGTTCTTTCCTCAAAGAAATGCATTGAGTTTGTTGGATACAACAGGCTGGAAATTGGGCTGTCTAGTGCCCGTTGTTCCAGTACTACGCAACCTCCCGACGTGCCAAGGTGGCGTCTTGGCTGTGCATGCATGTTTCTAGTGTGACGTGCGCCCTACGCCATCTTGGTATTGGTAATAGCGCATGCACAAATAACGAAAACCGGCTTCATGTAAAGTAAGGAGAAAATGGAAACGATCTGTGTGCAACGCTGATTTAAAGTGATAGACAACATTTTGGAACTTAATGCTGAACTTAATGCACAGTCTTAACCACGACCATCTGAACAAGTCTTAGAGTGCTTGGAGAACCCCTTACCAGTGCTATTTAAAGGGACCATGCAGGATTTACAGGTTAGTTATTGGATTATTGCTTTTGGCTGCCGATGCATTTGTAACTGTGTTTGGAGGTCCCCTAGACTTGAATACTAGGATGCGGGGACATAGCCTAACATTTAGAACCAGGACATGCAGCAGTGAAGTTAGGAAACGCTTCTACACGCAAAGGGTGGGAGAAGATTGGAACACTCTTCTGCAAATGGCAACTGATGCTAGTTCAATTGTGAATTCTAAATCTGAGATTGATACATTTCTGTGAACCAAAGGTATTAAGGGATATGGGGCTAAGGTGGGTAAGTGGTGTTAGGTCATAGGTCCATCATGATCTCATTGAATGGCAGAACAGGCTCGAGGGGCTAAATGCCACTGCCACTTGCTGCCTCCTGTTATGCTCCACCTTCTCCTATAAGCAAGCCGGATGTGTGCCTGGGTGATGTGCCTCTCATGATTGAATAGCTGCCAGTGTGTGTGACCTGTGAGTTGTGGGTGGGCATCTTGCAACAGTGGTAATGTGTAAGGGTGAGAGGAAGCATCTGATTGGCAGAGTTGAGTACTGATGGAAAGAGTTTGTTGGTATGTGGGTGATGGGGGTGTAGTGTGTGGAGCAGTGGATGTGGCTAGTGGCGCAGTTGATAGGAGACACCACTTGACAGTTGACGTCACTCGCCTTGACCACTCATGTCAAAGCACTGAACTTCTTCCTGCACTGCATCCATGTTCATGATGCTGTGCGCTTGGCATTGACTTCATCCCCTGCTGCTGCCTACAGCCTTTTGGATATATGTCTGGAGGACCCCTTGCCGCCCCCCCCCCCCATCCCCCCCAACGCAGATATAGGAAGTCTCTCCTTCTGTCCACCTCTTGCATCAAGGTCTCTAGTGCATCAGCAGAGACCCTTGGTGCACACACTCTCGCAGGCCTGGTACCAACTCAGATTGGCAGATTGATGAGGTCTGGCATGCAGATTGGAAGATGTGGGATTTAGTAGTGCGCAATCTTTATTCAATGTTTTAACATAACTCATCAGTTTGTAAACATGGGGACAGGACCTGCATCTGTGTTAGACATGTGCAATATCTGATCTCCATTCAGACTCTGTGCAGACAGCAGACATCTTTAGCAAATAACAGGTTCCAGCTACCTTTAAGAGATCTTAAGGGACATCCTCCCTTTAAGAGATTGGGGCTCCCCTTATTGGTGAAAAGTGCGCATTTCCATGAATCCTCATGTCAGGCCTAGTTTTAAATGCTTCTTGAAGATAAGTCCTCAGACAGGATGAATGTCTTGTCCTGCCTGCGCAGAAAGCACCAGGCACCAATTAATCGCGGATCGCGATACCCGCGCCCGGTTTTGGGGGTTAACCAACTTAACCCCCAAATCACTAATTAACCCATAGCTCTCTAGGTGAGTATTAGTTTTATCCCATATTTTGGCCTCTGGACCACACTAGTGTCTGTGAGCTGGTGAACATGAGTTAATTTGAAAGTACATGTAAAGAGGTCAGTAGGCACTTTGTTGGCACAATGATACACAGTGTTGATTAGTATAATTTAGCCAGGGTAAGTACCACTGAACTCGAAGTGGAAATTATATTTGGATAAGTGGTATTTTTGTGAAATTACAGCAATTACCTATAATATGTGGTGCTTTTACTTGGCATTTCAAGAACTTTTAAAACTTAACTTAATGCAACATATTTGAGGCAATTAACCTGCGGCAAGTTCACAAGGTGATTGTGATAGATCTCCTATTGGGGAGGCATTGCAGCCTCAAAATTACGATTGCAGTAGCTGTTCCCCAGCTCTCCTCAAGCAGCACTTATGCTGCTGAGTGAACATAGAAGCTTCTTCGTCTGAATACCACATGGGGAGGTGAATTTAAATCCTCGGGGGAACAAATTCTGACAGTCTTAGTGGGAAAGGTCAGGCAATTCAAAGCACTTCTTTTGTAAATGGAGGAAATGTGTGCTTATTAAAAAGTACAAGAGAGTAATTATCAAGCAAACAGGAATGTTCAAAGACTTTAGATTGTAAATATTTTGAAAACGTACATTGATTAAAAAAACCTGCTTTTTAAAAATCTTACCTGCACCAAGATACTTTGGTTTAAATTTTCACTGCCAGGGGGTAAACTGGCTGTTGCGAATCAGCCGTCCGTTATACACCCTGTTCGATTTTCCCTTCCATTAACTTCAGTAGAAAAGAAGATTGGGTAGTGGATCAAAGGCAACTGATCCGCAACCGCCAATTTTCCACCTGCACCCAAAGTGAACGTTACTCTATTTATGTCTAGTGTTGGAGTAAAAAAGAATCATTGCAGACAGAGTATCTGAGGCACCATACAGACTGCCCACATTCTGACCAGTACGGTCCTTTCCTACATATGTAGCATTGGTTGCCTTCCATGTGTACCAGAAGGTGAATCAAAAATATCAATTGGCATTTTTTGTTAACTATTAAGTAAAGATCTGATCTATTTAACAAGTAGATATTTTCAAGGGGATAATCGGGATAAGCTTCAACTTATAAATCAACACACAGGCTTTTTTTATTGTTTCATTTTCTCACAACATCACAATTCCCATTGCACCTGACCCTTTGAGACAGTAGACAGTGTACTAGGCCGTTGTAACATAGATTATACTAGAACTCTACGGTTGGTTTCTCTACCTTCCTCTGAATCTTGGAACACCACAGTGAATGCACAGACAAGTGCATTGGTGCCAAGAAATGTGTATACAGATGTGCAATGGTATCCTGGGTTTGAGAGGAAATTGAAGTGCCCATTGAGCACAGCTCATAAAATCAGGCTGGCATGACAGAGGCAACCATTTTTAAAGCCTCTCAGTGGCACCATCAGGTTAATATGACAAGATTGTTCTTCACTACTTACATCAGCAGGTTAGTGTAATAAGATTGTTATTACCACTTCCATTCACTGTCATCCCGTGTAGTATTCTATTGGTTACTTTGTTTCTCACTACTTATGTGTAACAATTTATTTCCTTCAAAACAATCCTTTTTGCACGTGTGTCTCCCCTTCCAATTTTTTTTTAAATGTGTTCTCAGGATGTGATTGACACTGGCATGGCTGCAGTTATTGCCCATCCCTAGTTGTCGTTAGAGGGTATTAGGACCTTTGAACTGCTGCAGTTCCTGTGGTGATGGTGCTTCCACAATGCTGTTAGGTAGGGAATTCCATAATATTGGCCCAGTGGCGTTGAAGGAATGGGCTTTACATGTCCAAGTCAGGATGGTGTGTGATGGAGGGGAACTTGGAGGCCATGATGTTCTCATGGCAATGCTGCTCATCCTTCTTGGTGATAGAGGTTGTGGGGCTGGCAGGTGCTAATCTTGCGGTAGAGGTTGTGGGGCTGGCAGGTGCTATTAAAGTAAGCTTGGTGAGTTGCTGCAGTGTATCCTGTAGATAGTATATACTGCAGCCACAATGCACTGGTGGCAGTGGAGGGGGTGGGTATTGAGCCAAGTGGCAGGAATTTATGAATCTTTCTTTTTATTTTAAATGAATTAACAACTTTGTTAGAATAGCGCACACAGGAATTTGACAAAGAAGTGTTAACCAGAGTGTTAAAAATTGTGCACAGAGGAATTTCAATCCTTAAGTCTCCCTTATATAAGTGTCCTAAAGCTTGTGGTGCTGTGATGTGAAAAATGCAATGACTGCATTTAATTTCAACACAGAGGGAGCCATGTGCTTTGTCCTTCCTGCAATGTGCTTTGAGCAAGATTAGTGCAGACTGCCTATTCTTCATAGTTGTACCAGGTGCCTGTTTTACTGCAAAAGCCACGTGAGGTGGCTAACAAGATATAAATACGAATATCTTCTTACACGGAAATTGCAAGACCAATATGTACTGTTCATTGGCCACTTTTATCTACCTTCTGGAGAACTAGCTGTAATGGATGTTTTTAGACAAATTTTAGCCAAATGTTATAGAATATCTGACCAAAAGCAATGAAAATGAGAAAATTCAGTTGAATCACAAATTAAATGTGAATGTTTTTTGGGATGATCTATTTGTACCTCTTCAGGATGTGGTCAGTTTATAGACCACAATAATTGATTTACAGAAGGGAAATATTGGAGTTTCTTAAACTGAGGCCTTTTTTTTACCATATGGGAAATGAATCTAACTCTGCTAATTAATCAAAATCACAGCCTACGATGTTTAGGGAGGACAAAGCATCCCCTATTATTGTAGTTAGATGGAATAGCAGAAATGATGGTTGAAACCAAAGTGATCAAATTGAGGCCAATGTTCATAAATTTCAATACGTCAGACTAGGAAACATTTTCAGAGTTCAGCCCTGACAAGGGGCCCATAATGATACTGCAGCCAGATATCACTAGAGGGAAGATAAAAGAATTCTTACTCTGATGATGAAAAATTGCAAATTACAGGTTGTATTCTCTGCAACATAGCAACACAATGGTTGTCTTTAAAGCTGTCATTTTCCGAGTATACACTGATGATGGGATTTTAATTGATGTACAATTGTGGGCAGCATGCTTGCAGTTTTTGATACACACTGGCATCAAGCAAGGTTCCCCACTGTCATTGCTCACTTGGAAAATTACTCCCTGGATGTAAACTATTAACATCTGACAAACAGCAAAGAGAGGTAAGGAAAAATTTTTGGCATCCTCGCTTGCAGTGAGGTACCTCACCTACTGCGAGTGCCTGTTAGAAAATCACAGGGAGTTGTGCTGATTTTCCAACACACACTGGCAACAGATGAGGTTTCTCAACATAGGTGAAGATTCATAAAATCTACTCTGTAGTATTGCCCTTTGATAGATTCCTTTTATTTATAAAATGAAACGATCTTTCTCAATTCTCAAATTCCTTAAATGACAGAATTGCTGCTAAGCAAACACAGATAACAAATTGAATAGTGCACAATTCTAGGGCCATGTTAAACCAAAAACCAATTTACCGGAAGGAAATCTGGGAGTTTCTTACACTAAGTGCATTGTTTTACCATATGACGAATGGACCTAAATCTAATTAATCACAATCATAGCCTGTGATGCTTGGAGAGGAAGACTAAACACTTAATAGCACTTTTCAACTACTGATCCTCCCTGATGTCTGGCTTTAAAAAGAACCTGCGTCCATGCTCCACACTGCAATGAAATTCAAAAACAAGATTATTTCTGTCCAATTATTATAAATGCGTAACTAAATTAAGTCTGTACTTGGATCAAGATTCCAATCAATGGCTTCTGAACAAAATGCCAATTTTACAATACTGTATTTGTATTTTAGGCTGTGTTTAGATTCTGCAACTGAATTTATAAGAAAACACCAAATATAATAAAATGTAACTCTTTTACAAGTATATATGTTGGTGTACAGAATAATACATTTGTAAAATTATGTCTCATGAGTTATGATTGGCCACTCTCCACACACTTGTTCTTATGCTCAAAGCAAAGGATTATTTCCACAGGCAAGCCTACGGTCCAAAAGGTGACCTTATGGATGAAATTATCTGCCCTGGGTGAACAATAAACTAGCTAACCAGTTGTCGTCAATTTGTACCCTGGAAACATTGGGGGGAATATAACCCCTCTCCCACCGCCGCCACGATGGGCGGGAGAGGGTCAGGTTTGGATTGGGGTTAAATTGGCAAAAATCTGAAACCCGACCACAACCCGGGGCGAACGTACCAACTTCCGGCTTAATCACGATGGGTTTGGGTGCCTCGGAGTAACCCACTCTGGAGAGGCGGGTCAGTGTTAATAATATTTAAATTAGGCTCTTTTCATGAGATTTTGGCAGCGATTTGAAATTAACGCCTCTGCACGGGATTCCCGGGTTCTGGAAACTTGGTAGTGAAACGGAGGTGAGATTAAACGGTATTTCATGGGGATGGTTAAAGGTCAGGTGTCCCGATATGAATAAAGGCTCAGTACTCACAGCTGCTTTCTCAGTTCCCTCTGGGAAAGAGTTTGGTGAGAGTACTTGTTGTGACAGACTAATTTGGAGGTGTTCACACAGACAACACCAGGCTGGGTGGCACCATGGCTGCTTTAGATTGGACTTCAGATGAAGACGACAATAAACATCAGCAAAGTCTTGCTGTGGAGGGAGTTGCAGGTGGACAACAGAGAGGAATCCTCGTCATCCCTGGGCAGGGGCTGCTGTTCTTTATGTGATGGCCCTGGACGAGAGAAGAGATGAATATGATTTAGTCATGGGAATGTAAAAATGTTGCAACTCTGCATGATTAAGGTAATCATATTTCACTCGCTGCTGAATTGAAGTCAAGATGACTTAGTCTTTTATAGGAGATGTGGGTCGGATAGATAAACAACGTAGTCCCAGTCTCTCCACCTCAGGGACGCTGATATGCCATTTATGTCCAAAGCCTCCTGTTCGGCATTTGTGAACTCTACAATCTGTGGGGGTCTACCTCCGGTCCTTTCCCTCTCTCTTGTATTTTGCGCTGACCTATGAGTGGCTGTAAGGCATATGTGCATTCAGTGAGGGTGACTATCAGGCAGATGCATCACGAGTAGCACAGGCTCATCTGAGGACGTGTGCTGAGAATTGGGGGAGCTGACTGAGGTGGTATCACATTACATAAGGATTGGGGTGAGTCGGATTGGGGTGAGTCGCAGTGGTGGATGGGGGAGGTGAGGAAGAGCATAGAAAGGGAACAATGGGTGCTGCTGAAACTTAAATAGGTGTAAGGAATGATGTGAATGGATTAGGCTTAGCAAGACAGAGTGAGAGGGGGGTACACTACAGCATGTAGGTGAATCTGCAACTTTGCTCACCTTTCCTGACCTGGTTAGGTAATTATAATGCATCATGCACTGCATCCAAGTCCTCATGATCACACTCCTGCTCCTCACCTCTTGAGTCACCTCCAACCACACCTTCTTTTTTGTGGCTGCAGGTTTTTTTCCCCATTGCTGGGGAAGAGGACCGCCTCCCTCGCCCTTATTGCACCCAGCAGTACGGTCAGGGAAGCGCAATTGAATCTGGGCGCAGCCTTTGCCCGCCTTGATTCCATCTCTCAACTTGAACTTCACACAACACAATCCACAGATCTCCTTCACCACTGCGTCTGTGAAGTGGCTCTTTTAAATAGTCAAAGTGACATCGCGTCTTGCAGTTCAGCATCACACCTGCACAAGTGCCGAGGAGACGCGAAACCCGGAAGTAAAATGATAATGAGGCATCCCTGTTGAAATTGGACATTCCCATGCGTCCCACGATGTTAGGAGTTTGTTGCCTGCTATTGCCCCCTCTCTCTTTTCTCCCCACCCCTACCCACGCTCAGATCCCACCTCTGCATTGTTATCGGGCCCAATAACTCCAAATGTCTCAAACTGACGGACAAACAACACTCTGACAGATCTACATCTTAGGCTACAAATACAAATCAGGTTCATAAAGAAATAAAATTAGCAGATGCTAAAGTCAAATAACAGCAGATAGATAAATCACAGTGGTTCACTTAACTTACAAAATCCGTCACAAAACAATAAATATCAAGATCCCGTTCACAGCTCTCTGCAACGTTTTAAATCATTTGTGTCCTTGGCAAATTGTTTTTACATGAGAAAGACAAACTCTATTTGACAATCTCCATTGGCATCCAGAAGGTCCCAATGTCTGAGGCCCAACTTACAGCTTGCAGTGCCTGCAGCTGCACCTTGTTTTTGTATGTCTTCTGCCAGTACTAGGCCCTACCAGGGGACTGACCTATGCCAGTGGGGGTCAGGAAAAGTTTCCCTCATGTGTATTTCATCTGGACTGGTTGCTTCCAGCTATGCAGTAATCAATTTAAAGTTAGAAAGATAGTATAGAAGTCCAAGATGGCTGTTTTGGCCATTGATTGGCTGGATGTTACAAGATGAATAAGGATTCTGTACAGCCAGAAGTGATGTCTGGAGACCAATTTGATCTGAACATTATCTGGAATGTCAAGCTTTAATCAAAATGGAGATTGGTGCAGAGCAATAAGGACCTGTAGCATTGCCATTTTGGACCTTTACTCTTTTAAGTAGATAATGGCTTCTGAAATTGTGGACAATATGGAATGCTGCGTGTACCAGATTATCTAAGATTCTTTCTTAAAATTACCAGCCTATAAACGTGAAGATCTGCTCAGCCATTTAGATTAGTATTCAGGACCCATGTAGATTGTTTCCTCTCCCTCCTGCCTTGGCACCAGGTCCTAATCATACTTATTCAATTAGTAATCTACCATTTGCTTTTCAAATGCTTCAATTAATTTAGCATTCACTGTGATTATGACCTGTTTATTTCTGCCAAAATATGTTTTTATTTTATTGACTTTCTTCACTCCTTTTGAAAGCGTATTTCCATTCGGAACATATTGCTTTACTTAACCTTTCTTTACAGCTCCCAATCATCCTTGTTGCCCTTCATTGGATTTTTTCCAATAGTTCTGTATTTTCTTCTAAATACAGGCACCGGAACTTGATGCAATAATGCTTGAAGAGTTGAACTTGAACTTGTACCTTTGGGATCTGTTTACATATCACAAAATGTTTGCCTTGGTAACCCCTGCACATATGTGACAGGGTTTCAATGTTGGTGCAAATATCGCACCCAGATTTATTTTTCCTGATGCACTTTACTTAATGCTGTGCTCTTCACTGCCCTATAAATTTTGCCATTTTGAGCACAATTATGTTGTGAGCTTGACAGTACTCAATATTAAATGGCATTTGCCAATGATCTGGCCAATTGCTAATTCTGTTTAGAGCTCGGAATAATAATCTGTTGTACAAAGCATCCTGCCTCCAATTCAACTTGATAATGTCCACCAATATAAACAGTCAATATAAGAACATTATGATCAATATGAGGGATTCCAGTGCAAATGTTTGGGGGATTTTTTCAGACAAAAGTATTGTCAGTGGTAATAATTCCCTGTTCTCTATTATCTAACCAATGCCTTATCCATTTTAAAATTTGATTTTTAAATAAAACAGTTGGACTATAACCTGGAGTTGTAAAATTCCTTACATTTTAAAATTTGACCATGAGCTTTCAATTTGGTCTATATAGGCAGATGGTCAGAATTTTGGTACTTTTATTGCACAAGTACTGCCAGATAGAAATGTTTAGGTTTAAGCTGTACTTTTAGTGGCATTAATGCCACACTCCAATATGCGTTTAATACATTAGTAAATGATCACTGCTCGGGAATTAAAACAGCGATTTAGCCACGTATTCAGGAGTAGATCTAATTACCTTAAATATCTCTAAACTCTACACTCTAGTATTTCAAACCCTTATACAATCAGTTTGGACCAGATTTCATTACCACCAACAGACTTAATTTCCAATATACATAGAATTACATAGAATGTACAGCACAGAAACAGACCATTCGGCACAACATGTTTATGCTCCACATTAGCCTCCTCCCTCCCTACTTCATCTAACCCTATCAGCATATCCTTATATTCCTTTCTCCCTCTTGTGTTTATCTAACTTCCCCTTAAATGCATTTATGCTAGTCGCCTCAACTGTTCCTTATGGTAGCGGGTTCCACATTCTAACCACTCTCTGCATAAAGAAGTTTCTCCTGAATTCCCTATTAGATTTATTAGTGACTATCTTATATTTATGGCCCCTAGTTCTGGTCTCTCCCGCAAGTGCAAACATCTTCTCTACGTCTACCCTCACAAACCCTTTCATAATCTAAAAGACCTCTATTAGGTCACCCCTCAGTCATCTCTTCTCTAGAGAAAAGAGCCCGAGCCTGCTCAATCTTTCCTGATAGGTATAACCTCTCAGTTCTGGTATCATTCTAGTAAATCTTTTTTGCACCTTCTCCAGTGCCTCAATATCCTTTTTATAATATGGAGACCAGAACTGTTCACAACACTCCAAGTGTGGTCTAACCAAGGTTCTATACAAGTTTAACATAACTTCTCTGCTTTTCAATTCTATCCCTCTAGAAATGAACCCCAGTACTTGTTTTTTTTTTGTGGCCTTATTAACCTGCGTCGCAACTTTGTGATTTGTATATCTGTACTCCCAGATCCCTCTGCTCCTCTACCCCAATGAATACTTAAAGCTTACTGATGCATTTGTATTAAATTGGAGACTTAAAGAAGACCATCTGTAATCAGTCTGAATACAGAGGCCAATGATGAAAAGTGACACATTGTAAGGTGACCAATTAGTTCATGTCACCCTAGTGCATTTGTTGTACTGGCTTCTGAAATGGAGAAGCCAGTACAACATGAAATGAGATCAGTTAGGAAATAGAGACTCCTCTGACAATAGTACGTAAAGTTATAGTGCTTACCTCAACATCAATGTTCCCCTTTAACTTTTTAGCATCTCTTCCATTATTTTTAACTATGTTTGAATTTTCATCTTCATTGCAGTTTATCATTTAAAATATTTTCATTTTCATTGGTTTTATTATTTAGTTTCCTGCTTGTGTGTGATATTTATTTGTACTCTTCCTCATTGTGTGTGTGTGTATATATATATATATATATATATATATATATATATTTATTTATTTAAAGGCATTCTTATAGCTACTGAGTCGTTCCTCAATTTAACTTTCTCATTTCCTGAAGATCATCTCTCCTGAAATTTTGTATATTTGCTTGTGACACCTTGTGCTACATTATCCAATCTATTGATGGTTTTATCACTGTCATTTAAGTATTCCCCAGTCTTCAACTTTACACCATCTATAGCTCATTATTAAGTACTACATGAAATAAAAACCTCTTCCTCGTTCCTTTTATAAATCATCATATCTTTTGGAAGAATGCTGGAATATGGGATTAGAGTAGACAGGGCTGATGGCCGGCGCGGACACGATGGGCTGAAGGGCCTCTATCCGTGCTGTATAACTCTATGACTCTATGACTCTAATTCTCATCCTCATTCCTCCTTAATCCTGGTTAATCCAAATTAGCTACAGTTAATATCTTCCCTTTCCCAACATTTACTGATTTGCTCAAATAATTCCAAATATTCCTTCCTTTTGCTGCAGTGGTGCATACGGATTTCCAATTATTGATTTGCTTCCATTTATGTCTCAGATTTCCACCCAAAGTTGATTCAAACTTCACATCCAATGTTAATCAACTATTTTAAATCAACTGACATTTCTACACATATACATTTATCTTGTTGTCCATGTATCTAATAAAAATATGGGGCTAGAAATTCCGGTCCTGGCCTTTGGGGGCGGAACTTCAACACATCCCATGGTTGTGCCCCTGATCCCATCCCAAACCCTGGCCAAAGATCTTTAAACACTTTTATGCTGCTCAATTTTTGAATTTGCTGCAGGGGAACCATTGTTTTAAATTACAAGTGGCTTTCACCAGGATCAGATCCTGGAAAGTAAGCATGCCTGATATATGCAGGTGCACATTGTGGTGGTGGTTAAAAGAAGTGGAATTGGTAACAATTTTGATGGATTAAGTCATCCTGCCAGTCCCTTCTCTTTTAGTGGTGTATGCATAGAAGGGGTCAAGGGCAAGAAAATCCCACCTCCACTCCAGGCAGAAATTTCAGTGGGCAGAAAAAGGGACAGCGACCCAGTATAATTGGTTCCTGCTCTCAATTCATGGGATCTTCAACCCTCAGGTTAGGAAAATTGGGATGAAGCGGTTCAGTGACACTAAAAAATATCCTCAAAGCTTCATAGAAAACAAAGAATGCTTGAATGGCCCAGAACCATGAAAATGATGTTCACCATAGTAAAGAAAGGAAATTCTAGCTCTTTGAATGTATTCTGAGAGGGAAAAGAGACAATTAGGACATGATGAAAATGTTGAGAAATCAGAGACCAAGAGGAAGACCAAAGAAAGGTAGTTGGACAGTAGATGGAATGTGACAGGAAGGATCATCAGGAAGGATGACAATAGCAACACAAATGCCAGTCAGCATTGGCACAGGATACTGCACATGTCTGTCTAACCTTACATACAAAGGTGATACTCTAAGATGAAGCCCTCCACTTTTGAAATGGAAATGCTGTCTTTTACATGAGCTTTGTTGAAGTGGCACTAACCATCGCGTTAAGTAACTTATGGACCAAGCCACATTTAGGTTTAGATTCAAATAATTGCAGTCTATTAGCTACCAAAGTTGTCCCAATTATAGATTAGAAAATTAAAATGGGTGCTTTTATTTGCTTCTGGAAGCAAGTCTGCACAGAAATCTGGGGGTAGATTTTCAACTTGCCATCTGGGTGTAAAACTGCTGTTGTGAAATGACCACCTGTTATAGAAACCGGCTGGTTTCCCTTTTCATTGAAATCAATGTAAATCATAGAATCATAGAAAATAGGAGCAAGAGTAGGCCATTTGGCCCTTCGAGCCTGCTCCGCCATTCAAAATGATCATGGCTGATCGTCTAACTCAGTACCCTGTTCCCGCCTTCTCCCCATATCCCTTGATCCCTTTAGCATTAAGGGAACTGGCGGTCTCTATAAGGTGCGGCCGACCCACATCAACATTTTTACGCCTGGGTGACAATTTGAAAATCTATCCCCTCACCTCTGAAAGCTGTAGTAGCTAACAGTTCATCTGAGTCAGGTTTACAGTATCAGTAGAATCATATAGTCATAGAATCATCCAAAGGTTACATACAAAGGCTCATCGAGTCCGCACCAGCTCTATGCAAGAGCAATCCAGCTAGTCCCACTCCCCCGTTCTATCCCCGCGGCCCTGCAAATTTTTTCCTTTCAAGTACTTAGCCAGTTCCCTTTTGAAGGCCACGATTGAATCTGCCTCCACCACCCCCTCAGGCAGGGCATTCCAGATCCCAACCACTCGCTGTGTAAAAAAGTTTTTCCTCATGTCACCTTTGGTTCTTTTGCCAATCACCTTAAATCTATGTCCTCTGGTCCTTGATCATTCCGCCAATGGGAACAGTTTCTCTCTATCTACTCTGTCTAGACCCTTCATGATTTTGAATATCTCTATCATATCTCCTCTCAACCCTTTCTGTTCCAAGGAGAATAATCCAGTCTAGCTTCTCTAGACTATCCACGTAACTGAAGTCCCTCATCATGATTTCCTTATTTTTATACTCTATGCCTCTATTTATAAAGCCCAGGATCCCGAAAACTTTTTTAACCGCTTTCTCAACCTGCCTTGCCACCTTCAATGATTTGTAGACATATACCCCCAGATCTCTCTGTTCCTTTAGCCCTTTTAGAATTGTGCCCTTTAATCTATATTGCCTCTTCTCCTTCTTCCTACTAAAATGCATCACCTCGCATTTTTCTGCGTTAGATTTTATCTGCCACGTGTCTGTGCCACCAGCCTGTCCAAATCCTCTTGAAGCCTATCAATATCCTCCTCACTGGTCACTACTCTTCCAAGTGTTGTGTCATCTGCAAATTTTGAAATTGTGCCCTGTACACCCAAGTCCAAGTCATTATATATATCAAGAAAAGCAGTGTTCCCAGCACCGACCCCTGGGGAATACTACTGTACACCTCCCTCCAGTCCGAAAAACAACCGTTCACCACTATTCTGTTTCCTGTTACTTAGCCAATTCTGTATTCATGTTGCTACTGCCCCCTTTATTCCATGGGCCGCAATCTTGATGACAAGCCTACCATGCGGCACTTTATCAAAAGCCTTTTGAAAGTCCATATACACCACATCAACTGCATTGCCCTCATCTACCCTCTCTGTTACCTCATCAAAAAACTCTATCAGGTTAGTTAAATACAATTTGCCTTTAACAAATCCGTGCTGGCTTTTCCCAATCAATCCGCACTCATCCAAGTGACTGTTAATTCTGTCCCGGATTATCGTTTCTAAAAGTTTCCCAACTACTGAGGTCAAACTGATTGGCCTATAAATGCTGGGTTTATCCTTACACCCTTTTTTGAACAAAGGTGTGACATTTGCAACTTGCAATTCACAATCAGATTTCACATTTTGTACATACACCAACTTCTTCACTAAAGCAATCAATCGGAGGAATTTCAACACGTTAACAGAGCAAACACTATGGGGGTAATTTCCACCAGAACGTATTGTGCCTCTCCTCTCCCGCTCCCTCCACCACCCCCCCCCCCCCCCCCCGCAATTGTAGAACCTGCCTGATTTTGATTACATTGAAAGCAATGGGATAAATATTGGGCAGCTTCTGCAACAGGCAGGTGACCCATGCCAGGTGAAGATGAAAATAACTCCCATGACTCAAGAATAAATGTAAGGAGTCGCACAACACCAGGTTATAGTCCAACAGCTTTATTTGAAATCACAAGCTTTTGGAGCTTTGCTCCTTCGTCAGGTGAAGTGAGGCGGATTTGCATAAAGGCACAGCATATATAGTCCAAGAACAATGCCTGGTGATTACAGATAATCTTTCTAACTGCCCTTCATCATACCTCGGCAGACAGATAATCACAACAATCAAAGGAGTGTTCAAACAGGTTAGTCAGGGAAACCTTACATCCAAGAATACTGAGGTGGGGTCACCAGGGGTCAAATGTAGCAGATGCTGGGGTTTTTTATTAAAAACAGGTAACTTTTTTTTGCTGGAAATCGCACCAGGTCCGGCCGCATCTGTGTATGGAGAACAAGCCAACTACGACTTGAGTCTGGATGACTCTACGTCAGGTGGGGTTACATGTAGCGTGACATGAACCCAAGATCCCGGTTGAGGCCGTCCTCATGGGTGCGGAACTTGGCTATCAATTTCTGCTCGACGATTTTGCGTTGTCATGTCTCGAAGGCCGCCTTGGAGAACGCTTACCCGAAGATCGGTGGCTGAATGTCCTTGACTGCTGAAGTGTTCCCCGACTGGGAGGGAACCCTCCTGTCTGGCGATTGTTGTGCGGTGTCTGCATGGTCTTGCCTATGTACCATCCACTCTAATTCATTCTTTTCGAGCACCCCAAAATCGAGGAACTCTATCTCCTTAAGAATTCCTTTCTTCCTGAACTCTACAGACTTTCAAAACCCAAGCTTGGCATCATCTAGTCTCTACTTAATTTATTTTGCCCTCTCTACTACTCTTCCTGTCCATGGTGATGTCCTCCTGCACTCAAGTTTCTCTGGAAATCATGACTCAAGAAGTAATTGTTAAGTGACTTCAATTTTGGGTTTCAAAGTGAAGGAATGGCTAGGCGGCTCCAAACTTGGGTTTTAACAGCCTGCAAAGTGCAGGAAGTAGGAAAGACTAGAGGAGGTATGGAGTTCCACAGTTATGCAAAAGAATGTGTTCGAGCAGGAGATAGCATGATGAATCTTTAGTTGAACTGGGTAAGGACGCAGAAAAGAGGAACAGCATATAAGATGACAGCAGTTAGCCTGGCACCAACTTCCCCTCTTACTACTCCACACCTTTCCAGAGCAAAGAATGGCAATTAGTGAATATAGTCAGTGATGCATTTCAGAAGTTTATCTCTTCTCCCAGTAGAATACCTTGTAACCAGGAACCAGCTGCAATTCAGCCTAAGCACCAACACTAGCAATTATTGAAGCTTTTTGTTTAATTTTATGTAAAGCTCACCAAGGATCTTCAAGCAGTCGTATGAAAACTTTATCAAGCTGCTAAGTTTTGTATGAATAATGTCACAGGTTGGGCAAGATGTAGTGTAGTAATTACTTCCAGATATATATGTTGGGAAGTTATTTGATGGTTGTGTCATTTGATAAGTAGCTAGATGTCAGATCATAGGAGAACTGAAAATAAGGTATTGAAATTATTTATTTAGACTTCTCCTGAACCAATTATGTAACATACATTTAAGCTGGTGTTTAAGTGTCCACATATTCTCTTTGTATCCAAGTACAATTGAAACTTTGTAGAAAAATTGTTGGTTGCCATAGAAACAGTTCTTACAATGAAAACATTATGTTTTTTAAACACAGTATTTCATGTTTAAAGCTACAGTTTATATTGGATTAAAGTTTAGGATTAAACAAATCCTCCATACCAAAATTTGCACTGAGGGTGGGAGCAAGTTAGAGATTTTCAATTCTGTACCAAAGGTTGAGATTCCCGCTAAATACCCATCCACTGATTGTAAACAATTTTACAACACCAAGTTATAGTCCAGCAATTTTATTTTAAATTCACAAGCTTTCGGAGGCTTCCCCCTTCCTCAGGTGAACAAAAGCCTCCGAAAGCTTGTGAATTTAAAATAAAATTGCTGGACTATAACTTGGTGTTGTAAAATTGTTTACAATTGTCAACCCCAGTCCATCACCGGCATCTCCACATCCACTGATTGACAGTAACTAGTAGTGGAGGACGTCTTACTGCAGTTATACAGGGCCTTGGTGAGACCACACCTGGAGTATTGTGTGCAGTTTTGGTCTCCTTACCTAAGAAAGGATATACTTGCCATGGAGGGAATGCAGCGAAGGTTCACCAGACTGATTCCTGGGATGGCAGGGCTGTCGTATGAGGAGAGATTGGGTCGATTCGGCCTGTA
Organism: Heptranchias perlo; assembly: GCF_035084215.1. Classification (NCBI taxonomy): domain Eukaryota; kingdom Metazoa; phylum Chordata; class Chondrichthyes; order Hexanchiformes; family Hexanchidae; genus Heptranchias; species Heptranchias perlo. The sequence goes on from NC_090329.1 coordinate 53,816,089, forward strand.
TTCACTCAAGTTTAGAAGAATGAGATAGGATCTCATTGAAACATATAAAATTCCGACGGGTTAAACAGACTGGATGCAGGGAGGCTGGGGGGTCCAGAATGAGGGGGGGGGCACAGTCTCAGGATGCGGGGTAGGACATTTAGAACTGAGATGAGGAGAAATTTCTTCACTCAGAGGATGGTGAACCTGTGGAATTCTCTATCACAGATGGCTGTGGATGCCAAGAAGGAGCTAGATAGATTTCTAGACACAAAAGGCATCAAGGGGTATGGGAAGAGAGCAGGAATATGGTATTGAGATAGAGGATCAGCCATGATTATATTGAATGGCGGAGCAGGCTCGAAGGGCCGAATGGCCTACTCCTGCTCCTATTTTCAGTGTTTCTATGTTACTTCATTGACTAATAATCTGAATAACATTCAAATGAAAATATCTGCCACAACAATCCTGCTGTCAATATAATATTTGGCAGGTAAGTGTGTTGAAATTTAAACCCTTTTTGGAAACAATGGGCTCGATATTACCAGGGCGGCGGGTTCGCGGCGGGGGGGGCGATTGGGCACGTGGGTAACGCGCCCGGTGAAATCAGTCTGCCCCGCGCGCAATCGCAGGCTAATTGGATCCACTTACCTCTTGTTCCGGGTTCCCCGCTGCTGAGCTGCGCGGCGGGCAGACTGCTCATGCGCAGTAAGGTCTGTCAGCTGGAAGAGCTCTATTTAAAGGGGCAGTCCTCCACTGACAGATGCTGCAAGAAATAGGAAAAATTACAGCATGGAGCAGCCCAGGGGGAAGGCTGCTCCCAGGTTTAATGATGCCTCACTCCAGCTCTGATTGGATGGGGTGAGGAGGAGGGGGAGGACAGAGATCTTCCCCCCCCCCCCGGCGGGCGGGAGGAAGCGGCCTGCCTCTGCCACCAACAAGGCCTGGTTCGAGGTGGCAGAGGAGGTCACCTGCACCACCAACATATCGCCCACCTGCATACAGTGCAGGAGGCGCTCCAATGACCTAAGTAGGTCAGCCGAAGTGAGTACACTTACTCATTCCCCTACACTCTGTCTGCCACATCACCGCCCCCACCCTACATCTCCTTCTGCACTGTCAACACTATGTCACATCACCCCTCATACCCACTCAAAGCTCATCCTCATCTTACCTGCACTTACTCACCTCGCCAGTACTCATCCCGTCACTACCACTCAACCCAATCCTCGTACAATCTCATGGCTCTATCTCATACTCACCCTCTCATGCATCTCTTTCACAGTCAGCCTCACTCAACCTGCCACTACCTGTGCTGCAGCCACAGGGCATGCATCACATATGTGCAGTAGGAAGCGTAAGGCAAATGTGTCGTGAGCATGAAGGGGATACACAAGGGTGTTTGAGGGTTTGTCATGGTTTTTACTTCTATTTAATTTCTGATCAACACACATTACATATTATATTGGCACCACTACTGCCACGTCTTTGCGAATCTTGTCTGGTTTGTGCAATAATGCCTTTTCCTGAGGATCACAATGAAGACCCACACCTGATGCCACCCATTGTGTCACTGCAGAGTGGGTGTAGGTGTATTTGCAGGGCTCTTTTGTGCAGACGACTGAAAGACATCGGCGATGTCCCCGGTGGCACCCTGGAAGGATGCGGAGGAGAAGTTGTTGAGGGCAGTGGTGACTTTGACAGCGACAGGTAAGAAGATGGTGCTTGGGCCAGCCGGGAGCAGCTTGGCATGAAGGAGGCTGCAGATGTCCACGACTACATGTCGAGTGACTCTGAGCCTCCGTGTGCACTGCTGCTTAGAGAGGCCCAGGAAGCTGAGCCTCGGTCTGTGGACCCTGTGGCGAGGGTAGTGCCCTCTGCAACGCATCTCTCTCTGCGGTTGCCCTCCCTCCTGCTGTGCAGGTGGATGTGTCACAGCACTGTATTGTGGAGCTCCACGTGTCAGAGGTAGACGGCGTGGCCGGCGAGGCTGGTGTTGCTTTTCGCCATCCGAGGAGGTCATGACTGCAGCTACGGCGGCCCCCATCCGGAAGATGTACATCTGAGGGGGTCCGCGAGGTAGGTACATGTCTCTGGACACTCCTGCTCTTCTCAGCTCCACATTCAGGTTAGTTACCTACCTTTTTTACAGGCAGTCCCTAGGACTGGTTTCCCTGAGTGCAGCCCGCAATGGCACTGGCTGCCTCAGGGCAAACCAATCTTACAGAAGGGGCCCCCTACCGGGCGTTAGGCCCTTTGCTTATGCAAATAAGGGACCTAATGCCTGCTTCAGGCATGGCTAAAGGAGGCCTCATGTTTGTCCATACCCAACATGGCAAGCGACACACTTCCAGCCAGAATTGTGCGAGTGCTTCCTGCCCGCCATATTAGGGCCTTAGTGCGAACAGCGCCCGAAAAATGGACCAATTTGTAGGCCTGTACCTCAGCGGTTAAAACTATCTCTTGCTGCAAAGCAAGATGCACAATAATACGAATAAACACTTTGCATATTCAGATAACAGTCAAAGTAACTCTGTCTAATGAGCACAGCATGAAAATTGATTGTTGAGGCATTGGGTTGTAGGTTTGAAAGGGTGGAGTAAAGTTTCTGGCAGAATTTTTAAAAAAATTAACAGAGCAATTGAAATTTCTTCGTATTAGTTAATAGAATAGCCATTAAATGGGGACTGCTATCATTAAAAAAATTCCCAGCCATCCTTTTTCGTTAGGGCAAAGAAACGAGCCAGAAAAACTGTGCACCTTTTTTTCACACAGATGTATTTGTAGGCAATCAAAATAAGAGATTTCCCAAACCTTTTCATGGCGACAGTAGAGGCGATTTCCAGCTGCCACCCGCCCGTTTCTCACCTGGAAAATGGGGCTCCAGCAATTGAAAATCGGAGAGGGGGGGGGGGTGCGGGGGCACCTCAGCCATCCCAGTCACCCCATTAAAGCCTAAGACCCGCCTGATGCAATTTTCAGGTGGGCCTGTAAATGGGCGAGCAGTTGCACCCACCTAAAACAGGCAGGAGGCTGCTTAAATATGTGAACCGGGGTCTCTGTTATTTGGAGGTTCCCAAATGCAATTTTTGGTTATAATGAGTAGACTGTATACACTCCGCCCATTTGTACCAGACATTGAACAGCCTAACCCATGGTCCATAAAGGGGCCACTGGAGGCTGCTCAAAAAACAACCTAGGCCCACTGCTGGCCTGTCTGAAGCTCCCGAACCAGATCACCTCCCCCCCCACCCCCCCCCCACAGCCTGACCTGCCGGCCAACTAAGCGTTGAGGCCAGTTGATTTTCTGCCCTCCCAGAACCACTCGTTGGCAGCATGCTAATGAGGTCCAGGCCTCAGAAAGGCTTGGGCCTCACCCTGGCACGAACTGGCGGGTGGAGGGGCTGTTCCACTGACTTATCTCCCGTTTTGGGTGCTACTTAGAAATCGCCCCAGTGTCTCTTGAAAATTCTTAAGGCCCATTTTATGAGTTCACAGTGTGTGTTTACTTCACCCCACCCCCTAACAAACCAGCAGTGTGCCTTATATAGTCATGTCATGTTTTCTTAGCTGGAGAAGGAAAGCTATTAAAGGGGGCAAGACTGCAGATCAATACAAGCCAAGTGCAATACATTTTATTTTCCTTGCCATTTTCTGTTCTTTCCTCGCCTGGAGGTGTTGACTGGGGTACAATTTCATTTGTGCCAGGTGCCCTCCAGTTGTCATATGTGAGCCTTACAGACTACATTAACGACTTGGATATGAATGTAAAAGGTATGATCAGTAAGTTCGCTGATGATACAAAAATTGGTAGGGTGGTAAATAGCGAGGAGGATAGCCTCAGTCTGCAGGACGATATAGATGGGTTGGTCAGATGGGCGGAACAGTGGCAAATGGAAGTTAACCCGGAAAAGTGCAAGGTGATGCACTTTGGAGGGACTAACAAGGCAAGGGAATACACAATGAATGGGAGGACCCTAGGCAAGACAGAGGGTCAGAGGGATCTTGGTGTGCAAGTTCACAGATCCCTGAAGGCGGCGGAACAGGTAGATAAGGTGGTAAAGAAGGCATATGGGATACTTGCCTTTATTAGCCGAGGCATAGAATATAAGAGCAAGGAGGTTATGATGGAGCTGTATAAAACACTGGTTAGGCCACAGCTGGAGTACTGTGTGCAGTTCTGGTCGCCACACTACAGGAAGGATGTGATCGCTTTGGAGAGGGTGCAGAGGAGATTCACCAGGATGTTACTAGGGCTGGAGCGCTTCAGCTATGAAGAGAGACTGGGAAGATTGGGTTTGTTTTCCTTGGAGCAGAGGAGGCTGAGGGGGGACATGATTGAGGTGTACAAAATTATGAGGGGCACAGATAGGATGGATACTAAGGAGCTTTTTCCCTTCGTTGAGGGTTCTATAACAAGGGGACATAGATTCAAGGTAAAAGGCGGGAGGTTTAGAGGGGATTTGAGAGAGAACTTTTTCACCCAGAGGGTGGTTGGAGTCTGGAACTCACTGCCTGAAAGGGTTGTGGAGGCAGGAACCCTCACAACATTCAAGAAGCATTTGGATGAGCACTTGAAATGCCATAGCATACAAGGCTACGGACCAAATGCTGGAATATGGGATTAGAGTAGACAGGGCTGATGGCCGGCGCAGACACGATGGGCCGAAGGGCCTCTATCCGTGCTGTATAACTCTATGACTCTATGACTATTCAAAGTCAGAGGGTTCGACACTCTGGCTCGACTTTGGCCTCATCTGACGTTAACATCTGCACACTTCCATCAGGAGTCTGGACTGGAAACCTTGGATGATATTTCCGTCTCTAACCCAGGGACAGTTGAAGAGTCCCACCTGCTGCCCTGACAGATTCTCAATCTGAGGACTTCCTGTTCTTTGGCTCAGTTACTCACCGTGTAAACACACTGAGCCATTAGGGAGGACAACACAATTATTTTCAAAGGTTGTTGCTCCCAAAAGCCCTCTGACTTGAAACATGTTCTTCATAACATGTCTTTTCTGGTATTGATAAATGTCAGAAATCTAATCTCACCGTTTGAAAATTAAATTCAATATATAAAATGGATGCAACAAGCAGCTGAACTCTTGTCACTGCCCTGTTTTAGGTCCCTCACTTTATCAAAAAGAATTCAGTAACTTTCAAACCAGTTCTGTTTTGCTAATGGAAAGAAATTAATGATTTGTATTCCAAGCCCATAGGTAATTAAGCATTCATATGTACTTAGTGTTTCTGTAAAGCTGTTAAATCTTTGAATCAGTAAAAAACTATTGAAAATACTGACAGTGGGAACTTGACGAAAATTCAACAGGCTTATCGGCTGCCACATTAGAACAGGTTTAGTGAGGTCACCTTTATAGCTCATTTTTATTTGTACCTTACTCTTCATCTTAGTTCACACCTCAAACAGAGTTGAAGTGATAAGAAATGGTGTCTTCGCCTTTTCATTTCATCTCCCGAGTGGCGGTGGTGACCCTGCACTGGAACACTTCTTTGTTTCTTTGGAGAAAGGTAAAGTTTAACTTTTGAAGAGGAATGACAAATCTTGATGATTGGTTCTAACCTTTGATGTGGATTTTACATTGACAAGATTCCACATTGTGTTGCTGAAATTTCCCCATGAGACTTGCAGTTAGGGCTTTTGTGCTGCGCATTACAAAGCAAGAAAAGCAGCCGCTATGTACCTTGTGATAATAGCTGTAAAATCCATCAGCAAATTATCTGGGAAAAAACTGCATTGCAGTAGAATATTCCAGAAGAATAATTACAGTCCTGTAAGAACAAATTGCTATACAGCATGTGTACAGAGATAAACCCAATTAATCTGGATTTTCTGCCAGAGTCATCCTCTTCTCACATTCAACAACAAAAACAACTTGCATTTATTTAGTGCCTTCAACATAATAAAAGGTCCCAAGGCCCTTGCATTCGTACTATGTATAATGGTGTTTTTAATGCCAGTAATTCAACTGAAAAATACTATTGTATGAATGCTTTAAGTCCTCGTATCTAATTCCTCTTTCTGGTACTTAATATTGGAATTAACCCATTTAAAATGAGCGTCTCCATAAAATGGCAGAGCTGAATTTGATACAAGTGCATTAGGCATTCATACAATAACATTGCCCACAGTCATTTGCAGGTTATAATATTTACTACAATTCTATACTGTGGGTTGTAATGTTGGATTAATATTCTGGAGTTTCACTGGCTATACCTTGGGGGTTGAAGAAATTTCATAGCATTTTTCCTTATTGGATGTTTTACCTGTGGTTATTCATTTCTGTCAGGAAGAGTCCATGAGTCAGGCACCCATTATAGAAACACCCGATATTCCTTTCCTTTTGATTTAAATCAGTGTTACACTCCAGCGATAAGTTGAAAATTATCCTCATTGACTGTGGAAATTAGACTCAATGCAACAATAATATTTCTCATTCCATGTTTTTTAGGTTCTTGTGGAACCCAGTTGTAATATATTTGTGTGCAATGGCTGATCTCTTGGGGACAGATCTGCATGAAATAAACCACACTTGACATTGTTTCTCACATGTAACCTTGTCCACGTAAGCAGAGTGTCAGATATGAAGTAAAATGAAATGTCATTACCAGATACTCAATTCTCTAGTCATATTATTGAGTTCTGTAATGTCTCATGTGAGTCATGTATTTGTCCCTGCCATTTTGTAACAGCAGAGCCGGAACACAGAAATGTGCAGTAGAATCTTAAAGGGGGAGGAATTAACCTTCCAGGGGATTTATGAGATACTTGGCAATGATAGAACACAAGTCTTCTATCTCAGCAGAGGTGTTGACAAATATCACATGCTGAATGCTGACTTAGAATTGCTCTTACTAATAGCAAAGATATTGCATGTTGCTGTGAAGGTAATGAGAGCTATGAATTTAATGCCACAGCCTCCTTCGGGCTTCACACCTGAATCTCAGGGTAGACCTGAACTCTCTTTATCCAATCCCTTTTAAAAGAATTATTATTAACATAGCAAATTGATCTGTTAACAACTCGAATAAAGCAAATGAAAAGAAAAAACAGTCCTGTCCGACACAAGACTCCAAGTTGAGTGGTGCCAGAAGAGTTACTGGCACTTAAACCAGATTCCTCTTTATTCCAGGAGTGCAAGAAGTGCAGCAGTTGCACCTCAATATTTTCTATCATTCCAAAATGTCCACACAGAATCCTAATGGGAAAGCTTCACTTCTGTCTGTGGAATTCTCAGCCAAGCAGTACCATCCTTGGAAAACACAGAGCTAACCAGGGGATCTGGATCATACATCAGACAATGAGAAACCCACCTGGGACAATTTCTCCAAATGTTTCCATGTTCCCAGCAATCACCAGTACTGTTTTTTTTTAAGAATCCATCCTTGTTACATTTAGATCCAATTGTATTTGATTGTTCTTCTCCAGTAATTATCCTTTTAAATGTGTTTTTACATTTGTCTTGCTTTAAAATACACCACATAAGCAGATTACAGCATATGGGTTTAAAGCATGTATGGATCCCAGTGATTCAAATAAGGTCTGTTGAAAATCTATTTCAAATCGATTGCTGATTTTCATCTCCATTGTGCACTACATGTACCACACAGTAAGTTGATGTAACTAATGGTACTATTGATCAAATTGAGTTTTGGCAATTAAATTATGAATTTCAATGCTTTTAGTCTTAAATTCTTTTGCATCCCACACATGTGTTTTTCTGTAACACGTGAAGCACTATTTGTTCAAGCAGTCATTTGCTATTGTAAAAGTAAATTCATTATTGGAATCATGTGATTGCCATTTTGTTGCAGTTTATAGTATTATTACACTTTGCATGAAAGTCTATCAAACATTTTATTGTATTCCAGTTTGCACCTTTATTGTGCACTGCTTGTTCAAATCACATAGCCTTTTGAAGAATTACTTCACTGCAACAAGCTAACCTTGTGGGACAAACTACCAGCCCAATAATATTATCTATTAGCCTGGACACTTATCGTAAAGAAGAATTAAGTTTCATTGATTCTAAGGAAGCAGTTTGCATTTAAACCAGCCTAGCATATGCAAACTCACTTGCATGGTGTCCATTCAGCACTGACATTTTCACACAGCTTTTGTACAGTTGTTCACCATTTTCTCAGCCCAACCCATTCACAGTAACATGTTATACCTCAATACTCTGGTGGCTGAATCCAATCTGACTAGGTGGGAAATTAATTTTCACCGTAAAAAGTTACCATCAGAACCCATGTTTAAATGGGACATTTTTCCACATGGGCACACAGCTGCTTAATCTGCATCGATAGATACTTTTTTTAAGCACTGCAGAAGACTAGACTAAATGAAGGAGAACAAAAGGTGACTCGTGTTCTCTGCCAAATATGGTTTTGTTTAAGTGTGCCCAGCTGACAATTTTGCATCATCAGTTCTTAATTCATAAGAACATAAGAAAAAAAACAAGGATGAGGAAAGGCCATTCGACCCATTGAGCTCATGCCTCTACTATTTCAGCTCACCCAGCCTGGCATCCAACTGAATCGTGAACCTCTCCAATGCCTTTGATTCCACTATCTTACCTGGTAGATCATTCAAAACATTTATTGTGCTTTGTGTTTTTTTCTAAAATTTGTCTTAAATTTACTTTTCACTACTTTTAAGTTTGTGTCCCCTTGTTCTACGAGTCTCATTGACCTTAAAGTACTATTCTAGGTTCACCTTGTTTATGCTATTTAACATTTTATATTCCTTAATCTTCTCTCTAGACTTTAAAACCCTCTCATCTTTCCTCATTGCTCATCCCCTTTACACTTGGATTCATTTTGTTGCTCTTCTCTGCAGCTTTTTCAATACGACCCTTTTTGAAGTGTGGTGACCAAATTTGCACACAGTGCATTGTAAAGCTTTAGTGTAACGTCTGGAGATGTATTTATACTATTCTGGCTTAATATCCCAAGAATTCCAGTGTTTTAAAAAAGTTATCTGCCCTCTCATGTGGAAGTAAAAGGTCCCATGGCATTTTTCAAAGAAGAGTTGGGGTGTTCTCTAGGTGTCCTGGCCAACATTTATCCCTCAACCAACACCACAAAAACAGATTATCTAGTAATTTATCTCAATACTGTTTGTGGGACCCTGCTGTGCGCAAATTGGCTGCTGTGTTTCCCTATATTGCAACAATGATTACACTTCAAAAATACATCATTGGCTGTGAAGTGCTTTGGGATGTCATGAAGTTGTGAAAGGCGCTATATAAATGTAAGTCCTTTCTATCTTTGAAAATTGTATTTTGCTGTAGGATAGGACTAACTTTTTTTGTCTTGCACATAGTAAACCAAAACTCTGCTGCCTGTATCCTATCCTGTACCAAGTCCCAAACGCCCATCACCTCTATCCTCGCTGACCTACATTAGCTCCTGGTAATTGTAAATTCAAAATTCTCATCCTCATTTTTAATCTGTTCATGGTCTTGCACCTCCCTATCTCTGTAACCTCATCTAGCTCTTGGTCACTCCTAATATCTCCTTCTTTGGCTCGGCGTCCATTTTTTCATTATACCTCTGTGAAGCATTTTGGGATTTTTTTCGATGTGAAAGGTGCTGTATTAATGCAAGTTGTTGTTGCTGTCGTAAACCATTAATCTTCAATTGGGCATTTAACAGGAATACAGCAATGTGACTTAAATAACTGAAACCGATTGAGTGCTTTGCTCTAGAATATATTGTGTGGTATCTTAGGCCTGCAATTGGTGACCTGAAGTTATCCCAATGAAAAACCAGGGCAGTAGTTTCTATTTTTGCAGAGGAACATATTTAGCTTAGAAAACTCAAGGAACACAAAACCTTTTTGTTATCAAAATCTAAGAGTTTGCATTAAAGTTGGTTAAACAATGAAAAATTTGTCAGGGAGCCTTTTTATGCCTCATGTCAGTGAACAGTTGCTGCTGATTATTCTCAATGTATAGGGGCGAAGAGGCTCCAATGTAATTTAGACAAGTTGGATGAGTGGGCAAGAACATGGCAGATGCAGTATAACGCGGATAAATGTGAGGTTATCCACTTTGGTTGTAAAACAGAAAGACAGATTATTATCTGAATGGTGATAGATTGGGAAAAGGGGAGGTGCAACGAGGTCTGGGTGTCCTTGTACACCAGTCGCTGAAAGCAAGCATTCAGGTGCAGCAAGCAGTTAGGAAGGCGAATGGTATGTTGGCCTTCATTGCAAGAGGATTTGAGTACAGGAGCAGGGATGTCTTACTGCAGTTATACAGGGCCTTGGTGGGACCACATCTGGAGTATTATGTGCAGTTTTGGTCTCCTTATCTGAGGAATTGTGTCCTTGCCATGGAGAGAGTGCAACAAAGGTTTACCAGACTGATTCCTGAGATGGCAGGACTGACGTATGAGGAGAGATTGGGTTGACTAGGCCTATATTCACTAGAGTTTAGACGAATAAGAGGTGATCTCATCGAAACATATAAAATTCTAACAGGACTAGACAGACTAAATGCAGGGAGGATGTTCCCGATGGCTGGGGAGTCCAGAACCAGGGGTCACAGTCTCCGGATATGGGGTATGCAATTTAGAACCGAGATGAGGAGAAATTTCTTCACTCAGAGGGTGGTGAACTTGTGGAATTCTCTACCACAGAAGGCAGTGGCGGCCAAGTCATTAGATGTATTCAAGAAGGAGATAGATATATTTCTTAATGCTAAAGGGATCAAGGGATATGGGGAAAAAGCGGGAACAGGGTACTGAGTTAGACGATCAGCCATGATCATTTTGAATGGCAGAGCAGGCCCGAAGGGCCGAATGGCCTATTCTTGCTCCTATTTTGTATGTGTGTATGAACAATTGAAAAGCGATTAGATTTTCACTATTTGAGTAATTTTAGCGCAAAATAGGTTTTGTTCCCTCCAGTTACATAAATGGGTCATTTAGGATATTGGACCTCACTCTATAAATGGAATTATTGAGAGTGACTGTAAGCAGGATGTACCATGTGTATTCTGCTTATTTTGTCATCATATGCAAAAATATATTTTTGCTCATCTGTTTAATGTTGTAACCAATCAATAGCTATCCAGGAATAGTGACTGTAAACAAGGCAATATCTCGATGCCCCAGATTTGTTCGGCATCCTGCTAACTGAAGGATCGTAATTGTCGAGTTATTATGTGTAATCAGAAATATCAGGTTGGCTGATCCAGTAAAGGGAGCTTTTCTTGTAGCCATTAATTCCTCTAGTGATTTAGTGCTACGGTTTAACACATCCCTGGCTAATTAAAGGGATGGATTGCCGTTCTGTTTTATTGCACCATCAAAATACAGATTTTCTATTAAAATACTTCCCATCAATATGCGTTATTACTACAAGTTCAATCATTACATTTGCTTCCTCCTTGTATCTAATGCTCAGAACAAGAGCTTTATATATTATTTCTTGTCACGAGAACATAAAAGGTTAAAGGTTATCATCACTGCTGCATTACAGTTTAGTTTTATCAATTTCAATTTCAATTTCCATTCTCACTCAATCACCAGTTATCTTTCCTGTTGTTAATTATATTCTACAGTTACGTGCACTGTAAAGGAACTATTTAATTATTTATTTTCACAGCTACAATATTGGAAGGGAAGCCAAAGCACGAGGATGACCCCATTACTCCCAACCTTTAGTACCGTATCTGTGCAACTAACCAGAATCAGTGGACAGAGTCTTGGTTTGGCTTCTCATCCTAGAGACGATGCTTTTTAGGAAGCAGTGCTTATCTGAGGTCAATATTGTATGGATTAAAATTCAGTGGGAATTGCCTTGAAGCCAAAACTCATTGTCGGAAAGGCTTGTACCAGTTAAGTCAATTAACAACAAATCAAATTCCATGGAGATTTCACAGTTCCAGAATTTAAGCCTACTGCATTTATTTTCATTATTTCAGGGTAGAAGTTAAATAATCAACACTTGTTGGTCTGAAATGATTAATTGTTAAGATAGCATTCAATATTTTTCCCATGCTATTTATCTCAACATTGAGTCATGTAAATATCTCCTTCAGTGCTGTTAAATGTGCTTAACGGAGGGAATGCAGCCAACGGCACTGCAAAGGCAGGGTGATTAAGATTAGCCTGAGGGAGCAGTTTGTACAATAGTAACAGATGGGTTGCAACTCTACTGATACACAGCAGAGCGTTTGGCTTTACAGCTTTTTAGAGACAAATCTAGAAAGCACAGCAGATGCGAAATGATATATTTTCCAGTGCCCAAGGCTGATGGCACAGGAGCGGACGGTACTGGGGCATAACAAACTTTGCAGTTAGATGTTGTGAATGGGCACCATTGGTTTCTATGGAAGAATGAGCTAGGTAGTTAGGTAAATAGCCCTCCCTCTTCTGTATTTATCTTTATGAAATCTACTCCAATATATAATTTCAGTTTCCTTGGACTGAATTGAAATCCACGTGGGAATGTAACTGTGTCACCATGCTACCACTTTCGGGTTAATGGATGCACATCGGCATGAAAGCCACAGTGTAACAACAACTATTTGCTTTGATATGGCACTCCTCGCATGCAGGAAGTCATCTCAAAGTGCTTTACAATGAGGCAAGGTAGCAAGGGAGGAAAATAGAAGCAAGAATGGAGAACCTAAGTCATAGTTGGGGAGAAGGATTTTTAAGAAGTTTTTGGAAGCAGGAAGGGATGTGGAAAAACAAAGTTTCAAAGGGTAGGGACATAGTGGCTGGTGGATCAGAGGGAGCAAAGGATAAGGGCAAGTCTGCTGTTAGAGAAACTGAGTGTGTGTAGAGGCGTACGGCAGGAGGAGATCACACAGATGAGGTGGGATAAGGCGATGAAGAAATTTGAAAGCACAGGCATGAATTTTGAAGTTGATATACTGGGGTAATAAGAGCCAGTGGAGTTTCAAAGGGTGATGGGAGTGTGGTTGATGACATGGGCTGTGTGACTTTAGATTAGATGAAGTTTGTGGAGGGTTGAGATGGGAAGGCTGGTTCGGAAGATGTTTAAATTCAAGAGGTGAAGTGATAAAGATATGTACTGGGGTTTCTGTGGCAAAAGGGGAAAGATGGGGCAGAGTTGGAGCAAAGCAGATTTGGTAATGGATCAGGTGTAGGGGAGGAAGCTGAGCTCAGAGTCTAGTTGGATGACAAGGTTCCACAGCTCCTGATATTTTACTCCCTGTCTGACTCAGTGTACATTGCCTGGCCACGTTTCCTTTTGTGAAGTGCCTTGGGACTCTTTTACGTTAAAAACGCTGTATAAATGCAAGTCGTGTGATGCTGAGACACAGTTGCTGCAGATTTTACTAGATTTGGAATCATGTTTTATGGTAAACTATGTAGTCTCATTGCTGTAAAGTATATTTGAAGTCATTTTAAATAGTTAAGTATTATACTTGATTATGAAATGTTGAGTGATTCTACTATGCATTTGAACACTTGAGAGATGACTGACCTAAGGTTTTCAAGTGGTCTATTAGAGCTTTACGACAAAGAAATGAACTAGGTCCCCTTAATGAGAGAGAATATCGAGCCACGTTATTGCAGGATCTGGGACATCTGGTTCACTTTTTTTTCTCGCTTCCTTGGAGACTAATGCCCTTGTTAGTATGCAGCACCTCACCTGTGCTAACAGAGACATTAAAATAGGTAACAGAAATTTGAAAAAATAGCTAAGGCCAAAAAAATCCACAATCCCCTCTACTGGCACCACAATGGCAGAGTGGGAATTCCTCAGCCTTCGACATTTACATGTATGATCCCATTAGAATTTCTGAGTTTAAATAAAGTGAGCAAATGCCCACATCAGTATTAGCACAACTGGGTGCCTGCTAGGGGAGGGGAGAAATTGTGCTGCAGAAGAAGGGTGCTGGCAGGTCCAGACAAAGAACAGCGACAAACGATGCCTTTTCCAGTAGGGCTTACAGCTTTGCAACTGACTACTGTGAGGGAACCAGCCCTTGCCACTTTGGTAGACTCCACTTCTGCCACATTACAGAACACTGGGGGAACCAGAGGCAGTGCTGGCAGGAATCCTAGTGGGTGATGTCATCTTACCAGTCCCACCTTCCGTAACATCAGTTCCAGAGGGGGAGGTTGCAGGAACCGCCCACCCACCCCTGGCCCTTCCAGGAAACCCCTGTGCACAGCAAATGGGTGGAGACCTGGCTTAACCATGTTCTGCCCCAATTCCACTCCCACTATCCCCCACCCACCTTGATGAAACCTCTAATAGGCCAGGAACGAAGAAGAAATTTGGAGCCCTAGTTTACAAAGGAGTGTACATACATTTCAAACAATGAACATTATTCTGCATTTAAATACGCAGTCTAAATGATTCATTGTTTAAAAAAATTGGTCAATAATTGATCGCTTATTAATAGTTCAGTCTCCCAGGGTTTAAAATACTGAATAAAGTGCCTTCAGCAAAACTGCTGGATTTGAGTTGCTCCCACATTTGCGTAGGACCATTCTACTGATTAAATCATAGGGAGAATTCCAGTCATGCTTCTCAGTGTCTGTTCAAGCCATTTAATTATCCAGCGGAAAAATTAATTTCAAATGAAGAAACAACTTAACTTGGCAATAAAATTTATGATGTAGATTCAGTATTTTGAAGTTTGGAACATTGTATTTTAACAAGGGACCTTTATACTGTTAGAACTTTAAGTGTATGATTTTAGTTGATTGACGTATAGATTTGCTGTGTACTGAGCAGGAAAGCCTACAAGGGATGATTCTGCAACTGTGTAGGTTTAACCCCTTGTATCTCTTGAAGAGACCTGGGTCTAGCACTGAGCACTAACCACTGTGAAGTTATGTTTGAAGTTCACACTTGCTTTCAATACAATTTCTTTTTAACGTTCAGCCAAAGTGGTCCAAAATCATTTGTTTCACGAATAATGGATTTTAAGAGGACTCATTCTAGTTCACTGATTAAAATTTTGAGCAGCCAAATAGGTTTGATTAAGAAAAAAAAAGGGGGGATGATATTGTCTGTTCGCTATTTGTAGCAAAATGGTAAATGTGTCTTTAAACTCCTTCAAAGCATGATTTCTCACTACAGGCCTTTTGTAAACAATGGCTATTTGATTTGCTATGCAAAACAATACAAGGGTATACAAATCTGCTTAAGACTTCCAAAAGGCATTTGTTAAAGTTCCATGTGATCGGCTATTAATTAAACTCAACGGTATGGGGATTCAACAACAAAAGCAACAAATTGTATTTATATAACGCCTTTAACATAGTAAAACGTCCCAAGGCGCTTCACAGGAGCGTTATCAGACTAAATTTGACACCGAGCACATAAGGAGATATTAGGACAGGTAACCAAAAGCTTGGTCAAATAGGTAGGTTTTAAGGAGCGTCTTAAAGGAGGAGAGAGAGGTGGAGAGGTTTGGGGAGGGAATTCCAGAGCAGCTGAAGGCATGGCTGCCATTGGTGGAGTGATTAAAAGAGGTATGTTTTAAGGAATATCTTAAAGGTGGATAGAGAGATGAAGAGGTTTAGGGAGTAAAACATGGGAATGGATAAGAAATTAGCTGAACAATGACACATGACATTTAATGCACACAAATGTAAAGGCCTGCACATAAGAACAAAAAATAATGACACACATACAACTACAACTTGCATTTATGTAGCACCTTTAATGTAGGAAACATACTGTAGGATTCTGCTTCTTCAACTGAGAAGCTTAATGGTTGACCCATAAGAAAGACACAACAACAGGTAGTCTTAGTTCACTTATTTTGCTTGATTAGTCAACAGTAAGCAAACAATACATACACTTCCTTGGTACAAGTCCAAATGATTGATTAGTTCGGTTGAGCTCTTGTAGATCTTTGTGTGGGGAATCAACCCACCCGACTGCAGTTCAGCTGCTTGGTCTCACAGTCCTTTATATCCCCTGGGTCAGTCATATGACCAGGCTGATATCCATCTGTCCTTTACGTGATGTCTTCGCGTTCCTTCACCCTTGGTGCGTCATGTGGAACCGGCTGTCTCGCCCCCCTGGGTTCCTTGCAAGTACAGTTTTGACAAAGTTTCAACATCATGTTCCATCCGTTCTTGTCTCAATGTCCAACACATACCCAGGGGATTCAGTGTTAGCAAACTCAATCATCAACAGTGATTAAATGTAAGACATAATCAAGGACACTTAAGAGTACCATAGCTTTCTTATAGAAGAGTCTATGAATTGAATAGGTCTTTGTGGTTCCTAGGCACTTATCACAAAGAGGAGTATGAGATACAATCATCTGCTAAAGCCTTCAAGGACAAGCTTTTCTCTTTGTTAGAAAATATAAATATACAGTGCAGTATCCATTCGTCCTCGAATTAGGCCTGCAAGCTCATATTGATTTACTCTCTGGTGGAGCGATCTCAGTACATATCGTAAGTAGCACATCATAAACATCATTACAATTAATACAATGCATTTGTAGCAGCAAGAAGAAAGCAGAGATAGACATAATGGTGGGTGATGTACCCATATTGTAAGCTGTTTCATACCACACCAAGCATCCTAGGTCTTCCAGCTGTGATTCAACATCCTTATTTGTTTCCGATTAACCAGCTGCGCTTGTGACGTATGGATCCTTTCTAACATGGCTCTCAATCCCAAAGATAGAAGTTGTATAGGGTGTCCGAGGGGCACCATAGCTTTCCAGGCTGCGGTCTCCAATCCAATTTTGACCTGGATTTTTGTCAGATTATGTATTGTAACGGGGATGAGTACCTTGTTTCCAATCAGGGTGGTTTGTTTCGGGGCAAAACAGAAACTGCTTCTAGGGACCGAGCAGGGACTCTGACCATATGTTATTGTCTTTCAGGTTGTGGTCACACAGTACTCCCCTTGCCCCTTTGGGACAGTAACCAATACCGGAATCAACTGCTTATAAATATTTCCGCAAGGGTTTCTCTGGACGTAGGTATGGGTCAGTGCCCTGGTATTACAGGCCTTTGTCCCATTTTGTCCCGTCCAGAGGGCAAACTGTTCGCTCATCACATATGATGGTAGCCTATGGATTTCCAAGTCATTTAACACTTGTTGTACTTGGTCCATCATAAAACTCCTAAACAAACTGCAAACAATTCGTCGGGTGATATTCTGATTAACTACTGCCTCATTGGTGACATTTATTATTTCGTTCATCTTGTCCTCCGTCTTGTTAAAAGCTTTTATAATATCTCCAAAATTATGTACAGATTGTTCCCCCTGAAAATCGAGGACCTTATTTCCTTGATTTATTCCCTTGAGGATTTTCTTTAACTGACCCCTAAGTCTGACATTCTCGGTATACATGCTTTCTATATCTACCCAGTTCCGCACAGCTATACCCACTACGGCTCCTTTCCCTATCCATTCGGCCAAACCCCTTTTAACTCTATGGATTGTAGTGTTTTCCTGTTTCGTTTCGTCATCCCAAGATCCCTGATTTTGGGCCTGGAAATGGGACACCACTCTGTGGGTCATATTCTGATATAGTTCATCATACTCGGGAGGGCACATACATTTTCGGGCAGCTTAATTTTGCTGAGGGACAGGAGGATTGGCACTATGTCGTAGTGCACATCCTCACACTAGGTTTGATGGGCCTGTATTACTAAGAGTCTATTTGCAGGACCTCCTTTGATGTTTACCAGATGTTGACAGGGCTCTTTTTCCTCTTCTATCCTGTTTCCGGGCTTAATCACCTGAACTATGGCATACCCAACCCCCTTCAAATACCCATTGACAATCCCATGTGCTGTTGCCCTTGACACATGGGACCTCAGGACATCGCACTTGTTGTCCACAAGAATAGTTGCCCTCATGCCGGGTGAAGACATAGGGGAAATGTAGAATCCCTGTTGATGTTATTATCGTGGGTCCCTCACTTGTCCTACCTGTCCCTCCCCTTATTAAACGCCAGGCTCCATCCTACATAGGGCTTGGACACGATACACATGCACATGAGAATCGGGGGATATCCCTCCTTTACTGACGCCATGATGGTTCCAGTTCTGTGGGTTTCATTGCTGGAAGATGTCAACGTCACCTGGCACCCTGTTTTATTCATATCGCTCACTCCCTGGGACATAATCTACCCGCTCACCAGGAGAATTATCCTAATGGTTCACATCCTGACGTTCCTGTGCCTGTAGAGGACAGGAAACAAAGTATTAGTGTTGTCTATTTCTTTGCCTATTTAGGCGTCTGGGTTGGCTTGGGCTTGTGGGAGGGGAATATCTAACAGGGACATGTACTGGTCTGGGTCTTAACTGGTGCGGGCCATGGGCTGTTGATCATCATCGTCCCACAAAAATGGATGGGAGGAGCTGATCATGCACATGATAGTATCCTGGAGGTAAACAATTTCATCTGGTTAATGTGATACCATTTTATACTCTTGGGCAGCTGTATTGCATACACCGCCGGGCTGGCTTTGTCCACAATAGCGAATGTGCCCTTATACAAGGGCTCGAACACTCCCACCCTTGTATAATTTCTCACCATCATTTGGTCTCCAACCTCCCACTCCTGGGGTTTATTCAGAGCCAAGTACAGCTGGTCCTGATGGTAGCTTCGCTCAGTGTTACCTGCGACTTGCAAAGTGATGTCCCGGAGCCTGTCCCATTGGTCTCAGACATACTTGTCCCGTGTCACCTCCTTTATCTGTTTTTCCATGAGAGTCGGCACCAACAAATGGGTTGGAGTTCTCACTGGCCTCCCAGTCACCAACTCATGGGGTGAGAAGCCAGTGCTTTTGCTTCCCGACTACGAATGCCCATAAGGATCAATGGGAGGACTTGGTCCCATTTCTGGGGTTTATTCTCAGCCTCCTTTCTCATGGTATGGTTCATCCATTTCACTGTACGCGAGGGCTGTGGGTTGTGCCTGATATGCCACTTACCGTCTAATCCTAGCAATTTGAGGGTCGTCTGCATTACCTGTCCCGTAAAGTGGGTACCTTGATCTGACTCGATAACCTGAGGTAGACCCTATCGCGAGAATACCTCATTAATCAAAATTTTTGCTGTACCAAGGGCTGTAACCGCCTTGCAGGGAACTGCTTCCACCCACTTGGTGAAATTATCCACCAATACCAGGCAGTACTTATTGCCCCTTTGGGTGGTGGGCAAGGGTCCGATGTAATCAATTTGGATTAAGTGCCTTGGGCCCTCTGCCCTCCGGATGTGGCCCATTTGCACTTCCTTCTTATGTGGGTCTGGATTATTAGCTGCATATATTAGACAGTTTTGACAATATTCCTCCACCTCTGCCTTTTGGTGGGGCTACCACCCTACCTCCTTTACTCTTTTCCAGATAAGTTCTACCTCCAGGTGGCCGCTCCTGGACTACTGTGGGCCATTTGTATAAATTCTTGCCTTGGCCTCTCAAGTACGACCCATTTATCTTCCTTAAACAGCATGTTTTCCTTAATATTAAAATCTGTTCCACCATATGGTCCTTCAGTGGTTTGTTTATTTGTCCTCTGGGTGATGACTGTATGGATTGTGGGGTCTTTACCTTGTGCCTTTTGTAAGTTCAAAGGCAATGGGATTTCCTTGGGGTCCTCTTTTAGGGCTGCCACCCTACCCAGATGCTCAAACGGGTCCCATTGGATTCCTGCGCCCTCCCCTTTTTTGGCCAATTCATCCGCCTTCTTATTCCCTTTCCATCTCTCCTCAGTTTTAGTGTGGGCCTTAACTTAATGGATGTAGTATATACCCTCACTTCCCTCTATTACATGCATGATAATCTGTAACATTGGACCTGTTAGGAGGGACTTCCCATTTGCAGTAAGGAACCCACGCCTCTTTCAAATGACCAAATACTCTGTGAGGTGGGGTTACATGTGAACATTGGGGCTGATTTTAGGATGGCCGAGTGGGTGCGTTGGGGGTGGGGGAGCTCCAAAAATGGCGGAATCCCGAGCAGGTTCGGGTGCACGCACAGCTCCCGCATGCGGAACTCCCATCGGCAATTAAAGCCAGTAGGATGATAATTTAGATAGTTATTTAGCTAGTTGAGACCTCATTGAGTGGGGATTTTGGCAGGGTTGCAATTTTGAAGGATCCTCAGTGTGTTTCCTGTGCTGTGGGAAACACTCCCTGTTGGAGCAGACGTGTTTCAGCCAGCAGCCAGTGGGAGATGCAAAGGATTTTTTGACAGTTGGAGGGAATACCTCATTTATTGCAGCAGGGCACTCTGTCACTTCAGACAACGTTTTGGCTGCAACACCTTTGACTTTCCACTCAAAATTGTTAATTTATACCCAAAACTCTGCTGCGCAAACATATTTACCTACTTTGCGGACCCCCTCAAACTCACTGGGGGGGGGCGCCATAGCTGCATTCATCACTTCATCCGAGGATAAGCAACATCACCAGCCTCGCCAGGCACACCATCCACCTCCGCCACATGGAGCTCCACAACACAGTGCTGCGCCACAGGCACCTGCACAAAATAGTCGTGCAACTACACATACACCCACTGTAGGGTGACCCAATGGGTGGTATCAAGTGTGGGTGTTCATGGTGAACCTCATGAAAGGGACTTATTACACAAGCCAGTCAAGAATGGCGAAGACGTGGCAGTAGCAGTGACAATAATAATATTTAAAGTGCCATTAACAAACGCGGACTCTCCACAGCTGCCCCGACCAGTGTCTGTTCGTGCTCACGTGTGTGGTGACTCACCATGTGCGACCCCAACTAAGTGAGGATAGGGACCCATCGAGGTGTATGTATCTGCGCTGGTGGATGGCTCACTCAGATGTGACGGTGTCCCCTCAGAGGCCGCAGGTCCTCTGAGGAATCGCCCTCCGCTGTCACGGCAGTCGCTGAAGGCCCTGTAAGAGAACAGAAGGCAATATTAAGCATGATGACAGGTGTTGAGGTGCTGAAGATGGCAAGGCGTGTTAACATCATTTGCTATTGCGAGTGCTGAATGTTTAAGTTCTGTCCCCAGCCATTTGTCGGGTGGCAGTCTCGGCGTCCCCGACAGACAGGCACTCGAGGGTGCGGCTCACTTCAAGAGCCTCCTGCTTCGCATCTGTGAAGACGACCTGATGTTGCGGCCCCGCTCCGGTCTTCGCCCCCTCCCGTGCATTCTGGGCTCTCTTCTCCTCTAAGGGGAGAAAGTAGAGAGGTGTGAGTGAGTGATGGTGACGTGGCCAACTGCTGAATGTATTGGTTTGGGTGAGGCTAACCATGGAAGAGATGAGTGGGTGTGGGGAGTGATGTAATGGAGTAGTGTTGGCAGTGCAGAATGAGTTGTGGGGTGGGGGCAGTGATGTGGAAGATGGAGTGTAGGAGAATAAGTAAGTGTACTCACTTTGGCTGACCTAGTTAGGTTATTGAAGCGCTTTTTAAAAATTTGTTCATGGGATGTGGGCATCGCTGGCGATGCCAGCATTTATTGCCCATCCCTAATTGCCCTTGAGAAAGTGGTGGTGAGCCGCCTTCTTGAACCGCTGCAGTCCGTGTGGTGAAGGTTCTCCCACAGTGCTGTTAGGGAGGGAGTTCGAGGATTTTGAAACAGCGACGATGAAGGAACGGAGATATATTTCCAAGTCGGGATGGTGTGTGACTTGGAGGGGAACGTGCAGGTGGTGTTGTTCCCATGTGCCACGTTAAGTGGCTTCAATTTACCCGCGATCGCGTGGGGAACGGACGGATTTCAACTGGATGGGTTACCCACACGCCCAGTCGCCCCCCGCCCCCCTGCTGCCATCCCGCCTCCCTGGTAATATTGGGCCCATTGAGTCCAAACACAGAGTATAGGGAGTAGCAAACTTGGTGGGGCGTAGTAGCACATAGACCACAGCTGCCAGTTCGGCTTGCTGGTCACTTATTTGTGCGGGTAACTGGATGGCAAACTCCATTTTGTTAGTGGGATCATACACTCCACACCCGCCTTCCGCTATCCCTTTTCCACTGGACTTGACCCATTGATATTGATATCCCTTCCTGTGGGATGCAGACCTCGAGTAAACCCTCTCTGAACATCCCAAACCCCTTCCACTGAGCAGGTGTGGGGCTCTCCCGCATATGACAGATTGCCCGCGAGCAAAGGGGGTCCGGGAGGACATTCCACCCTTAATACTGACCCCTGTAGTAACAGTGTCCAGCGGGTTATTCGAGTATTGGACACTGTTCCATCCTTTAGTCTGCCAAGTAGCAGTAACAAGGTAGCGGTGTGCTGGGACAACAGAGTGACTGGTTGGGATCCGGTAAAGATAGAAAAATGTTTTACGGCCCAGAAGGTGGCCAACAGGCACGGTTCACAGGAGGGGTATGCCTTCTCCACCTCAGTCAGAACACGAGATGCATAAGCCACTGGTTGAAGACACCTACACACTTTCTGGGTCAGTACAGCACTCAAGTTATAGTCTGTGGCTGCTACCTCGAGCCAGAATGGCTCCGATGGCTGATGGCCCCTAATGCCAGAGCCATCGGATCCCAGTCCCATTCCACCTCCTTCCTCAGGAGTCGATACAGTGGACCGCTTGTGGTGGCATAGTCCTCAATAAAATCCTTCCAATATCCAGTCATTCCCAGAAAGGGCACACTCCTCTCACTGAGGTGGGGCGAGGCCACTCTTGCGCTGCTTTTACCTTGTCTATTGCCCGTTCTCCGGGTCTCAGCTGGAGACCCAAAAACTGGACCTGAGGCTGCCCTATCTGGGCCTTCTTAGGGTTAACCTTGAGCCCCACCTCACCCAGGAGGTACAACAATTCCTGGAGGAGAGTACAGTGGAGCTCATATAATTCAGTACGCAACAACAGATCGTCCACATACTGGACCAAGTAGCCTAGCCAGCTGAACGACTCAGTACACCAGGCCTTACACTGGTGAAAAATGGAGGGGCTATTATGGAAGCCCTGGAGCAAACAAGTCCACGTGTGTCGTTGCCTTCTAAAGTTAAACGTGAATTTGTACTGGTCCTCGGGGTGGATAGGGATAGACCAAAATCCATTTGAAATATCCAGGACCATAAAGATGCAGGCTTTTGAGGGGATTTTGGCTATTAATTCTGCTACTACAGCCATCGTGGGGGCCCATGCGGGAAGATATTTATTCAACGGCCGATAGTCAATGGCCATTCACCAGGAACCATCAGGTTTCTTTACTGGCCATATGGGAGAGTTGACATGGGTGGCTATGGGTTGTAGGATCCCTTGTTTGACTAGGGACCCAACCACCACAGTGAGATCTGCTTCCGCTTCCTTACGGAACGCATACTGTCTCTGTGGTCGGGGCATAGGATCTCCCACTCTTTGTACCTCTATTTCCCTCACCCTTCCACAGTCATGTTTATGAGAGGCAAATGCCCTTGCCTCCGTCTCTATCATCTTTCTATACGCGACTGGCAACCTTGCTGAGAGGGTGGCCATATCATACGCCCCCGGTGATGTTATGGTCCAAGCCTCCCCGTGCCTTTTGGGGATGATAATGACCTCTGTTCCTAACACTCCATCACCCCATAGACAATGATTTCTAAGATCCAAGACGAAAGCGTGTTTCACCATAATATCAGCTCCCACCATGCCCAACCCACTCTGGGCCCAATTCATTAACACGCACGTCCACTTTGTGCGGAGATTACCTAATTGCAAAAGTAAAATTTTGGATTCCGCTCCAGCCAGGGTATTGCCCGTGAACCCGCTCATAAAATAGGGGTTCCCGCTAGACCAG
The DNA here is from genome assembly GCF_035084215.1 of Heptranchias perlo. Taxonomy (NCBI): domain Eukaryota; kingdom Metazoa; phylum Chordata; class Chondrichthyes; order Hexanchiformes; family Hexanchidae; genus Heptranchias; species Heptranchias perlo. The sequence continues at coordinate 53,839,792 of NC_090329.1, forward strand.
GGAGAGTGTCGCGGATCCGTGAAATGTACTACCGTGCGAGAAGCCCCGGTATCCACCAGGTAGCTGCCCTGGTGATCCTTCACGTACATGTCCATGACAGGTCGCCCGTGGTCATCATACCTGAGTGGTCACAGGTATGTAGGGAGTCGCTACGAACAATAATGATGCACATACAACAACAACTTGCATTTATGTAGCACCTTTAATGTACAAAACATACCAAGGTGCTTGATGCACCATGGATGGTGTTGAACTATCTAAGGATGCAGCTAAAAGAGATCTAGGAGTCTGAGTAGACTCAATGCTCAATGGGACCAATATGCTGGTGTAAGTGCTTGGATGCACCCCCTTGGGACTTTTTGGGACCTCCAGTACTGACTCCGCCCAAGTTCACAGGTCATGGAGAGGTCTCTTCATTTAACTGTCAATGACATGCCCATGCCACTAGGGGCACATCTTGGGTGTTCGCCAGACTGGAGAGGCCAGGAATCTCGGTAGATACTGGCCACCCTGGGGAAGCAGGGTGACACAAGGCCCAATGGAAATTCCTTTGCAAGGCCGAGACTTGGATATGCTGGGTCTTGGCCTTATTTGCGGCACTTCTGTCACAGTCTGGCCAGAGTTACAGCAGGAATGCACTGGAAAGCACACAGATTTTCAGCCCCAACGTGTTTGATCAATGCAAGACAGCAATCAACAAAGCCAATAGAAAGTTGAACTGCACAGCCAAAATAATAGGATACAAATCAGGAAGTTATGATCGAACTGTACAGTGCTCCAGTCTTGCCGCACCTTGAGTCTCTAAATATAATTTGGGTTCAGGTCTATCAAATCAAAGCTGCAACATGACCACATCAGTAAAGGACTCTGAACTACATTTCTGCAATGGGGCAACCTTACCAACTGAACACAGTGATTATCTCTGTTCAAGGAACTACGCCAACTGGGGACTTTTATCTTCTGTGGCGAATTCACCGTAGCTCCCCGTCTAGGTGTAGACTCTCTCCCTTTATACCCTTTCTTATCACTGCTATGTGACAACTCTGCTCCTTTTGTTTCTCAGCTTTCGCATGAACTTTATTACAATTGTCTGAACAGGTAGTGTCACTCTGCTGCTGTTGTCCTTTCAATTAGTGTAGGTAAACATCAACTCCTTTTATCCCAGCATATTCTTTCCGTTTAAGATGGCCAATCAACTCTAGGAGTCATTCCACTTATATGTCAACTCTAGGAGTCAAGCCACATCACTTATATGTCCACAGACCTCAGCATTTCACATACAGGCATCTGCACGCTATTGATTTTTTCCTACACAAGCTCCATTCCAAAGATCGATTAGCTATTTCAAATGTTATGGTTTAAAACTACATTATTATGGTTTCTTTAGATGAAAAGCTGGTATTTCACATGGTTACAATTAAAACAACGGCAATGCAATATTACACTAACAAGTCTCTTCGGAGATTAACCACTTTCATCTTGGTCCCTGACATTCACCCAAAACTATATGCAACAGAGGGGAGAGAAACGATTAAGGGGCCTTGTTTATGTTCTCCTGGAATCCATGGTGTCACTTCTGGGTTCAAGCAGCGGCCAGAGATCTGCTTGGCCTCTGATGCTTGGGCGACCTGCCCCTTTTTTCTGCTGGCAGCCTAGGGTGGCTCTTGGCTCCTCACAGCTCTCCCCAGATCCCCAATTTAAATTTCAATGGAAAAAGAGGAAGGGCCAGGATGGCAATGCGTGACCTACTGGGCATTGTGATGTGATCAGAGATCCACTGTGGGTCTGCTACATAATGGGTCAAAAATAGAATTACCACATGGTGTGGTACTGAGCCATACATACCAGGAAGGTCCTAGGTTCTAACTGTGCTCGGTAATATTTTTAGTTGCAGCCAAAATAATAATAAAGGTGCTGTGTTTGGCCTCAGTGTGTCTGAGCTGGGAAGGAGAAAAATCATTCAGAGTTCCCACTTCAGTCATCGTTCTGTGATGCTCACTAGAAAAGGAAAATGCATACCTGTGAATGTGAGGATTAGGATAGGGTCAAACTTTGTTGTAATTACCCCATTGCTCAAGCAATCTGCCAACAAGCTTACAGGTGAAAAATGCTTGTATGAGATACCAAAGGGATGTCAGTATCTGTGGAACTACACAGCACGACACATCACCTTCAGAAAAAAAAAGAATTACTTTGTATTTCTGGCTGTGTGAGTTGTTATATTGATCAGTCAAGAATAGTCAGTTTGCACACGATCGAAAGTGCCAGTCCACACAGTATCACAGAAGTTTACAAAGGAGGCTATTCTTTGCATTGTTCCTGTGCCAGCTTTTTGCTACTGCACATAAGAAAAAGATATGATTTTACATTTTTTTTAAATACGGAACGAAGGCAGAACAGATAATGTAGCAATTATGGTTAAACCATATGAGTAGGCAGAATTGGTTTAAACTGTATGCTGGCAGACCTTATCTTTTGATCACAATGATACTCCAGGACATAAGCCATAGTTCAAGAAGAGCAAAGACAGGAAGTAAAGGTCGCTGAGATAAAATTGTTGAAGGATGAAACTTTAGACAATGGAACAGGATATTGACCAGGATACCCCTCTGTGATTGTACATTCAATAATCTGTTTGATGACTTAAGGGTCATAAGCTGCCCAACAAAGTTAAACTCAGCAAGAATTAGACAATGTATGATTGTTTTTTAAAATAATATAAAGGAGGGATGAGAAGCAAAGCTCAGTTAGGAACTTTAGCTATCTTCAAGGAGAGGTATTGTGAGCAGCTTTGGATAGGCAATTGCTCACGATTCCCAGAGAGATCTTTATACGTAAGTTTCTAGACATAGAGCTGCTGTGTACTGTTCTGTATGTAGTCTTAAGATTAATGTTTTGAAACAATAATAAATGAAGTTAATCATCAGACATATTACTGTCTCTAGCTTTTTGAATGTTTTTAAAATCGATAAGGATTATCATAACAGTCCAATCCCAAACTAATCACACTGCACTGCTTTCTCCCCATTGCACTCTTAGTGACAATTTTAATTTGATGTCCCCTCATCACTGACATGCTATGGATTTGGACAATCTAATCATATGCCTTGAACTGGCAAGGGTCACTATTTTACAGAAGCTGAGTGATAATTAAAATGAGTTCCATTGGCAAGACTGTGCATATCATTTTTGTAATTATTCACAAAAGTGTTCCAGAACAGTGTTTCAGAACTTAATCTATTTTTTGTTAATATTTTGGTTCCTTAGAAACAAAAATTTGCTTGTTTAGCAAGCATCAAATTTCAGACTTGTCACTAATGATATTGATGCCTGCCATGTGGGGATGGTGCCAGGCCTAGTGCACAGCCAGACCATGGAAAAGCTCAAGCACTGGTAATGGGAGGTTGCAGGAGAAACCCACTTGTTTTGTATTGTGGCTACAGACTCATAGACCGTTGCATGCACAAACACCATACAATTTCTCACAGTTGCTCATTGTACAATTCAAGTGTGCCAGTGAATGCTATTTGCAGACTGTTAAGGGCAGGAAATATTGTATTGAGAGATTCAGGTTGAATATAGAATAATAAAAATTAATACTGGCAAAAGAAAATTAATTAGAGTTAGCTACAAAAGGCGAGTGGGTATCTTTCAAATTTATATTCTGTTTTTTATTCTGACTGCATTATTAAGCATTTGGGAGCTGAGACAGATTGAGCATTTATCATGTGGTATAGCCTTGTCCTCAGCTAATAAAAATGCTCGATTCTAATTACCAGTAATCTAACGCTCATTATTTTCCTTTCATACCCAGTTAATGGAAATATTCTGATGAGCCATACTTATTTCAATCCCTCTTTGTTTAATTTACAGACTTTCCGATGGCCTATTGCCAGCAACATTGATGGAAATGAGATGCTGGAGATTCAAGTTTTCAACTACAGCAAAGTCTTCACTAACAGGCAAGGCAGTGCAATCTATTAACCTGAATTAATTCATAGGGTTTGACGTTTGGTGACTCACTTCTGTTTTTGTTCAGTAGAAACCAATTGTTTATAAATGATACAAAATATTTTAGAATGGGTTCAATGTTTTGTTAGTTTATATACTTTAAGAACGTAATAATAATTACTGATTTCCAATCCATTTGTGGGTTATACAAATCATATAACATATATTCAAGGAATGACGAGTGGGACCTTACAAAATAATTCCAATTATAATGAAAACTACATCTGATCTCTACTGGTGAAAATGGATGACAAGGTCAGCTGGAAAATCCTTAAAATCTCTAAACCTTCTGTGTTTCATAAAGTCTCTATCCGTCCAGTGATTAAATATTATATCCCCATTGGCAGGCTGCAGAGAAAATGTATATTTTACCCCAAGGGATAAATTTTAACCTTTAGGACTCTTGGTGCAGAGCTTTGAATGCCGGGTTCGCACATCAAGTATTTGGATGCATGCCCAATTTGCAGGTCCACAATTTTCCATCCATTCATTTTGATGGAGAGACAATCATCAGGCCACAAATTAGGTACACGCCTGAATTCCCAGTATGTGCTCCTGAGCACGCAACATCTGTGCCAGGAATGCTAAAGATGAAAATTTACCCCTTTACTCTGTGCAGTTCAAAGCCATGCATACCTTCAAACCTGATTAGGATGACTTCCTCCATTACAATGTTCACTCTCTCCAGCTTCCAGCCTCAGAGAGATAAGGCTGGGCTGTTAGTCCTTTACTAGATTGTAATTTGTAAGGAATCTTACAACACCAGGTTATAGTCCAACTGTTTTATTTGAAAATCACAAGCTTTCGGAGGCTTGTGATTTTCAAATAAAACAGTTGGACTATAACCTGGTGTTGTAAGATTCCTTACATTTGTCAACCCCAGTCCATCACCGGCATCTCCACATTATAGATTGTAATTTGGAAGATCATCACAAGAATTTCGAACACTGAGCCCCTTTTTATATGCCAGAAATGCAGGAACTGTTGCAATTGCATATCGTTCCATATTAATCAAAAAGTCCTTCGACAATACCAATGTTCAAGTGTCACATAGTACTTTTCCTGTTTTTGCAACCCTTTCCCAAACAGGGTTGTCATCTGTAACCAAAGAGAAAATTACATGGCAGGGTTTAGGATATGATGCCCTGTCCCTGGTATCTTCTGGATATACTTGTGGCTAGCTTCCTAGCATTGCTGTTAATTCTGATATCCCCATAAATGCAATTATTGCTCTTAATCCTTGCACAAGTGGTGTTTCTGCTCTTGGTATAAATTTTGCAGTATACACATCAAGTTTACGTTTTGCTTAAAGGAACACTCCAGGACAAGGTCCTAAAATGACTTTATCCGCAAGTACCTATCTGAAATAGATGACACTATGAGTAATTTAATATTTAGAAGTTAAAATTTTAAAAATTATTACAGATAGCTGACTTCCTGATATGAATAGGATCTTTGCATATTTCTGAAGAAGACACTGAAAACATGATTTATCTTTATCTTTTTCCACACATTATACTTCTTATTTCTCTCAATGAAGCAATGGGTTGGGTAACAACAACTTGCAATTGTGTAGCACCTTTAACGTAGAAAAACATGCCAAAGGCAGGCCAGTGAGGACTTGATGCTAGACAAAGGCAGATCATCCTAGGTTTACTGATACTGGCTCAGTTTAGACGTAATCAGGGTATGCTGGATGTTGATCACCCTGGTGTGTCTTCTTTCTTGAAGTGCCACTGAAAACATGACATTTTTTGATTGGGCTTCTTCTGAAGAAGCAATCCAACATGATAGTTAGTCAGGCATTCCCGTATCTTAGTGATGCCAGTGGGCCAGTTGTTGCAGTATCCTTTGGGAAAAATAGCTTTCCCACGTACTAATAGCGGTCCCTACCATCCCAGCTGAATCCTGCATCTCAGGAAAATTGTAGATGTACAGTGTGTTCATTTCTGTCCATTAATTATAATGGACAGATTACAAGGGAGCAATGGATCATGGAATAACTCTGAATGATTAAACAAATTGTTGCAAGTGTCAAGTGGATACTTCCCTCGGAGTATACACAACCTTGACAACAAATCTAATGCGTAGCATTCAAAGTGTGCAATGACTCCAGAAAAATATGTCTTTATGTAAACTCCTGAAAACATAATTAAAAAGCCTTAAAATAAATAGCATAGATGTAGATATGGATGAATAATGTGGAGGCTTGCATTCATCCTCAAGAGATCAAATAAGTGGGTGGAGCACATGATAAGGTAGATTGTACATGTTCAAAAGAGCCATCAAAAATGGATTATATATTCTTGGGAAAAAGAATTTGAAGATAAAAAATGGAAAGGTAGAGAATGATTTTAAAGAAAAGTAAACTAACATTTTTTAAATCCTTTTCCTGTTTCTTGGCTTTTTACCTTTTTAATATTTTTTTTTCAAACATTCTTTAACTGATGATGTACAAAACTATTTTGTTGCTTCTCTTGATTAATCCAGCCTTGGATATTCTCTCAGGCACAGTGCTGCTGGTCACTCTCATAAGTGGTCCGAACAACTTATGCTCAGGAGTGTGCCAGTTCTGCCCAATATCTAACTATACGATAGTGTAACCCAAGAATGTAACAATAGGACCCTCTTGTGATCTGAATTGGATACTGTGTCTTTCTCACATGCCCTCATATGTGCTTCTCCAATCTTTTTGAAGGCATTTGGTGAGACAAGGCCAGATATAAATCACTAAACTGCTTTATTTCACAGACAGCAAGTCAACATGTAGAGTAACAATCAAAGCAAATTATACTTATTTCATCAATCTCCCCTTTCTCCTCAAAAAATGTGAACAAATAATAAAGCATGAGCCCTAACCATTTCATGGACTAACTTAATTTGTTTTAGGTACGCCTTTCACTCTAGATAACATCTAGCTGCCATACTAGATCTTCTCTATTTTTAGCTTCCAGCACTAGGCCAAGAACATAGGGGGCTAAATTGGGCCACGTAACGCCCATTATGTAGGCACTACGCAGACTCCTAAGGATCCAAAATGGTGTCCAAGATGTGTGCGCACACTACCGGCGTGACGTGCGCATGATGCCATATTGGTAAAGATGTTTACGCACGCTCACTTAACGAACATCGGCGGCACGTCGGGAGATTATGCAGTAGATCAGTGTGCAATGCTGATTTAAAGGGGCAGATGCGATTTTGGAGCGCCACACTCCAGCCAACGCATTGTCTTAACCTCGCACAGCTGAACAGGTCTTAAACGTAATGAAACCCCCCACCAGCACTATTTAAAGGGATCATGCAGGAGTTACAGGTTAGCTGCTGGATTATTGCTTCTGGCAGCTGATGCATTGGTAACTTTTTGGAGGTCTCCTATACTTGAATACTAGGACGCGGGGACATAGCCTAAAAATTAGAGTCAGGACTTGCAGGAGTGAAGTTAGGAAACGCTTCTACACACAAAGGATAGTAGAAGTTTGGAACTCGCTTCCGCAAATGGCAGTTGATGCTAGCTCAATTGTTAATTTTAAATCTGAGATTGATAGATTTTTGTTAACCAAAGGTATTAAGGAATATGGAGTTAGATCACAGATCAGCCATGATCTCATTGAATAGCGGAACAGGCTTGAGGGGCTAAGTGGCCTAATCCTGTTCCTATGTTTCTATGTTCCTATAATAAAGTTTAAATACACTACAGGGAGTGGGCTGGTTAGCTGACAGGCAACAGCAAGGGCACTGGCGGAGTAGCAGGGGTGGGACAGGAATGCTGTCACCCTGAGAGAGGACAGCAGGTTCATGTTCCAGGGAGCCACTGCCACTTGCTGCCTTCTATTATGAATCACCTTCTTCTGCAAGAAAGTGGGACGTGTGTCGGAGAGTGCCCTGCAAGATGTTTGGGTGATGTGGCTGTCATGGTTGAATAGCTGCCAGTGTGTCTGACCTGTGAGTTATGGGTGTGCGGCTTGCAACAGTGGTAGTGTGCAAGGGTGAGATGAAGCATCTGATTGGAAGAGTTGAGTACTGATTGAAAGAGTTTGTTGGTATGTGGGTGATGGGGGGTGTAGTGTGTGGAGCAGTGGATGAGGCTAGTGGTGCAGTTGGTAGGAGATGCCACTTGACAGTTGAACTTACGCACCTTGACCACTCGTGTCAAATCATTGCACTTTTTCCTGCACCGTATCCAAGTTCATGGTGCTATGCACCTGGCATTGACATCGTCCCCTACTGTCTCCCACTGCCTCAGGGGCATATGTCTGGAGGGCATCTTGCCCCCCCTGCAGATATAGGATGCCCCCTTTCTGTCCACCTCTTGCACCAAGGCCTCTAGTGCATCAGCAAAGAACCTTGGTGCATGCAGTCACGCAGGCCCAGTATAAACTCAGATCGGCAGATTGGTGAGGTCTGGCGTGCAGATTGGGGGAAGTGAGATGTAGTTGTGAGCAATCTTTATTCAGTGTTTTGAAGGAATTCAACATGTTTGTAAACGTAAGGATGGGACCTGCATCTGTGTTTTATGTGTTCGATTTCTGATCTCCGTTCAGACCAGTATCTTATATTTTGAAAATATAAGAGTCCCACAAACTTTGAGCAGTCAAGTTGTTGCTCATTAAAAATTCCAGAGGTCCCATCATCACCGTACTTCACTGTATTGCAGCACAGATTCACTTCACCATCGACTTCCACCACTTCCTGCAGCCACAGTGCACCTCCTCTTTACGAGGTACAGACTGCCTTTCAGTGGTGCTAGCCACTTGTGATATCTGGGCCCCCTGCTGGTGAGCAGCCACTCAACAACGCAGATGGTGCGGGCTGCACACAGCAATCATGTAAAACGGCAGGCAGCACGAATGTTATCTGCTGCCTGCATCTCAATGACCGGGCACAGGTTAAGCGCACACCGCAATCCCCGCACTGGTTTTCGGGGGGTTAACCAATTTAACCCCCATATTCCTTTATTCAAAACCTGAATACCAACAACAACTTGCATTTATATAGCACCTTTGATGTAGTAAAACGTTCCAAGGTGCTTCACAGGAGTGCTATCAAACAAAATTTGAAACCGAGCCACATAAGGAGATATTAGGACAAGTGATCAAAAACTTGGTCAAAGAGGTATGTTTAAAGAAGCGTCTTAAAGGAGGAGAAAGGCAGAGAGGTTTATGGAGGGAATTCCAGAGCTTAGGGCCTAAGCAGCCTAAGGCATGGCCGCCAATGCTGGAGCAATTAAAATCAGGGATGTGCAAGAGGCAAGAATTGGAGGAACATAGAGATCTCGGAGGGTTGCCGGGCTGGAGGAGGTTACAGAGATGGGGAGGGGCAGGGCCATGGAGGGATTTGAACAGGGATGAGAATTTGAAAATCAAGGCATTCCCAGTCCAGGAGCCAATGTCAGTCAGCAAGCACGGGTGTTGGGTGAACGGGACTTGGTGCGAGTTAGGATAGGGGCAGCAGAGTTTTGGTTGAGCTCAAGTTTATGGAGGGTGGAAGGTGGGAGGCCAGCCAAGAGACATTGGAATATTGGAGTATTTCCAGCATTTTCTGTTTTTATATTATATTAAAGCATTGGTATAGTCAAGTTTAGAGGTAACAAAGGCAAGGATGAGGGTTTCAGCAGCAGATGAGCTGAGGCAGGGGTGGAGACAGGCGATGTTATGGAGGTGGAAGTAGGCGGTCTTGGTGATGGAGCAGATATGTGTTCGGAAGCTCATCTCAGGGTCAAATAGGACACCAAGGTTGCGAATGGTCTGGTTCAGCCTTAGACAGTGGTCAGGGAGAGGGATGGAGTCCGTGACTCGGGAACGGAGTTTGTGGTGGGGACTGAAGACAATGGCTTTGGTCTTCCAATATGTAGTTGGAGAAAATTTCTGCTCATTGTCGGACAAGCAGTGTGACAAATCAGAGACAGTGGAGGGGTTGAGCGAAGTGGTGGTGAGGTAGAGCTGGGTGTCGTCAGCGTACATGTGGAACCTGATGTGTTTTTGGATGAAGTTGCCGAGGGGCAGCATATAGATGAGAAATAGGAGAGGGCCCAGGATAGATCCTTGAGGGACTCCAGAGGTAATGGTGCAGGAGCGGGAAGAGATAGCCAGTGCAGGTGATTTTCTGGCTACGACTGGATAGATAAGAAAGGAACACTCTCGATAACATTTAGCTGCCAGACCAGACCATCTCTATTTTAAGCTTCCAGCTCCAGGCCAAGAACATAATCCTTTGTTCAAAACCTGAATACCATGGTCATGGATTTTGCTCTATTTATCTGTTAATTCTGACTCCATAAAGAAATGGGGCAGTGTCTCTATCAACTTCCCATGCAGTGATTTACTAACAGGCCTGTCAACCAAACCAACAACCCCCTCTCCACGGAGTATATTCCTTTGCAGGCAGATCATACTGTACCCACATGAAGAAAAATGTCTGAACCATAATAGATGTAGGTATTTGGCCAACTGTGACAAAATGACTAATTGCTTAATATCCCTGGTCATCATGGCCAATGGGCATGAAATGTAACAATAGGACATTGTTTTATCAGTTAGGAATAGACTGAGAGTTGCGACAGCTCCAAAACTGGCTTGTCTGACTTTAATACACATTTTTCAATGCCTGCAGGCAGTAGCCTTTCTTTTTAAACCTATGCCAATTTACTTTTTCAGACACAATCTTTAAACATAATTCAATCCCAAAATCCTTTCCATGAAGAGTAAAAAATCAAAAATCCTGAAACATTTAAGAAAAGATCAATAAAAAGAGTTTGTAACATCCCTAATCATTTGCCACAATGCTGTCAAACACACAAAGCAGCTCTACTCCCTTTTACTTGAGGAAAGGTGGTATGTCAATAAAGAATTCTACCCAGTTCATGCAGAATTTATCATGCCACATATCCAGCAGGCAGGTTTCTTGTAGGAAGACAATACCACCAATTGATTGCCTATAAGTGCATATATCAAAGTGGTTATCCACCTCTGGCCATGATGGATGTTCATATTTGTCTGAAATTGACAAGATGTGGATCCATAAGTTTTTTTTAAAAAAAAGCTGTCCAACCAAAAAGATGAGAAGGAAAAGGGAATAAGATTTCAGAACTGTAAAATACGGTTGTTTTACATCATTCATACAGTTCCAATTCAAAGATGGACATAAAATGCCTCCTGGTAATGAATATCCATCATTCAGAAAACATAAGTGCACAGAACTCACCCTTCCAAAATCCCACCAAAGCATAACACTTTAGGTAGCCAGTAAAGTCTTATGAAAGAAAACATGGCTCTAACCATAGTTCCATGTCATCTATTTATTATTCTTCTGACACCTGATGTAACCGGGACACTGCTATCATGTTGTGGCAAATCAGACGAACTGGTATAGTATTTGGGTAATGGGCAACAAATGATACTTGGAAATTAGCTTTTCTTGTTTGAACAAAGCCCTTTTCACTCTAGGTAGCAAATGCTGCACACCTGTCATTGTTGCTGTCTGATACAGTGACACCATTGTCTGTATTCTTTTGGCTATCTCATTCTTTTCTAATTGTGGCAACACATTTATGAACCGGCTTAATTTCTGGCAGGGAGATTAATGGTAGCAGCTATTAATAATGCACAGGCACTGTATATCTTAACGAACAACAGACACTGGATGCACACAGTATCAAATGGACACAGATTTAATTATTGAATCTGGTTGGATTCAGTATCCTACGTGTCAGCATCTCTTTTAGGTTTCAATCACCATGGGATTAATTACTTGTGTAGCTAGCCCCTCTGTTCAAGCAAATGAGCGAGACAATTATTAGAATGCGTACTGTCCAATATGCTTTTGTGCTCAATTGTTATTGTTCATACATTGGAACTTCATCAAGCAGGTTTTTGAGTACAGCTAGATCTACAGTTGAACTGACAACCTTTCTAAGCTTTTGTTCATTAATCATTATTTATTTTGCACCCATTTGAGTTCTTTAAAGAAATCAAAATATGTTCTGACCTTTATTTCATTGGCAGCAGATGTAAACCCCTAAATTGCGAAGCTCTGCAGTTGGTGTGGACCCTCTCCATTTTGTTGCGTAAGGGTATCAAGAAAAATGGAACTGCAGCACAAATGAGCCTTGATCAAATTGAATGGTGCAGCAGGTTCAAGGGACTGAATGGCCTACTCCTGTTCCTATGTTCTAAATTTATCAAGTCTTTCCTTACAACTCAGGGATCAGCCTCATGCCTCTTTTCTATAATCCCTCCAGTACTTGAATACCTACCTGATGTCATGGTAACCAGAATTGGTCACAGTACACAAGGTTTTTTTTATTCATTGGATGTTAGTGTCACTGGCGAGGCCAGCATTTATTGCCCATCCCTAATTGCCCTTGAGAAGGTGCTGGTGAGCCGTCACCTTGTTTGTAGCGGGATTGTACAACTGAGTGGATTGCTAGGCCATTTTAGAGGATAGTTAAGATTAAGAATCAACCACATTGCTGTGGGTCTGGAGTCACATATAGGCCAGACCAGGTAAGGAAGGCAGGTTTCCTTCCCTAAAGGACATTAGTGAACCAGATGGGTTTTTACAACAATCCGGTAGTTTTGTGGTCACCATTACCGATACTAGCTTTTTATTCCAGATTTTATTTAATTAACTGAATGTAAATTCCCCAGCTGCTGTGGTAGGATTTGAACTGGATTATTAGTCCAGGCCTTTCGGATTACTAGTCCAGTAACATAACCACTATGCTACCGTACCCAGTACAAGGTACGATCTGAGCAGAGTGCAGTACAGGTTGAACATATCTTCCTCTGACTTGTACTCTACTGTTGGCCATGTTGAGCATCAAAGTCATGCCTGTTAAGGAGCCACTCACTATGGTTCACTACAGTTGTGAAAATGCCTCGCACATTGGGGCAGAGAAGTCAAAGATGCACTCCTAGCTCTCTTTCAAAATCTTCAACCTTTGCTATTTCAACACCATTCATGGAATATGTGTGCTGCCTATTTTCTTTCTACGTACAGTATTTTATACTTGTCTGAAATAAATTTCATTTGCCGTTCTATTTTCTGAGCTGTCTCATAGAATCATAGAATCATAGAAGTTACAACATGGAAACAGGCCCTTCGGCCCAACATGTCCATGTCGCCCAGTTTATACCACTAAGCTAGTCCCAATTGCCTGCACTTGGCCCATATCCCTCTATACCCATCTTACCCATGTAACTGTCCAAATGCTTTTTAAAAGACAAAATTGTACCCGCCTCTACTACTGCCTCTGGCAGCTCGTTCCAGACACTCACCACCCTTTGAGTGAAAAAATTGCCCCTCTGGACCCTTTTGTATCTCTCCCCTCTCACCTTAAATCTATGCCCCCTCGTTATAGACTCCCCTACCTTTGGGAAAAGATTTTGACTATCGACCTTATCTATGCCCCTCATTATTTTATAGACTTCTATAAGATCACCCCTTAACCTCCTACTCTCCAGGGAAAAAAGTCCCAGTCTGTCTAACCTCTCCCTGTAAGTCAAACCATCAAGTCCCGGTAGCATCCTAGTAAATCTTTTCTGCACTCTTTCTAGTTTAATAATATCCTTTCTATAATAGGGTGACCAGAACTGTACACAGTACTCCAAGTGTGGCCTCACCAATGCCCTGTACAACTTCTACAAGACATCCCAACTCCTGCATTCAATGTTCTGACCAATGAAACCAAGCATGCCGAATGCCTTCTTCACCACCCTATCCACCTGTGACTCCACTTTCAAGGAGCTATGAATCTGTACTCCTAGATCTCTTTGTTCTATAACTCTCCCCAACGCCCTACCATTAACGGAGTAGGTCCTGGCCCGATTCGATCTCCCAAAATGCATCACCTCACATTTATCTAAATTAAACTCCATCTGCCATTCATAGGCCCACTGGCCCAATTGATCAAGATCCCGTTGCAATCCCAGATAACCTTCTTCACTGTCCACAATGCCACCAATCTTGGTGTCATCTGCAAACTTACTAACCATGCCTCCTAAATTCTCATCCAAATCATTAATATAAATAACAAATAACAGCGGACCCAGCACCGATCCCTGAGGCACACCGCTGGTCACAGGCATCCAGTTTGAAAAACAACCCTCGTCAGAATCAACTACCTCTCTTGGTTTGGCATCATCTGCAAATTTGACCAATTTGCATTGAGTTTCTGAATCCAAGTTATTGATGTAAATCAGAAACAGTCATGTTCCCAATACAATTTCTGGATCACCCCAGTCAGCACTTTCTCCCTTACCTTGATATAACTCCTCTAAAAGTACCCATTGTATTCTACCCTTCAGTCAATATCTTATCCATTCCCAAGATTTACCCCGAATCCCCAATGTTTTGAGCTTAAATAATACCATTTTGAGAGAGAGAAGTGTTGAGAGTGCTGGGGAATGGGGAAAAGGGCTATTGCCAGTTATTATGCAGAGACATGGAGAAATAAAGACTTGTTCTCACCCTTGCTACTCTGGTCAGGTCATTGAACCATTGTCTGCATTGAATTCAGGTCCTGGGGTGATGCTCCTTGAACTGACAAGCTCGGCCACCTCTCTCCAGCTCTGTTGGACATTGGCTGTTGAAATCTTCTTTCCATTGGTTGGAAAGATAACATCTTTCCTGGCCCTCATTTCTTCCATCAGGCCCTCCAGGGAGGCATCAGAGAATTTTGGGGCTTACTTCTGACTCATTTCTCACAACCACCACTTTGCAGCAGCATGACACAACAATCTCCAAGAAGGTGCATTCATGCTTAAATCTGCCTCTGGAGGCCCACTGGAAATCCCGCCCTGTATTCTCAACACAATCAGGAGGGCAATCGCCAATTAGATGTAAATGAAGCCCGGCAGTTGGAATCAATCTGGCCTCACACTGATGACATCGGGCAGACTGGCCGCTCACACATTCACACCCCTCCGCCCCGCCAGTTAAAACGATCCCTATTGTTCTTTAATATCTTAAAATTTATCGCATAAAAACTTGCACCTGGAGTTTCCTCACAGGTTCTCCTAATCGGGTGCCATATCTTTGGCAGAAGCCCCAGATAAACCACGTAAATGGGGTTTCCGCCAAACTTCCACCAATTGGGAGAATCTGGGAAAATTCCTGGCGTTAGTGTTTTCCGTTATTTCCTTATGGGTGCTGAGTTGTGGAAATGGGATAGGAGTACACAATTCCAGTGAAAGAGTTTGGAAAATAATACTGTTTACCATGGACTGCAGCTGTATAAACAACCTTTTTGTAAACGAATTCTCAAATATAGCCAGGTGTTCTAATCAGCTATCTGTCTGCCTCTCAACAAGATTCTTTTTCTGAAGTAAAAACTAAGTTGATAAAAGCTTTTTTGTGAAACTTAAGTTCAAAGCTTCTTAAATTCATTTTATTTTCACTTTATTTGGAGTAACAAACAGAAAAGCTGATACACATGGAACAAAGACACAACTCAACATTTGTACTGTGCAATGGTAAATAAATGTTTATGGAAAATTTAAGTATAACTAACAGAACAAGTGGCGTGTGCTCATGCTCTTTTCACACACTCTCCTGTTTACTCTAACTATCTCACCTAGACTTTGGCCCAGAATTTCCTCAGAGCTGCTTCAGCTCCACTGCCATAATTTCGCCAGAAGTGAGGCGGAAATCCCATTTACATTGGTGGGGTGGTTGGCCGATTGCAGGGGTCCTGTCACGCCAGGTGAGCTTGTTGGGCTAGGCTGAAGCACTCCTGCTCCTCCTGGCCCACAAGCAGTGCAATAAAGGCACTTATCTCATGGATCTATCTGGCCCTTCTCGCTTGCTTTCACCTGACGATGAGAAACCCGAACAGGTAAGGTTAAATTCATTTTACGTTTCTAATACACAAAAAATTAAATGCCTCAACTATCGCAGTGAGGTACATTGTCCCTTTAAGTATTGGCGTGCCAGCTTTAAGTGGGGATGGGACTTCTGGGTTTCTGTTGCGCGCACACATCCTAAAGCGCTTGGAGTAAACTCAGAAGTCGGCACCTTGGAGCCAGGATGCGGTCCTGCTGAAGGATTCAACAATTTTTACTACCCACCCGCCCCCAGCCCACCCGTTCTTGGGGGTTAAAATGCCCCCCCCCACCCAGACTACAGACTTGTCAGTTTAACATCAGTTGCGGGGAAGTTACTGGAATCTGTCATTGGGATAGAGTGACTGAGCACTCAGAGAAGTATAAGGTGATCAAAGATTGTCTGCATGTATTTGTGAATTGTAGATCATGTCTGACTAATCTAGTTGAGTTTTTTGAGGAAGTCACTAGCATGGTGAATAGGAGAGTGTCTGTGGATGTTATCTACATGGACTTCTGGAAGACATCTCATGAGGTTCCGCACAAAAGAATATCATCAAAAACGAAAGCGTGCGGAAGTGGCGATAACCTTGTGGCATGGGCCAGTAATTGGTGGGAGGTAGAAGCCAGAGAGTGGGGATAAAAGGAACATTCCCTAATTGGCGGGATGTGACAAGTGGCATTCCCTAGGGATCTGTACTGGAGCATCAGCTATTCACTATAAATATAAATGACTTGTGTAGATGGAAGCAGGAAGTTACCAAGAGACATAGACAGACTGGGGGTAATTTTAACTTTAGGCAAAAGTGTAAAATGGACAATATCAACAACAACAACAACAACAACAACAACAACCTGCATTTATTTAGCACCTTTAACGTAGTAAAACATCCCATGGTGCTTCACAGGTAAATTTGACACCGAGCCACATAAGGAGATATTAGGACAGGTGACCAAAAGCTTGGTCAAAGATAGGTTTGAAGGAGGAAATAGAGGTAGAGAGCCAGAGAGGTTTAGGGAGGGAATTCCAGAACTTTGGGCTGAGGCAGCTGAAGACTTGGCTGCCAATGGAGGGGTGGAGGAAATCAGGATGCACAAGAGGCCAGAATTGGAGGAACGCAGAGTTCTCGAAGGGTTGTAGAGTTGAAGGATGTTACAGAGGTAAGGAGAGGATCAAGGCCATGGAGGGATTTGAACACAAGGATGAGAATTTTAAATTTGAGGGGCTGCTGGACCGGGAGCCAATGTAGGTTAGCGAGCACAGGGGTGATGGGTGAACGGAATGTGGTGCGAGTTAGGATTCGGGCAGCAGAATTTTGGATGTTTTTGGCTTGGACGCCCATGAAACACCTCTCCCGATTTTTATTTACCTTGACTTCAGTGAGAGGTGTATAATGAGTGGCCGATATGATGTCGCCCATTTTACCCTATCGCCAAAAGGACTTAAAGGGTTAAATTATGATGACAGGCACACAAACTTGGTTTGTATTCTCTTGAGTTTAGAAAGTTGAGGGGCAATATAATCTAGGTCTTTAAAATGATAAAGGGATTTGATGGGGTAGATACAGAGAAACTATTTCCTCTGGTGGGGCAATCCAATACAAGGGGACATATTCTTAAAATTAGAGCGAAGCCATTTAGGAGTGAAATCAGGAAGCATTTTTCACACAGTGGGTAGTAGAAATCTGGAACTCTTACCCCTCACCACCCCCCTCCCCTCCCCCCCCCCCCCCGGCTATTAAGACTGTGAATGCTGGGTCAATTGAAATTTTCATGGTTGAGATCAATAGATTTTTGTTAGGTAAGGGTGTCAAGGGATATGGATCGAAGGCAGGTAAATGGAGTTGAGGTACAGATCAGCCATGCTCTAACTGAATGGTGGAACAAGCTCAAGGGGCTGAATGGCCTGCTGCTGTTCCCGTGTATTCCAAGCAATCACTATGGTCATATTTCTAAAATATCTGTCTTAGTTATGGTAGTCTCTGGCCACATCTTGTTATGCCACCGAATGTAAAAATAAAAACAAAATTTGTTTGGACGTAAGGATTTGATTTATCCCATTACATCCCCTCCATTATTGGCCCTTAGCACTGTGGGATGCTGACTGATGTTAGTAATAACATTAATGGCTATCATCATCTCCTGAAGCCAGATGACTGTGTTGCTGTTACAATAAGAGCAAGCGGAATCAAAAAGAGACCTTTAGTTTTGGCAGAATCTAGCTTATATATTCACAGCAATATCTTGAGAAAATTGGAATTGTTCCAGCTGTGTAATTTATCTTTGATTAATATTTCAGATCACTGTTATTCGAAATTAAAACTAGAGATCCACAATGTATATACTGTAAAACACCTGGCACTTGCACACAGTATCATAGGATTTTGTTGGTCTCCACTCAAATTCAGCCAAATGTAAGGAATCTTACAACACCAGGTTATAGTCCAACAGTTTTATTTGAAAATCACAAGCTTTCGGAGCTTACCTCCTTCGTCAGGTGAGTGAGTGCATTCAGCCAAGTAGCGTATTTGGATCTCCTTGGGGAATTTGGCCCAATTGCATTGCTTAAGCTGAATGACTGACTGTAAATTTTTGGTAATAAATACTGAAATGTTCTGCTCTAAGCCCGACCAGAGGTACCTTTAACCTGGTGCACGTGGCACTGCACATGGAGAGTCCATTACTCATAACAGTGCATTGTTTTGTGAACTACTGCACATCCTTATGGTGGTACTGATAGGCAAGTGATCTTTCAATGCTGGTTTAAACCAGAGTATAGTTAGGACTGTTGTTGGATAATTAACATTTGATCTTTCAGACCGGTTTTATTAAAGATGGGAAAAAATGCCCACAATGACTTGATCCTCTGACTTGAGTGACATCACGTTAGCACTTGACATATAGCAAATGTACAGTCACTAAGCATAACTGGCCCACCATGGGCTTTAATTCATTTCATATAAACTATAGTTCACTTGCAGTTCTGTATACTCGCTGAAGTAAGGTTGCTTCATATTTGTGAACTATCCTCCTTACATTTGATTTGAGATAGAAAGACATTGGGGGAAAAATTGGATAGGACCTATTATTGGTGGGGGTAGTGCGATCCGCTATTACCCTGCAACCATTGGCCTCTGCGCAGACAAGACGAGACTTCCGTGAAGCCTGAGGACTTACCTTCAAGCAGCGTTTAGAATCAGCGTTGACGTGAGGATTCCATGCAATTCACACTTTCCACCATCAGGGGGTGCCCCAATCTCTTAAAGGCCAGCTGTCTCATAAAAATCTCTTAAAGGTAGCTGGTACCTGTTATTTGCTGAAAATAACAGTCTGCTGTTTGCACGGAGTCTGAAAAGAGATCAGACATTGTACGTGCAAAACACAGATGCAGGTCCCATCCCTCTGTTTACAAACTGATGAGGGACATCCTATATTCACGGGGGGGGCAAGAGACCCACTAGATATATACCCAAAAAGCAGTGGGTGGCAGTGGGGGACAAAGTCAATGCCAGGCGCACAGCATCATGAACATGGATGCAATGCAGGAAGAAGTTCAATGCTTTGACACGAGTGGTCAAGGTGAGTGAGGTCAACTGTCAAGTGGTGTCTCCTACCAACTACTCTACTAGCCTCATCCACTGCTCCATGCACTGCACCCCCCCATCACCCACTACCAACAAACTCTTTCAATCAGTACTCAACTCTTCCAATCAGATGCTTCCTCTCACCCTTACACATTATCACTGTTGCAAGCCGCCCACCCACAACTCACAGGCCACACACTCTGGCAGCTATTCAACCATGACAGGCACATCACCCAGACACAATCCCGCTTTCTCGCAGGAGAAGGTGGCGCATATCAGGAGGCAGCAAGTGGCAGTGGCATTTAGCCCCTCGAGCCTGTTCCGCCATTCATTGAGATCATGGTGGACCCGTGACCTAACTCCATAGACCCGCCTTAGCCCCATATCCCTTAATACCCTTGGTTCACAGAAATATATCAATCTCAGATTTAGAATTAATAATTGAACTAGCATCAACTGCTGTTTGCAGAAGAGCGTTCCAATCTTCTCCCACCCTTTGCATGTAGAAGCATTTCCTAACTTCACTCCTGCATGTCCTGGCTCTAAATGTTAGGCTATGTCCTCTAGTCCTAATATTTGAGTATACGAGACCTCCAAAAACAGTTACAACAGTAATTGTCCATCCACTAATCTGTAAATCCTGCATGGTCCCTTTAAATAGCGCTGGTGGGGGATCCTCCAGGCACTCTAAGACACGTTCAGACGGTCGGAGTTAAGGCTGTGCATTAAGTCCCAAAATGGTGTCTATCACTTTAAATCAGTGTGGCACACTAATTGTATCCATTTTCTCCTTACTTTACATGCTTCCGGCGTTCGGTATTTGCGCATGCACTAACTCCTATACCAAGATGGCATCTGGCCCTCGTCACGCTGGAAATGTGTGTGTGCAGCCAAGACGTCATCTTGGATGTTGGAGAGGCTGTGTAGCGCTGAAACGACGGTCGCGACACGGTCCAATTTAGTGCCCATTCATTTCTATTCTGAGTTATATAAGTGATGGATACAAGTTAACAGAGATCTTCCCCATGTATCATTTATAAAGGACGCCATAGATTATTATCTACCAAGTGAAAACGTTCATTGACTGACCAAAATGTATAAATAATCGATTTATGATTAATATTATGGTGGTTTTCTCTGAGGGCATGATTTCCTCCTAATTGTTTGTAGTGAAATTAGCAGTACTTAATATTCATGTTTATGGTTTCACCGTCAAAATCTTCCCCCATAGACGTTATTTGGAATAAAAACAATCAGCAGGTCAGGCAACATCTGTGGAGAGAGAAACTGAGTTAATGTTTCAGACCTTTCATCAGAACTCTGAACAGATCTTTATTTGGAGCCTGTTCTCTTTTTTTTAATCTTTGTAAGATTTGGCGGGAAATTGAACATTTTTCCTAAAAAATCAGTACAGATTAAAGACAAAGGCAGAGATCTTTCCAATCAGGCTCAGCATCGTGCCTTAATCCTAACCTCAGAAGAGCATCCACTGGACTGGCGTAAATCTTTCATACAGCCTATCCTCATGAAACTTAGAGCTAATGCAAATCATGGGAAATTTTGTACCAGAGAAAAAGGACCTTCATCTAAGGAGCCCAGCAATGCATTCACTCTCCACAAGTTTAGTGTCAGTACAAAGCCAAAACCACATTGCATTGCCATTATGCTTGGAGGGTAAGGCTCGAACTGACTCCGTTGTGAAGCAGAGAGAAACTTCCTCCTAATTGATAGCACTTCATTCTGATGTCAGGCCAGGCCCTGACACAGATCGAGGTTGCATTTACATTATGGGCAAGATATTCTGAGACCCTAAGCAACCAGCTGAGTCTCACATGCAGCAGGCAGCTTATCGGAAAATCAAGGGTGCATTGCCTATTAATCACGGGTAGGCCACCCAATCAATTACCTGCTGTGTGCAAGGCTTCGCCAGTGACTCTATAACTGCAGCATTGATGCAAAACAAAACCAACAGTTGTAGTGCAGGTACTCCTGAGGGTAGATTCAAAATTGGATAATAAAATAGAAAAGTGTCTGCTAGTCCTCAGTCCCTCGACAATGGATCCTGTTTGTTATCAGATAGTAATTTCCTGTTCCAAATTGTTTTTTGCTAATTAAACCTATGTACTTAGATAAGAAATTATTCTTATCAGGAATTCTAGTGTTGCTTGTTAAATTCAGCTGATTTATGTAGATAGATTTTTATTTGAACATGAGAACATAAGAAATAGGAGCAGAAGTAGGCCACACGGCCCCTCAAGCCTGCTCCGCCATTCAAACACATCATGCCTGATCTTCGACCTCAGGTCCACTTGCCCGTCCAATTCCCATATCCCGTGATTCCCCTAGAGTCCAAAAATCTATCCATCTCAGCCTTGAATATATCCAATGACTCAGCATCCACAGCCTTCTGGGATAGAGAATTCCAAAGATTCACAACCCTCTGCGTGAAGAAATTCCTCCTCATCTCAGTCTTGAATGGCCAACCCCTTATCCTGCAACCATGCCCCCTAGTTCTAGACTCCCTAGCCAAGGGAAACAATCTCTCAGTATCTACCCTGTCAAGCCCCCTCATAATCTTATATGTTTCAATGAGATAACCTCTCATTCTTCCAAACTCCAGAGAGATTAGGCCCATTCTACTCAACCTCTCCTCATAGGACAACCCTCTCATCCAGGAATTAATCTAGTGAACATTCGTTGTACTGCCTCTAAGGCAAGTATATCCTTCCTTAGATAATGAGACCAAAACTGTACCCAGTACTCCAGGTGAGGTCTCACTAAACCATGTACAATTGTAGTAAGACTTCTTTACTCTTGTACTTCAACACCCTTACAATAAAGGCCAACATTCCATTTGCTTCCCTAATTGCCTGCTGTACTTGCATGCTAACTTTTTGTATTTCTTGTATGAGGACACCCAAGTCTTTCTGAACACCAACATTTAATAGATTCTCACCATTTAAAAAATATTCTGTTTTTCTATTCTTCCTACCAAAGTGAATAACCTCACATTTCCCCAGATTATACTCCATCTATCACCTTCTTGCCCAAACACTTAATCCGTCTATATCCCTTTGCAGATTCTTTGTGTCCTCCTCACAGCTGACTTTCCCACCTAATTTTATATCATCAGCAAACTTGGATACATTACACTCGGTCCCTTCATCTAAGTCTTAATATAGATTGTAAATAGCTGAGGCCCAAGCACCAATCTTTGCGGCACCCCACTAGTTACAGCCTGCCAACCTGAGAATGATCCGTTTATCCCTACTATCTGTTTTCTGTCCTTTAACCAATCCTCTATCCATGCTAATGTATTACCCCCAACCCCATGAGCCCTTACCTTGTGTAACAACCTTTTATGTGGCACCTTATTGAATGCCTTTTGAAAATCCAAATATACTACATCCACTGGTTTCCCTTTATCTACCTGCTAGTTACATCCAATAATAGTAGGGGACTTCAACTACCCTAACATCAACTGGGATTCAAACAGTGTGAGGGGCACAGAGGGCGCAAAATTCTTGATCGGTGTCCAGGAGAACTTTTTTAGCCAGTACGTGACAAGCCCAACAAGAGTGGATGCAATTCTAGATTTAGTCCTGGGAAATGAAAATGGGCAAGTGGGTGAAGTGACAGTGGGTGACCATATTGGGGATAGTGACCACAATTCAGTTAGTTTTAGCATTATTATGGAAAAGGACAGAGTTAAATCAGGAGTAAACATTTTAAATTGGGGAAGGCAAATTTTATAGAACTAAGAGGTGATTTGGCAGAAGTGGACTGGACACAACTGCTTGAGGAGAAATCAGTGGCAAGCCAGTGGGAGGCACTAAGAAGTGAAATTCTACGGGTACAATGCAGACACATCCCCTCAAAGAAAAAGAGCGTCACTGCCAAATTTTGAGCCCCTGGTTGTTTAGAAGTATACGGGGCAAGATAAAGCAGAAAAAGAAAGCTTATGACTGTCACAGAAAACTAAATACTGCAGAAAGCCTAGAGGAGTATAGAAGTACAGGGATGATGTAAAAAAGGAAATAAGAAAAGCAAAGAGAGGGCATGAGAAAATATTAGCTAGTAAGATTACAGAAAATCCAAAGATGTTTTATCAGTACATTAAGAACAAGAGGATAGCTAAGGAAAAGGTGGGACCGATCAGGGTTGATAAGGGTAAATTGTGTGTAGAAGCAGAGGATGTGGGTAGGGTTTTAAATGAATATTTTGTCTCCGTATTCACAAAAGAAAGGGATGATCCAGACATAGTAGTTAAAGAGGAGAGGTGTGAAATATTGGATAAGGTAAACATAACAAGAGAAGAAGTACTAGAGGGACTGGAATCCTTGAAAGTTGATAAGTCACCAGGGCCGGATGGATTGTTTCCTAGGCTATTGAAGGAAGCCAGGGAGGAAATAGCGGATGCTCTGAGGATCATTTTCCAATCCTCACTAGATACAGGGGAGGTACCGGAGGACTGGAAGACTGCAAACATAGTACCATTGCTTAAAAAGGGTACGAGGGAAAGGCCGAACAATTATAGGCCGGTCAGTCTTACCTCGGTGGTGGGCAAACTATTAGAATCAATACTGAGAGATATGATAAACTGTCACTTGGAAAGGTATGGTTTAATCAGGGATAGTCAGCATGGATTTGTTCAGGGAAGGTCATGCCTTACAAATCTGATTGAATTCTTTGAGGAAGTGATGAGGAGGATTGATGAGGGTAGTGCAGTGGATGTTGTCTACATGGATTTAGTAAGGCATTTGACAAGGTCCCACATGGCAAACTGGTCAGAAATGTAAAAGCCCATGGGATAGAGGAAAATGTGATGAATTGGATCCAAAATTGGCTCAGTAACAGGAAACAAAGGGTAAAAGTCGATGGATGTCTTTGCGAATGGAAATCCGTTTCCAGTGGTGTGCTACAGGGCTCAGTGTTTGGTCCCTTGCTGTTTGTGGTATATATTAATGATTTGGACTTGAATGTAGGAGGCACGATTGGAAAATTTGCAGGTGACACAAAAATTGGCCGTGTAGTTGATAGTGAAAAGGATAGCTGTAGACTGCAAGAAGATATCAATGGGTTGGTGGAGTGGGCAGAAAAGTGTCAAATGGAATTCAACCCAGAGAAGTGTGAGGTAATGCACTTAAGGAGGGCAAACGGTAAAAGGGAATACGCAGTAAACGGGAATATATGGAGAGGGGTAGAAGAAGTGAGAGACCTTGGAGTGCATGTGCACAGTCCCTGAAGGTGGCAGTACAGGTAGATAATGTTGTGAAGAAGGCATACGGAATGCTCTCCGTTATTAGCTGAGGTATAGAATACAAAAGCAGGGATGTAATGATGGAACTGTACAAAATGCTGGTAAGGCCACAGCTGGAGCATTGTCAACACATTACAGGAGGACGTAATTGCTCTGGAGAGAGTGCAGAGAAGATTTACAAGGACGTTGCCAGGGCTTGAAAATTGCAGCAACAAGGAGAGATTGGATCGGCTGGGGTGGTTTTCCTTGGAGTGGAGGAGGCTGAGGGGAGACTTGATTGAGGTGTACAAAATTATGAGGGGCCTAGATAGAGTAGACAGGAAGTACCTGTTTCCCCTAGCGGAGAGTGCAAGAACTAGAGAACATAGATTTAAGCTGATTGGTGGAAGGATTAGAGGGGACATGAGGAAAAACTTTTTTACCCAGAGGGTGGTGGGTATATGGAATTCACTGCCCGAAGTGGTGGTAGAGGCAGGGACCATCAACTCTTTTAAAAAGTACCTGGACCTGCACATGAGTGCTGTAAGCTGCAGGGCTACGGACCGGGTGCTAGAAGGTGGGATTAGAATGGGCACCTGGTTGTTCTTCGAGCGGACACGATGGGCCGAATGGCCCCCTTCTGTGCTGTATCTTTTCTATGGTACTATCCTCAAAAAATCTCTGATAGATTTTTCAAACATGATTTCCCTTTCATAAAACCATGTTAACTCTGCCTAATCATATTATGATTTTCCAAGTGCCCTGTTACCACTTCCTTCATAATGGATTCCAGCATTTTCGCTCTGACTGTTGTCAGGCAAACTGGCTTGTAGTTCCCTGTTTTCTCTCTCCCTCCCTTCTTGAATAGCGGGGTCACATTTGCTACCTTCCAGTCTACTGAAACCATTCTAGAATCTAGAGAATTTTGGAAGATCACAACCAATGCATCCACCATCTCTGTAGCCACCTCTTTTAGAACCCTAGGATGTAGGCCATCGGTCAGAAGCACAGGCTTTTAAAAAATGTTCTTTGTTTTCCCACTGTTCCACGTTTAGTGTCACAGGGGTAGAATTTCCATCGGACTTCTCCTGATCTCCTGCCGTAACTTCAGGAGATCAGCAGAAATCCCGGAGAAATGGGGTAAGTGGAAATTCTACCCCACAGTGACTCAGAACAGTGCAATGTTTCTACAGTATCATAGAATCATAGAAAGGTTACAGCATGGAAGGAGGCCATTTGGCCCATCGAGTCCGTACCAGCTCTCTGCAAGAACAATCCAGCTAGTCCCACTCCCATGCCCTATCCCCATAGCCCTGCGATTTCTTTTCTTTTTTTTTATTCGTTCATGAGATGTGAGCGTCTTTGGCGAGGCCGGCATTTATTGCCCATCCCTAATTACCTTTGAGAAGGTGGTGGTGAGCCGCCTTCTTGAACTGCTGCAGTCCGTGTGGTGACGGTTCTCCCACAGTGCTGTTAGGAAGGGAGTTCCAGGATTTTGACCCAGCGACGATGAAGGAACGGAGATATATTTCCAAGTCGGGATGGTGTGTAACTTGGAGGGGAACGTGCAGGTGGTGTTGTTCCCATGTGCCTGCTGCTCTTGTCCTTCTAGGTGGTAGAGGTCGCGGGTTTGGGAGGCGCTGTCAAAGAAGCCTTGGCGAGTTGCTGCAGTGCATCCTATGGATGGTATACACTGCAGCCACCGTGCGCCGGTGGTGAAGGGAGTGAATGTTTAGGGTGGTGGATGGGGTGCCAATCAAGCGGGCTGCTTTATCTTGGATGGTGTCGAGCTTCTTGAGTGTTGTTGGAGCTGCACTCATCCAAGCAAGTGGAGAGTATTCCATCACACTCCTGACTTGTGCCTTGTAGATGGTGGAAAGGCTTTGGGGAGTCAGGAGGTGAGTCACTCGCCACAGAATACCCAGCCTCTGACCTGCTCTAGTAGCCACAGTATTTATATGGCTGGTCCAGTTATGTTTCTGGTCAATGGTGACCCCCAGGATGTTGATGGTGGGGGATTCAGCGATGGTAATGCCGTTGAATGTCAAGGGGAGATGGTTAGACTCTCTCTTTTTGGAGATGGACATTGCCTGGCACTTGTCTGGCACGAATGTTACTTGCCACTTATGAACCCAAGCCTGGATGTTGTCCAGGTCTTGCTGCATGCGGGCACGGACTGCTTCATTATTTGAGGGGTTGCGAATGGAACTGAACACTGTGCAATCATCAGTGAACATCCCCATTTCTGACCTTATGATGGAGGGAAGGTCATTGATGAAGCAGTTGAAGATGGTTGGGCCTAGGACACTGCCCAGAGGAACTCCTGCAGCAATGTCCTGGGGCTGAGATGATTGGCCTCCAACAACCACTACCATCTTCCTTTGTGCTAGGTATGACTCCAGCCACTGGAGAGTTTTCCCCCGATTCCCATTGACTTCAATTTTACTAGGGCTCCTTGGTGCCACATTCAGTCAAATGCTGCCTTGATGTCAAAGGCAGTCACTCTCACCTCACCTCTGGAATTCAGCTCTTTTGTCCATGTTTGGACCAAGGCTGTAATGAGGTCTGGAGCCGAGTGGTCCTGGCGGAACCCAAACTGAGCATCAGTGAGCAGGTTATTGGTGAGTAAGTGCCGCTTGATATCACTGTCGACGACACAGTCTATCACTTCGCTGATGATTGAGAGTAGACTGATGGGGTGGTAATTTGCCAGATTGGATTTGTCCTGCTTTTTGTGGACAGGACATACCTGGGCAATTTTCCACATTGTCGGGCAGATGCCAGTGTTGTAGCTGTACTGGAACAGCTTGGCTAGAGGCGCAGCTAGTTCTGAAGCACAACTCTTCAGCACTACAGCTGGGATGTTGTCGGGGCCCATAGCCTTTGCTGTATCTTCTTTCAAGTACTTGTCCAGTTCCTTTTTGAAGGCCATGATTGAATTTGCCTCCACTACCCCCTCAGGCAGTGCATCCAGATCCCAAACACTCGCTGTGTAAAAAAGCTTTTCCTCATGTCACGTTTGGTTCTTTTGCCAATCACCTTAAATCTATATCCTCTGGTTCTTAACCCTTCCGCCAATGGGAACAGTTTCTCTCTATCTACTCATGATTTTGAGTGCCTCTATCAAATCTACTCGCAACCTTCTTTGTTCCAAGGAGAACAATCCCAGCTTCTCCAGTCTATCCATGTAACTCAAGTCCCTCATCCCTGGAATCATTCTTGTAAATCTCTTCTGCACCTTCTCTAAGGCCATCACATCTTTCCTAGAGCGCGGTGCCCAAAACTGGACACAATACTCCAGTTGTGGCCAAACCAGTGTTTTATAAAGGTTCATCATGACTTCCATACGTTTGTACTCTATGCCTCTATTTATAAAGCCCAGGATCCCATATGCTTTTTTAACTGCTTTCTCAACCTGTCTTGCCACCTTCAATGATTTGTGCACACAGTAAAATTGGTTAGGTAATTTGTACGCCCAAACTGCCTCACATTTGTGACGTGATGATACAAACTATCTTCGAATAGAAACAGCTTGGTCTTAGTTGGAATTGAGTCACTTTGAAATGGAGCAAACTTGGAATTAGGTGGTTCCTATAACTGATAATGACCTGCTGTGTAGAATGTGGGCAAAGGAGTAAACTTGGAATTAGGTGGTTCCTATAACTGATAATGACCTGCTGTGTAGAATGTGGGCAAAGGAGGGGGGTGGTGCAATAAACAGTTCGAATGACTACCGGGCCCTGTGTTTAATAGTGAACAAAGTAAAATAATATCCCAGGCGATGAGTTATCGTGATAATGAAATAATCAATTGTAGTTTTTCTTAACTACCTTCTTAACTGATTGTGAAAGATGGTCAGATTGATTACTTCGTTTTCAAGCTCCACGAAAATAAACACACAAACCTTTATGGGCCGTTTTTGGAGCAGCCGCTGGTTAGGCCATTGAACGCCAGGACTCATGAGCAGAACGTGTGCGGTACATGGTCCACCGATGTGTCTCTGAAAATTGCAATCAGCTTCTTAACTACGTCATAGAACCCGGATTTCCATCATGAAGAGACCCATCTCCTGAAACAGATAGGCCTTCCGGCTGCACATGCGGAGCATTGGCATTAACAGGACGGTAAATCTACTGACCCCATTTTGAGGCTGCTGCCACCCTGTTAATGCCGATTTGGCCAGGTGAAAATCGGCTCCTCAGTGTCAATTTCTTTTCATTGTGATTGCTTGATAATTGTCCTGTGAAATATGGTGAATGATCTGTGGTGATTATCCATTGTGAAGTGTGAAAGACAGTAAGAGCTAACTATTCTAAGTGAACAATGAGACCATAGTCACTTTTTGATAGTGCAGAACCTTTTGTACCAAACATACTATCTCATAAATGACTTTATTGTTCTACTATACATCTAATTGATAGACATAAAATAAGCTTTTATGGTGGGTTCCAGATCTTGTTGCTTTTCATTGAACCTGTAAAGATTCAGCTTAATGCTTGATTTTTTTTTAACAAATTGGGTCCAATCCTAAATCTAGATAGTCTAAAGTTTTTTTTATAAATCAAAATAATAGAAACAATGTACCTTCAATGAGAAGCTACAATTGTGGACGTCACAGAGCAAAAAAAGAGCTCTACCACATCACGAACGTTCAATCAGCTGTTAGTCTTCCCAGGAACATTGGAAGAAGGCACAAGAACCTTCCCAACCATTGACATTAAAAAAATGATTCCGCTAAGAATTAAGAGAAATATAATTTCCTTCCAATTACCATCATGGGATGTGCACTAATGGTGGAAACATGTGGCCTGTGAATTGGCTGGAAATATAGTTCTATTCTTGAGATGGTGGGGCAATGTGATTCTATGAAAATGCAGAACAGAAAAACAACATTAACATGGAACCACAGATGCGCACTGGAATGATATTTTCAAATAGAAAAGATAGCCAAATCCAAAGGATGAAAAATAAAATGTATCGTAGTCATTTTTTGGGGGGTTTCTCATTCACTGTTAATCCACTGTGTTGGGTTCTTTCAATTCAATTGGGAAGATTACAAGATCAATTTAATTGGGTGGACTAGGAAACACAATGTTTGAATTGCTGTCCTTTCATATCTCCAGTGCATTGCTTTAGATTAAGCCCAACCAGATAAAATGATTGCCTTTCTAATAACTATTAACTGCTTCAATCCTGTTACCATGGCAGCTAGACCTGCCACCATGTTGAAAACAAATTAAAGAACAAGCCATAAAAACTGAAAATGTACCTAAATTGAACTTGTAAACCTATGGTTCATTCAACTATCAGAACTGTTAAACTTAAAAAAACATATGGCACTCAAAAGAAATTCTGCAGAATCAGCTTGGTATCAGTCAAATTGTTTTTAAGATGCTATTTTGTAAAAGCATGTTGTTGCAGAGTACAATGAAATGGAAAATGCACAGACCATATATTAAAGAAAATTGCAAATCATATTATTCTGTTAAAATTGTACAGATATGCAGTTGCAATCTTTACAGTATTAAATGTGCAAACATTTTTGCATTTATTTCCATCGGTTTGCCTCAAATTGTACAGTTCCAATGACTTTCTAACTGCTGCTTTTGGTACAATAATTGAATTGGAATAAATCTAGTCATAAGATTTCAGAGAATAATAAAAAAGACCAGTAAGAGAAATAATTCATAAAGGGTTGTTATAACAACGTTCTGTAAGTCAAGGATGCTGTGAACTGAATCTAAACCACTGCTGATGCATTGTGTAACAAAGTTGCAGGACATTCTTTGATCTCTTCTGTTTGAGGAAGTCTGTCAAGGCCACGGTGAAGAAACTGAAGAACAATTACAAGGCTCTAGGTAACCTTTTGCATCCTGGCCTACACGCATCCATTCCTGTCACACATTGCATCTGATTGAATGCCTAATATTTTTAAATGTAGTATATATGCTACTCTAATTATGAATAACTTAACTGAGGAAGAAGAGCCAGAATTATTTACTGTACAACATAATTATTGCCCAGTTACCACTTCTGCCTATTCTGGCAGTAATTCTAACTGACAATTGTATGTCTACATTGAAATAGAAGCCTAACAATTATTGCTTGTGGTATTGATGTACGAATGCTGAATGCATCTGTAAGGTATTCTTCTGCCCACTATTTTAACAGACATCAAGCCACTTAAAACAAATGGGTTAATGCCTCAATTAAAAGAGCGGATAGATGAATGTTAAACATTCATACAGTAATATCACAAACAGTAATTTCTAGGCTATAGACACATTTGTGTGCAATGACTAAATCACAAATTTAAAAAAAAATCAGGATGTAGGCTTGACAAAATTAAGACAATCTACAGTTTTAAAAATTAAATGCTTCCTACTCCCTGCACAGTGCAAGTCATAAGTGGAGTATTTTTAATTATCAGTGGCACACATTGGCGGTAATTTCCAACTTCACCACCTGGGCGGTAACTTGGCAGAGCAGATCGCCCTCCCATTCTAGAACTTGCCTGATTTAATGTCAATGGAACGAAAATCAGGTGGGTTTTCCAAGGGGCAGTTGGTCTGCTCCACCAGGTCACCACCCAGGCGGCAAGATTGAAAGTTACCACCATTGACTCCTTTAGCCTTATCATTGGACTCAGCAATATCACATGTGAGGGGCATTTTATTTTGATAGCTGACATTTTAAAATCAACAAAGAAAGAGGAAGAACATTCCGGAGAATGAATTAAACTTGGCAGAGATTCTACAGATCAGGAACTATTTGGCACTGACCAAGCAAACATGACTGTACAGTTTTTACTGCAATGCAGAAATGCTTACTGGTGCATAACATTATTTGGATGTTGACCAGCAGTCATCCTCTTTGATAATCACTGAGTTATTGGTAGTTGCCAGGAATTTCTGTGCCACAGGCTCCTTCCATTCCCCAGTGAATTATTTATTTTCTTTTTTGCCCTCTTTTCTCCTATTCTCTCCTGAAGGATTCAACTTATGCTGGGATACACTTCCCTGAACTACAGGCCAGTGAGCCTAACATCAGTGGTAGGAAAATTATTGGAAAAAATTCTGAAGGACAAAATTAGTCTCCACTTGGAGAAGCAAGGATTAATCAGGGATAGTCAACATGGCTTTGTCAAGGGAAGATCATGTCTGACTAATTTGATTGAATTTTTTGAGGGGGTGACTAGGCATGTGGATGAGGGTAACGCAGTGGATGTGGTATACATGGATTTCAGTAAGGCCTTCGATAAAGTCCCCCACAGGAGACTGGTCAAGAAGGTACGAGCCCATGGAATCCAGGGTGCCTTGGCACTTTGGATACAAAACTGGCTTAGTGGCAGAAGGCAGAGGGTGATGGTCGAAGGTTGTTTTTGTGACTGGAAGCCTGTGGCCAGTGGGGTACCACAGGGATCGGTGCTGGGTCCCTTGCTGTTTGTGGTCTACATTAATGACTTGGATATGAATGTAAAAGGTATGATCAGTAAGTTCGCTGATGATACAAAAATTGGTAGGGTGGTAAATAGCGAGGAGGATAGCCTCAGTCTGCAGGACGATATAGATGGGTTGGTCAGATGGGCGGAACAGTGGCAAATGGAATTTAACCCGGAAAAGTGCGAGGTGATGCACTTTGGAGGGACTAACAAGGCAAGGGAATACACAATGAATGGGAGGACCCTAGGCAAGACAGAGGGTCAGAGGGATCTTGGTGTGCAAGTTCACAGATCCCTGAAGGCGGCGGAACAGGTAGATAAGGTGGTAAAGAAGGCATATGGGATACTTGCCTTTATTAGCCGAGGCATAGAATATAAGAGCAAGGAGGTTATGATGGAGCTGTATAAAACACTCGTTAGGCCACAGCTGGAGCCACACTACAGGAAGGATGTGATCGCTTTGGAGAGGGTGCAGAGGAGATTCACCAGGATGTTACCAGGGCTGGAGCGCTTCAGCTATGAAGAGAGACTGGGAAGATTGGGTTTGTTTTCCTTGGAACAGAGGAGGCTGAGGGGGGACATGATTGAGGTGTACAGAATTATGAGGGGCACAGATAGGATGGATACTAAGGAGCTTTTTCCCTTCGTTGAGGGTACTATAACAAGGGGACATAGATTCAAGGTAAAAGGCGGGAGGTTTAGAGGGGATTTGAGAAAGAACTTTTTCACCCAGAGGGTGGTTGGAGTCTGGAACTCACTGCCTGAGAGGGTTGTGGAGGCAGGAACCCTCACAACATTCAAGAAGCATTTGGATGAGCACTTGAAATGCCATAGCATACAAGGCTACGGACCAAATGCTGGAATATGGGATTAGAGTAGACAGGGCTGATGGCCGGCGCGGACACGATGGGCCGAAGGGCCTCTATCCGTGCTGTATAACTCTATGACTCTATGACTCTATGAATGCCAGCCAACTTCTGGCATCTTGCCTAAGTGGCCATTCTTGATGTCAACGGGCTAAGAAGAAGGCCCACCACTACCTTCTCAAGGGCAGTTAGAGAGGATTAATAAATGCTGACCTTGTCAGCAATGACCACATCCCGAGAATGAATTAAAAAAATTGTAGAAAGTGTCACAGTTGAGCCTGATCCTTTCCTCACTCACAAACGTGCACAAACACACACTTTCCAGCTAGAATGCCTTGATGGCATTCAGATTGAAAATTCTGGGTTGTTGTTCCTCTCCCTTGCCTAGGACACTAAGGCCAACTGTAGCACCCCAACTGCTACCCTGACTAACAGTAGTTAATTCAGCACAGACCAGAAATCTGCACCTACACTTGCTGAATGACCATTACAACCTCCTGAGCTGTATGCTTTGGTGCTATATATTTGGTGGTGCCTTTACACACATTGTTGGTGCCCTGGGTTATTATGCAGCCAACTCGCTGTCCACAGTGTCCAACTGAACTCAGGAGACAATGGGCTTGATTTTCGAGTGAAGCGGTGGGGGCGGGGGGGGGGGGGGTGCTCCGAAAATCAGGGAAATCCCAAGCGGGTTCGGAACCCGGCTCCAGCCCACAGACTTCAGGGTTCCCCACTGACGTGTCTGGGTGCGTGCATGCCTCCCGAATGCAGAAGTCCCACCGACAATTAAAGCCGGCGGGATGATACTTAACTGACTTATTTAAATACTTGAAGTACTTAATTTTGTCCACAATGAAGCAGGGGCCCAATTTTCAAACATCCTCAACGTGTTTCTCTTGCTGTGGGAAACACTCCATGTTCTACCAGACGTGTTTCAGCCAGCAGCCAGTGGGACATTCAAATGCTTGTTTGACAGATGGGGAGAAAAGATGAGTTCTTGCTGCAGGGCACTCAGTTCTTTCACACAAACTTTTGGCTGGGAGATCTTTGTGTTTTCACTGAAAATTCTTGCTTTCCACTCAATTCTCTGGTTTACACATATTTACCAACTTTTCGGATCCCTTCAAACTCTCACCATCAGGATGGAGGGTGCCATGGCTGCATTCACCACTACATCCGCGGACGAGCAACATCACCAGCCTCACCAGGCATGGCGTGCACTTCCGCCACTTGCAGCTCAACAACACAGTGCTGCGCCGCAGGCACCTGCACAAGAGCACAGAGGGCAACAACAGAGAGAGCAATGTCACAGGAGGCACTACCCTCGCCACAGGGTCTACAGACCAAGGTTCAGCTTCCAGGACCTCTCTGAGGAGCAGTGCATTCGGAGACTCAGAGTGAGTCGCCAGGTAGTCGCAGACATCTGCAGCCTCCTTCTTGCCGAGCTGTTCCCGGGTGGGCTGAGTGGCATCTCATTACCCATCGCAGTCAAAGTCACCACTGCCCTCAACCTCTTCAACTTCGGATCATTCATGGTGTCACCGGTGACATTGCTTGCATCTCTCAGTCATCTGCACACAAGTGCATTGGGCAGGTCACCGATGGCTTGATTCACAGAGCCTCGCAGTACATCAACTTCCCAATGGACGACCTCAGCCAGATGGAGAGGGCAGTGGGATTCCACTCTGTGGATGGCTTCCCATGGGTTCAGGGTGTAATCGACTGCACCCATATAGCAGTATGAGTACCTCCACACAAGCCAGGACTGTTCATCAACAGAAAAGGGTATCACTCCATCAACGCTCAGCTTGTTTGTGACCACCGCAAAAGATTCCTTCACATGTGCGCCAGATTCCCTGGCAGCTGCCACGATTCCTTCATTCTGAGGGAATCCAACATCCCGCCCCTCATCCACGCACCAAAAACCCTTAAGGGCTGGCTCCTCGGGGACAAGGGATACCCCCTGCACATGTGGTTCATGACACCTCTGAGGAACCCCATCACTGAGCAACAGCGTCGATATAACTGTGGCACTTTCTACAATTTTTTTAATTCATTCTCTGGATGTTGTCATTGCTGACAAGGCCAGCATTTATTAATCCTCTCTAACTGCCCTTGAGAAGGTAGTGGTGGGCCGTCTTCTTAGCCCGTTAGCCTTCTCTCCATCGCAGACATTCCTGCACTTACCTGCGACACTATCTCAGAGAGTTGCTCACGTCCCTGTGACAGTATCTCAGAGATTCCCTCCTGTATCTGTGCCACCATTCCAATCATACAGGAGTTGGATGTCTCCATCCTCTGTGCTATTGTGGACAGTGCACGTGGCACCTGTTCCAGTACCTCACAAACGTACTGCTGTCCCTCATTCATTCTACTTTTAAAGGATGGCCCCCAGGATTCAGTATCCGTGTCCAGCTGAGCAGTGCCTGGAGAGTAGTGCTCCCACCCACGTGGACTCTCCACAGTAGCTCCTGCCATCAGTGCCTGCTCATGCTCACTTGTGTGTGCTGATTCACCAGGTGCGAACTCAGCTAACTGAGTACTAGGACCCACCGAGATGTGAGTATCTGCACTGGTGGATGGTTCGCTCAGATGTGACGGTGCGCCCTCAGAGACCGGCAGGTCCTCTGAGGAATCGCCCTCTGCCATCACTGCGGTCGCTGAAGACCCTGTTAGAAAACAGAAGGTAATATTAAGCATCGTCACAGATTTGTCGTGAACATACTGAGGTGTTGAAGATGGCATGGCCTGTTAACATCAATTCATATTGTGTGTGATGAATGTTAAAGTTGTGTCACCAGACGTTTGTGGGGTGCCAGTCTCGGTGTCCCCGACGGACAGGCACTCGAGGGTGCGGCTGATATCGAGCGCCTCCTGCTCCGCGCCCCGTGAGGACCACGATTTGTTGTCCCCCCCCCCCTCCAGTCCTCGCCCTCTCACGTGCATTTTGCGCTCTCTTCTATAAGGGGAGAAAGAACAGACGTGTGAGTGAGTGATGGTGAAGTGGCCAACCGATGAATGCGTTGCTTTGTGTGAGGCTGACCGTGAAAGAGGTGCATCAGAGGGTGAGTATGAGACAGAGCCATCACATTGGATGAGGATTGGGGTAAGTGGTAGTGGTGGGGTCACAAATGGGGAAGTGAGGAAGTGCAGGTAAGTTGAGGATGAGCCTTAAGTGGGTGTGAGGAGTGATGTGATAGAGTAATAGAGTAGTCTTGGCAGTGCAGAATGAATTGGGGAGTGAGGCCAGTGATGTGGAAGATGAAATGTAGGAGAATCAGTAAGTGTACTCACTTTTGCTGACCTAGTTAGATCATTGAAACGCTTCCTGCACTGGACCCAGGTGCGGGAGATGTTGCTGCTGCTGGTGACCTCGTCTGCCACCTCGAGCCAGGCCGTCTTGGTGGCAGAGGCAGGGGCACTTTACCCGTCCGCCAGGTAAAACACATCCCTCCTCCTCCTCGCCCCATCCAGTAGCACCTGGAGTGAGGTGTCACTGAACCTTGGAGCAGCCTTGTCCAAGTGCTGCTCCCTTGTAATTTCTGGGTCTTTGCTCCATCAACAGGCTTTGGAGTAATGGCCCTTTAAATAGAGCTCCTCCAGCTGACAGCCAATGGTGCGGGTGCGCAGTCCGCCCACTGCGCAGCTTTCCAACGGCAAACCCAGAAGCCACATTAAGTGGCACCAATTCAATTGCGATCGCATGGGAAACGGACATTTTTTATTGGTCGGGTTACCCACATGCCCAATCACCCCCACGCTGCCATCCCGCCTCCATTCTAAAATCGGGGCCAATGCCACTGTGGGCTTCCAGATCCACACATTTTCCTAATGGTAACATGTAGCCATATAGCAACAATCCTATCCGGTTGCCGGTTTTACAGTTAATAGGTACAGTGGATTGCACCCAGGTAGAGGTTTGTGAATCTTTGGAATTCTCTACCCCAGAGGGCTGTGGATGCTCAGTCGTTTGAGTATATTCAAGGCTGAGATGGATAGATTTTTGGACTCTAAAGGAATCAAGGGATATGGGGATCGGGCAGGAAAGTAGAGTTGAGGTCGAAGATCAGCCATGATCTTATTGAATGGCGGAGCAGGCTCGAGGGGCCGTATGGCCGACTCCTACTCCTATTTCTTATGTTCTTATTACGTAGTCGCACAACACCATAGTGTGGATGAATCACAAAGGCATTCATCAATTATGTAAGTTCCATGCAATGCGCAAAGAGCTAGATTATTCACCCATTGACTACAACTGAATGGAAAATCTACCAAGTCTAATCACACATAGTTTTGCCAATTTTCCAGGATCAACACATTTCATTTTAAAGCATTCATCTCAGCTTTAGCATTTGAAAGAGACGATTGACTTCAAGGCTGGATGTTTTATGAATATGGCTGTGGCAGCAAATCATGACATCTTGATTCATAACATTAATCCTATAAGTACAATAAAGTACATACGTTAACATAGGTGATCATAGAAAGAATGTTTGGCATCCCCATGTTTAGATTCCATAGTCTGGAAAGTTGTGTCCTGCAGTACACACACTGAAAAGGATGCAATTCAGATCATGTCTAACCTGGTAGAATTCATGGATTTGTTGATTTGGATTGAGACAATTTAGCAAACCAGACAAGCATCAGCCTTCCTGTACATGAAAAATATATATGCACCCTAGCTACAAAGAGAGCATAGTTTCAACATGTAGCAGATTTAATCCAAGACAAATTGCAAGGCTGCAGTTTTACAGTAAGTTATATAGTGACTACCAATCTCAGATCAGTACCTACAATATCGATTCACATCCAGCACTACTTTATTTATGCTACTTGGCTGCAATTTTTTGACAGGTCCAGTAGAAACATCTCCAGGGCAATAAATTTTAAATACTTTGAGAGCTTCCACATACTCAAAAAGCTTGAAATAAGCCTTGCTTGAGTTTATAAAGTATCCAGGAGGTCAAGCTGAAAATAGGCTTGATACTATACTGGAAGTATACACCATGTGCTGTCAAGATGAAGCAGTATGCAAGAGCTTCCTCCAGGCAGGAACTGAGTCATGGAAACTCAAAAGTGGCAGCACTATTGCTTCCTTGACTTTGAGCTGCTTGAAACCTGAAAGAAGAAATTCATCAAAGCATAATGATTATCTTTGATCATGAAGAAAAAATATATCTTATCAATCAATGAGCACAGAGAGCTGCTGTTTTTTTGAAGGGGGTGTGGGAATGCTTGAGATAAGGCAAGTGTGAGGCCAGCTAACAGGATTTAGAAATTCTGGGATGGGGGAAGGACAGTGGGAGGGTGCCCGATCGTGGCCAGCAGCAGTCGTCAGAAGTGCTGTGGAGCTGGGAGGAGCACTCCTGCTCATCCTGGCTCCACAGAAATTTAACAATACAATTTTATTATTATCTTTATGGTGGCGGCCGCTGGCATCCACGTCCCGAAAACCTGAACTCAGGGCAGCCCAATTCCTTGTAGAGTCCTTAAATAGGCATTAGGCACCTCATTAGCATATGCAAGGGACCTTATGCCTGTTTTAAACAGACGCCTGAAAACTGGCCTGACCCAGTTTGGGAGAACTTTGCGCCCCGAAATCGGTCCTTTTTTGCACCCGTTGTACGCCTGTAAAATGGGCGCAACGAGGAACAATTTCTACCCCTAAATGTTGTCTTGCCCGAAGTCACATTTCATACTACCTTTCAGAAATTTAAAACAAAAAAAATCAGAAAATAAAGTTATATTGCCGGAGTTTTTTTTATTTGAAGTCTTTAAGCTTCTTCTTCTTTGACGTCTATTGAGCCTGTCAGTTCTATTCAATATGCAATCGAAATGGTGAGAGGGCCTGAGGTATTGTCAGTGGTGATGCAGAGAATATGCTTAGAAAATGGTAACTAAGATTCTCAATTAAAAATGTAAGAAATCAGTAATATGAAGTAGCTGCAGGATATTTGCAAAGAATGAATTTATTTTAGTATAGCATTTTTGGCTTGTGGTTATATTTTTTTATTCATTCATGGGATGTGGGCGTCACTGGCAAGGCCAGCATTTATTGCCCATTATGGAACAGTTCCTGCAGATTGGAGGGTGGCAAATGTAACCCCACTATTTAAAAAAGGAGGGAGAGAAAACAGGGAACTACAGACCAGTTAGCCTAACATCAGTAGTCGGGAAAAAGCTGGAGTCTATTATAAAGGATGTGATAACAGGACACTTAGAAACTATCAACGGGATTAGATAAAGTCAACATAGATTTATGAAAGGGAAATCATGTTTGACAAACCTACTGGAGTTTTTTGAGGATGTAACTGGTAGAATAGATAAGGGAGAACCAGTGGATGTGGTTTATTTGGATTTTCAGAAGGCCTTTGATAAAGTCCCACATAAGAGGTTCGTGTGCAAAATTAAAGCACATGGGATTGGGGATAATATACTGGCATGGATTGAAAATTGGTGAACAGACAGGAAACAGAGAGTATGAATAAATGGGTCTTTTTCAGGGTGGCAGACAATGACTAGTGGGGTACAACAGGGATCAGTGCTTGGCCCCCAGCTATTCACAATATATATCAATGATTTGGATGAGGGAACCAAATGTAATATTTCCAAGTTTGCTGATGATACAAAACTAGGTGGGACCATGAGTTGTGAGGAGGATGCAATGAGGCTTTGAGGCGATTTAGACAAGTTGAGTGAGTGGGCAAATACATGGCAGATGCAGTATAATGTGGATAAATGTGAACTTATCCACTTTGGAAGGAAAAACAGAAAGGCAGAGTATTATTTAAATGGTGATAAATTGAGAAATGTTGATGTGCAAAGGGACCTGGGTGTCCTTGTACACCAGTCATTGAAAGCAAACAAGCAGGTGCAGTAAGCAGTTAGGAAGGCAAATGGTATGTTGGCTTTTATTGCAAGAGGATTTGAGTACAAGAGCAAGGGTGTCTTATTGCAGTTATACAGGGTCTTGGTGAGACTACACCTGGAGTATTGTGTGCAGTTTTGGTCTCCTTACCTAAGAAAGGATATATTTGCCATTGAGGGAGTGCAGCGAAGGTTCATCAGACTGATTCCTGGGATGGCAGGACTGTCGTATGAGGAGAGATTGGGTCGACTCGGCCTGTATTCACTCGAGTTTAGAAGAATGAGAGGGGATCTCATTGAAACATATAAAATTCTGACAGGGCTAGACAGACTGGATGCAGGGAGAATGTTCCCCCTGGCTGGGAGGTCCAGAGCGAGTGGTCACATTCTCAGGACACGGGGTAGGACATTTAGGACTGAGATGAGGAGAAATTTCTTCTCTGAGGGTGGAGAACCTGTGGAATTCTCTACCACAGAAAGCTGTGGAGGCCAAGTCACTGAATATATTTAAGAAGGAGCTAGATAGATTTCTAGTCACAAAAGGCATCAAGGGGTATGGGGAGAGAGCAGGAATATGGTATTGAGATAGAGGATCAGCCAGGATCATATTGAATGGCAGAGCAGGCTCGAAGGGCCGAATGGCCGACTCCTGCTCCTATTTTCTATGTTTGATCCCTAATTGCTCTTGAGAAGGTGGTGGTGAGCTGCCTTCTTGAACCACTGCAGTCTGTGTGACTCCCTTAATAGATATAAAGGTCAAAATCGTGGAACTCCCTACCCACAGTGCTGTTAGGTAGGGAGTTCCACGATTTTGACCTTTATATCTGTTAAGATAAAAGAAACTCAAATTGATAAAATTTAGTAAAACCAAGTTTTAATTTTGAAGCAAAATGTTAGTTTCAGAGAATCTGGAAAAACTCACCAATTGTTTCAAAGTATTTAACATAATACCTTGTGTTGGGCCAAATGCACTGGCTTTTAGGATCATATAGCCATTTAAGCAAATTCAAAATAATATGTTATCCTAAAGACCTGCACAGCTTATAGGGATACCACCTTCATGAAAACATGGAGGGGAGGCATGATGGTTGGGACATATTTCCCCCTTTTACACAGTGTGGGCTAATATTTCTATTTTTTGAAGGCTGTAATGGCCATCAAATGAGCAAGATTTTCCTGCTGGTGATTTTGCGAAATGGAACATTCACCATGGCCTGCAGGATAAATAAGCAGTTATCGATGGTGATGTCAAAGTTGAGCCCACCATGCCCTCACCCCGCGCGCGCGCGCGCGCACACACACACACACACACACACACACACACACACACACACACACTCATTCGTTGTAAAAGGGGGAAATCCTACATACTTTCTCTTCACTGGCTCAGGGACAGGAGACCAGTTATAGAACCCCTACTGCTGCCCCACCTGAGATCAACAAACTCAGCACGGACCCGGGTTTGACTTCATTTTGACCTTTATATCTATTAAGATAAAAGAAACTCAAATTGATAAAATTTAGTAAAACCAAGTTTTAATTTTGAAGCAAAATGTTAGTTTCAGAGAATCTGGAAAAACTCACTAATTGTTTCAAAGTAATTAACATAATACCTTGTGTTGGGCCAAATGCATCCTGGTCTGTACGATGTAGTTCCGTCATAAGCTTCATGCCCCAGAGGCACGTATTGGGAATTTGGGCAAGGAGGTCAGTGGGCACCACAGGAATTTCCCTCCAGTGGAAAAAGTTTCTCTCTATCTACCCTATCAATTCCTTTCAAAATCCTAACAACCTCAATCAAATCACCCCTCAACCTTCTATTTTCGAGGGAATACAAGCCCAGTTTATGTAATCTCTCCTCATAATCTAACCCTTGGCACCCTAGTAACATTCTGGTGAATCTGCACTGCACTCCTTCCAAGACCAATATATCCTTTCTAAGGTGCAGTGCCCAGAACTACACCCGGTACTCCAGATGTGGTCTAACCAGGGCTTTGTATAGCTGTAGCAAAATTTCGTCCCCTTTATATTCT
This sequence comes from Heptranchias perlo, assembly GCF_035084215.1. NCBI lineage: Eukaryota > Metazoa > Chordata > Chondrichthyes > Hexanchiformes > Hexanchidae > Heptranchias > Heptranchias perlo. The sequence goes on from NC_090329.1 coordinate 53,881,652, forward strand.
AGCCCTCTACTTATAAAGGCTAACATTCCATTAGCCTTTTTGATTATTTTTTGTACCTTACTGCTACATTTTAGTGATCTGTGTACATGGACCCCTAAACCTCTTTAGACCTCCACTATTCCTAACCTTTCACTATTTAAAAAAATACTCGGATCTATCCTTTTTTATCCAAAATGGATGCCTTACACTTACCTGCGTTGAAATCCATCTGCCACAGTTTTGCTCACTCACTTAACCTCTCAATGTCTCTTTGTAATTTTATGCTCCCATCTATACTACTTACTATGCCACCAATTTTTGTGTCATCGGCAAACTTGGATATATGGCTCTCTATTGTGTTATCTAAGTCATTAATAAATATAGCGAATAGTTGAGGCCCCAGCACAGATCCTTGTGGTACACCACAAGTCACTTCCTTCCAATTCGAGTAAATACCCATTATCCCTACTCTCCGTCTTCTACCGCCTAATCAATCTCCTAACCAGGTCAATAATTTGCCTTCAATCCCATGAGCTTTAATTTTAGCTAACAGTCTCTTATGTGGTCTGAGTGTTGTTGTGGCTGCACCCATCCAGGTGAATGATGAGCCTTGTAGACGGTGGAGAGGCATTGAGGGGTCAGGCAATGAGCCATTCATTGCAAAGTACCAAAGTCTGTGCCCTGCTCTTGAGGCAGCAGTGTTGATATGGCTGGTCCATTTAAGCTTCTGGAAACTCGGGATCCCCAGGATATTGATGGTTGGGGACTCTGCGATGCTGGTGCAGTTGAAGATTGGGGGGAAGTGGTTTTGTCTTTCCTTGTTGGAGATAGTAACTGTGGGACACTTATGTGGCATGGTGTTACCTGCCTGAATGCCATCCAGGTCCAACTGTAGGCTGGCATGGGCTGCTTCATGATCAGAGGAGTTGTGAATGGAGCTGAACACTGTAAAACCATCTGTGCACTGCCAGCTCTTGACATGATGAAGAAGAATTATTGATGAAGCAGCTGAATATGGTTGGAACAAGGATACTGCCTTGAGGAACCCTGGCAGTGGCATCCTGAGACTGTGGTGACTGGTCGCTGACCAGCATGTCCATCTTCCTGTTGCAGGTAAACTCCTCAGATTTGCTGGAACTCCTTAGCGCCATACTCAGTCAGATGTTGGCTTGATGTTGAGTGCAGCTATTCAAAACTCTCCTCTGGCATTCAACTTTTACATCCATGTCTCGATCAAGGCTGCAATGAGGTCAGGAGCCAAATGGTTCTGGCAGCTTCAGTGAGTGGGTGTCTCTAGATGACACTGTTGATTGACTCCTTCCATCATTCTGCTGATGCTTGTGAGGAGGCTGACTGGGTGGCAATTAGCCAGGTCAGATTTATTCTGGGTTTTTTTAAGGATAGGCCTTACCAGGACAATCTTCTACAAAGTTGGGTAGATGCCAGCGTCATAGCCCCACTGGAATAGCTTGGATTGATTAGTTACGGTCAGCATTCAGCACTACAGCTAGATGTTGTCAGGGCCCATAATTGTGTCCAGGAAACTCAACCATTTCCTAATATCATACAGAGTGAACTTAATTGGGTGGATATTGACATCTATGATGGCGGGGACCTTCAGCAGAGGCTGTGTATGGTCGTCCACTTGCCACTTTTGGCTGGAGATGGTTGCAAACACTTCAGTCTTGTCTCTTGTACTCATGTGCTGGGGTCCACCCCTGTTCTGATCTTGCTATGGATCAGCAGAAACGCAGGTAAATTGGTCGGTTTCTCAAACCCCTCCCCTCACCATCATTTAAATGCAGTGGGATGATCAAAGGGTGGGAGAAACATTTCTGAGGCCCGATTTAGGAGAGGTGATTCAGCAATAGGCCTCTTAACCCCATTTTTTTCCCTGCTGCATTCCCAAAATCAGGTGGCTTGCCAGAGGAAAATCTAGCCCCAAATTCCAAACTAAACTAAACTAAACAAAAGATATTGAAAAAAAGTCTGCAATATGTATTCTAGTCAAAAGGCTTATGAATGAATAAAGAGCTGTCAATCAATCAAGTTCAAAGACACAGTGGAGCATCCGATGCATAGAATAACTTCAGCAGATGTTCACACTTCATCCAGCCCTTGCACATTTATTACTGCTTTAACCATGTATGATTTAATTTGCTCTGAGGATCAACTCATGCATTCTGGCTAATGTATAGATCAAAGCTCCTGCCTGTGTCTTGCAGACTGCAGGGATCCAGTCTCTATTTTGAAATTTTAATAGGGAGAGCCAACTTCTGCCGCAACTCTGGCTATTTTTAAAATATGAATGTATGGTTATATAAAAATATAATACAGAAGTCCTCCAAATCATGCCAACTTTATAAGTGGATATTAAAAGAAAATGTACATGTTATAAACATTAAAATTTTATACTGTGAAAACATACCACAATTTTTCAGCAAGATCTGCCTCAAACAAAAGACAACCAGCTAATAGAGAGAGAACTTCATGCTTTCCAGAAATCACTTTATTTATGGTACTGGTAGAATTGACACTCCTTGTACATAACGGCCAAAACGTTGTTTAAAAAAGACTTAATGGCATTGCATTCATCAATATATGACTTCAAATATACATACAGGAGGTTGATGTGTACATTGTAATATGAAATACAACTGCTTTTAATTATATGAAATGCGAGATGTTCAGAATCCATTGTGAGGTCATCGGTGACCCCAGAAAGGTAAACTTTGCTGAAAACTGAGAGCTTGTGAATTATGAAGCACTTGAGAGTAAATTGGTGCAGAGACAGATGCTGAATATTTTATGCCAGTCTTTCTGTATCTGCTCATTGGCCAAAACATGATACACTGATATTTCAATAATTCACACACTTTGGTGCTACCAGCTGTGTCAGAGAGCCACGTGAACAAAATGTTTACTTTTCTCAATGTTCCTGTGCCGAAAATGCAACTCTGTTCCAAAATATCCCAAAGAGCAGACACTTCCTCACATTGAATCCTACAGATTTACACTGTGGATACATTTTCTGTTGCTGATTTCTTTTTCAAACTGGAATGCTGCACAGCAGATTTTGCACCCACTGCCGACCCTGCCAGATCTTATAGATTTGACCTGATGTAATATTCTCGGTGTGTTCCCAGTCTTGATGGGGCCTCCCACTGGGAACTCACTCAGTTTGGGGTGAGAGGGTCGGAATATTCAGGGCTGCTGCTTTACGTGTCTGCAGACCCTGAATTGAATCCTGCCAGATTTTTCTGGTTCCTGCACACCTAAATGAAACTGATGAGAATGACTCTGGCAATGGAAAAATCTACCCTTTTAAGAGAAGGATCCTATAATATTAAAACATACAAAGGACATGAAACTAGTTGAACTGTGTTACCAGAGTTGTTTCATGAGTGAGAAAGATCCACTGCTACAGGAGGAATAAGTTATGAGGATCTTGAACAAGTGAAAGGTCTAAATGTCTGAAAATCATGATAACTTCTGAGAACTTCTACACCAATTGTGGAGGGTAATGACTGCATCTATTACTGTTTTAGTTTCTTCAGTGGGATTTATCAGCTCATTGAGCAGTGAAATAATTAATTGTTGTCACAGAATAAATAGAAGGGATTATTGAATCTAATGGATCAGTCCTGAGCGTGAGCAGCACATGACTCTTGAATGCAACAGGCACAAGTGAGCTACTTGAGACTTTCTATTCAATAAAATATGCTTCAGTCAGCTTCTGCTCCATTCCCAGAGCTGGGTCTTTTATCTGACCCTCCCTCCCAGTGTTTTTGCCACATCATATAGAATCATACAAAAGTTACAGCGCGGAAGGAGGCCATTCGGCCCATCAAGTCTGCGCCGGCTCTATGCAAGAGCAATCCAGCTAGTCCCACTCCCCCACCCTTTCCCCGTAGCCCTGCAAATTTTTTCCTTTCAAGTAATTATCCAGTTCCCTTTTGAAGGCCATGATTGAATCTGCCTCCACCATCCCCTCAGGCAGTGCATTCCAGATCCTAACCACTCGCTGTGTAAAAAAGTGTTTTCTCATGTCACCTTTAGTTCTTTTGTCAATCATCTTAATTCTATGTCCTCTGGTCCTTGACCCTTCCGCCAATGGGAACAGTTTCTCTCTATCTACTCTGTCTATACCCTTCATGATTTTGAATACCTCTATCGAATCTCCTCACAACCATCTCTGTCCCAAGGACAACAACCCCAGCTTCTCCAGTCTATCTACGTAACTAAAGTCATTCATCCCTGGAATCATTCCAGTAAATCTCTTCTGCACCCTCTCTTAAGGCCTTCACATCTTTCCTGAAGTGCGGTGCCCAGAACTGGACACAATACTCTAGTTGTGGCCAAACCAGTGTTTTGTAAAGGTTCATCATGACTTCCATACTTTTGTACTCTATGCCTCTATTTATAAAGCCCAGGATCCCACATGCTTTTTTAACCACTTTCGCAACCTGCCCTGCCTACTTCAATGATTTGTGCACATATACCCCCAGATTTCTCTGTTCCTGTACCCCTTTTAGAGTTGTGCCCTGTGGTTTATATTGCCTCTCCTCGTTCTTCCTATCGCAATGTATCACTTTGCATTTTTCTGCGTTAAATTTCATCTGCCATGTGTCCGCCCATGCCACCAGCCTGTCTGTGTACTCTTGAAGTCTATCACTATCCTTCTCAGTGTTTACTACCCTTCCAAGTTTTGTGTCATCTGCAAATTTTGAAATTGTGCCCTGTACACCCAAGTCCAAGTCATCAAGAAAAGCAGTGGTCCCAGCACTGACCCCTGGGGAACACCACTGTACACCTCCCTCCAGACCAAAAAACAACCGTTCACCACTACTCTCTGTTTCCTGTCCCTTAGCCAATTCTGTATCCATGTTGCTACTGCCCCCTTTATTCCGTGTGCACAAATTCAGTAATGTTTTTTCCGGTCTTCATGCATCCATGTGAATCAGTGTCTGTTGTGGCAACTTTTTGGCCTTTTACGCATTGTGGGATCTCAATGCCAGTTGACATCAGTCATGCACGTGTGACCTCAGCATCCAGTTCTCCTTCCCTCGGCCATTTCAATACTCGCTCCCAGACCCCTCCGGGCCCCATCCTTGGGCTATTCTCAGACTCTAGACTTCCAAGTTCCCTTCTGGGCCCAGACTCTGCTGCTTCCTCCCAGGCTTGAACTCTGTTGCTCTTTCCTGGGAATATATTACGTATATGTGACCGACAATAAATCAGGAGAGAACAAGGAGACAGAGAGAAGCAACCACAAAATAGGAAAATGGGAAAAGAAACAAAAATGTTGATGGTGGGAGAAAGTGCGAATGAATAGATGGATGAACAAAGAGAAAACTGAGAAAGTAAAAGAGGTATGGCAGGAAAGAGATCACAGATGAGAAATTAATGAATGAGTCAAAGAGGAAGAAGCAGAGTGAAAGCAAAACAGATAAGACAACAAGAGAAAGTGTCCGAGAGGCATAAAGAGACAAAATAAAAAGGCACACTGGAAGAGTGGAAGCCGAAGAGAAAAACACTCTGCAGCAACACCACATAACAATTAGCTGAGGTTCCTTTGGAACTCATTAGTTTGTCTGCCTCAGGGCTCCACTCATCATCTGAGACATCGTCTGAACTTTCAGAATCTGTAGAGCTGGACTCTGATCCAGCTTCATGTACTCAGTTATTACTCAAAAGTAAATTCAAAGAGTACTTCAGTACAGGGACAAGCCCTTTGGCTCAACAAGTGTGCACTGGTATTTTTCCCCAGGAACCATCTAATAACACTCTCTTTGTTCTCCATAGCCCTTAATATTCCTCTTTTTCAAGCAACTATTCAATTCCCCTTTTGAAGAATTTATGGACTCCATTTCAACAACTGATTTTGTCTGAAATTTCCACATTCTAACCACTCTGTGTAAAGAAATTTCTTCTAACATCCTTTTCTTCCTCTACCCCAATTTAAGTGGGCTCTCTCCTCCCCTCCCCAAATTAAGATGGACTACTCTTCCTTCCCTCAGTTTAAAAAGCACTCTTTCCCCATCCCTAGTCACTCTTTCTCCATCCCTTGGCTGAGTGGTAATAACTCTTGCTTCTGGGCCAGAAAGTCATAGGTTCAAGTCTCACTCCAGAGACTTGGACATATAATCCAGGCTGACGCTTCAGTGCAGTACTACATTGGAGTGCTACATCGTTGGAGGTGCCATCTTTCGGATGAGACGTTAAAGTGATCTTCTGCTCCTTTTTTTGTTAAAACGAAGGCAGGCATAAGGCCAAATATCAATAAGCCTTTACAAAATACTACAAAATTATTATTTTTCTTAAGCATTTTCTTTCTCACATATGGCTGCATTCCTGTTCTCGTTAGAGCAGTGTTTAAATGGAATAAACGGGCTGGAACAAAAAAAAATTGTGAACTTTGAAGCCTAGCCCCTAATTACTGTTTGCATGGACTTTCTAACTTGTCCCAACTACAATCATTGGCCACATTGAGGAGATTATTTATACATTTGAATCTGTCAGTTACTACAATTGGATAACTGATTCATACACCAAGCTCATAGACCCATTAAAACCGACCATTCAAGCAAACTCTCGGCCATATTGCAATGCGGGAAAACTAATGAGTGGTTTCCAAAGAATGTCTTAAGACCAAAGGACTGAATGTTTTTGAAAGTTAATGCCTGTGCTGTGGAAATCTTCTTAATGATTTCTTCCATCAGTGGAATTTTATTACTCATCACAAATGAAACTAGAAATAATTAGGTCTATTCCAATCCAGTATTGCTATGCCAATGCAGCACTGGGCGAGTTTACAGGAAATTTGCCATTTTGAGTTTCTATAACATAGAAAACAGTTCAATATAGCAATCAAGTTTGAAAAAGCAATGTCCCACAATAGAACTTTTATATAGGCTAGAACTAGACAATACCTGATGTACAATGGCTTATTTGCAGCTCAAGAGGAAAAAGAGAGGAAAGTTCAGAGGAGTACTGAGCACAGCTCAGTAGTTATAATATAAGGAGAGATGAGCTAGGTTGCAACAGAGAACAAGAGATTGGAGGCTAGAGTTGAGAAAGGTGTTAGAACTTGCCCAGGTAAGGGAGCAGTATTCAAGTCACAGACAAATTTGAGCTTTATAGAAAGTTACAAGTGCTGAAGGGGAAAAACAATGTTCAACACAAAATAAACTTTCGGAGATTATCCCCTTCGTCAGGTGAGTGAGTGAAAGGTTCTCAAATCGCATATCTTATATTAGGCTGGGACACGATCACACCAATCAAAGGTGTCGTTGGTGTTCAGACAGGTTAGCCACGGAAAACAATACATCCCAGTATACTGAATACACAATGGGTCAGATTACAAAGCCAGAGAGAGAAAGACACCCGAAAGGCAGAGAGAGAGAGAAAGAGAGAGAGAGAGAGAGAATGTCCAGTTGTATTAAAAACAGATAACTTTTTTTCCTGCTGGTGGGGTTACGTGCAGCGTGACATGAACCCAAGATCCCGGTTGAGGCCGTCCTCATGGGTGCGGAACTTGGCTATCAATTTCTGCTCGACGATTTTGCGTTGTCGTGTGTCTCGAAGGTTGCCTTGGAGAGCGCTTACCCGAAGATCGGTGGCTGAATGTCCTTGACTGCTAAAGTGTTCCCCGACTGGGAGGGAACCCTCCTGTCTGGCGATTGTTGTACGGTGTCCATTCATCCGTTGTCGCAGTGTCTGCATGGTCTCGCCAATGTACCATGCTCCGGGGCATCCTTTCCTGCAACGTATGAGGTAGACAACGTTGGCCGAGTCACAGGAGTATGAACCATGTACCTGGTGGGTGGTGTCCTCTCGTGTGATGGTGGTATCTGTGTCGATGATCTGGCATGTCTTGCAGAGGTTGCCGTGGCAGGGTTGTGTGGTGTCGTGGACGCTGTTCTCTTGAAAGCTGGGTAATTTGCTGCGAACGATGGTCTGTTTGAGGTTGGGTGGCTGTTTGAAGGCGAGTAGTGGAGATGTGGGGATGGCTTTAGCGAGGTGTTCGTCATCATCGATGACATGTTGAAGGCTGCAGAGAACATGGCGTAGTTTCTCTGCTCCGGGGAAGTACTGGATGACGAAGGGTACTCTGTTGGTTGCGTCCCGTGTTTGTCTTCTGAGGAGGTCTATGCGATTCTTCGCTGTGGCCCGTCGGAACTGTCGATCGACAAGTCGAGCGTCATATCCCGTTCTTACTTCACTGCACAGGACCTCCAACCAACGCTATACACCAGATACATCGACGACATTTTCTTTCTATGGACCCACGGCGAAGAATCACTGAAGAGACTACACAATAACATCAACAAGTTCCATCCCACCATCAAACTCACCATGAACTACTCCTCAGAATCGGTTTCTTTCTTGGACACACGAATCTCCATCAAAGACGGGCACCTCGGCACCTCAGTCCACCGCAAGCCCATGGACAACCTCACGATGCTCCACTTTTCCAGCTTCTACCCTAACCATGTTAAAGAGGCCATCCCCTATGGACAGGCCCTGCGAATACACAGGATCTGCTCAGACGAGGAGGAACGCGATGGACACCTACAGACGCTGAAAGACGCCCTAGTAAGAACGGGATATGAGCTCGACTTGTCGATCGACAGTTCCGACGGACCACAGCGAAGAATCGCATAGACCTCCTCAGAAGTCAAACACGGGACGCAACCAGCAGAATACCCTTCGTCATCCAGTACTTCCCCGGAGCGGAGAAACTACGCAATGTTCTCCGCAGCCTTCAACATGTCATCGATGACGACGAACACCTCGCTAAAGCCATCACCATGCCTCCACTACTCGCCTTCAAACAGCCACTCAACCTCAAACAGACCATCGTTCACAGCAAATTACCCAGCTTTCAAGAGAACAGCGTCCACGACACCACACAACCCTGCCACGGCAACCTCTGCAAGACATGCCAAATCATCGACACAGATACCACCATCACACAAGAGGACGCCACCCACCAGGTACATGGTTCATACTCCTGTGACTCGGCCAACATTGTCTACCTCATACGTTGCAGGAAAGGATGCCCCGGAGCATGGTACATTGGCGAGACCATGCAGACACTGCGACAACGGATGAACGGACACCGTGCAACAATCACCAGACAGGAGGGTTCCCTCCCAGTCGGGGAACACTTTAGCAGTCAAGGACATTCAGCCACCGATCTTCAGGTAAGCGTTCTCCAAGGCGGCCTTCGAGACACCCGACAACGCAAAATCGTCAAGCAGAAATTGATAGCCAAGTTCCGCACCCATGAGGACGGCCTCAACCGGGATCTTGGGTTCATGTCACGCTGCACGTAACCCCACCAGCAGGAAAAAAAGTTATCTGTTTTTAATACAACTGGACATTCTCTCTCTCTCTCTCTCTCTCTCTCTCTTTCTCTTTCTCTTTCTCTTTCTCTCTCTCTCTCTCTCTGCCTTTCGGGTGTCTTTCTCTCTCTGGCTTTGTAATCTGACCCATTGTGTATTCAGTATACTGGGATGTATTGTTTTCCGTGGATAACCTGTCTGAACACCAACGACACCTTTGATTGGTGTGATCGTGTCCCAGCCTAATATAAGATATGCCATTTGAGAACCTGTCACTCACTCACCTGACGAAGGAGATAATCTCCGAAAGCTTGTGATTTTCAAATAAAACTGTTGGACTATAACCTGGTGTTGTAAGATTCCTTACATTTGTCCACCCCAGTCCATCACCCGCATCTCCACATCAACACAAAATCACCAAGCTTCTTGCAAGTATTTTTAGCAATGCAGGAAATGTGGGAGTTCCATTTGAGGTCAAGAATGGGAATAGATGAACAAATAAAGTTGGAGCAATCAAAAGCGAGAGCTGTTCGGTGTTGGTTGGACTTGAAAGGCAATAAAGAAACTGTGCCTTTAAAGAATTAAAGATGATTTTCATCACCCCATCAAAAGTCACTGAGACAAAAATTTCCACAGATACACTTAGGGTGTTGGAAATACTGCAGAGCAAGACTTCCATCCACCACTTTGGCCTTGCCATGATCCCATCCCAAATCACAGGGATGGGGTCATTTGAATTACACCAGGGTGGGTGCCCCATACCTGTAGAGGTGCAATGGAAATGCCTTCCCTGCTGTGCCACAGGAAACCGGGAGTGACACCCGGCTGCTCCGTGGGGTGGAGCCCTAGGCTGTATCGTGTCGAAGAGGAAACACTAAAGAAATCCTGTCTGGCCCTGTAGGGAACCAGAGGAACACAATGTTGGGATTGATCACCTCTCAGTTCTTCATTGTTGGGGCTTTTGCTAGGCCCTCAGTGGAATAATTAGGACAGGCTCCCCATGCTTGTAGAGATGCACCTGAGGTACCTGCTGCACTGAGCGGCCAGAATCTCAGAGCATCTGGTCCCACTTTAAGGAGTGAGCTATAGGCCCTTATCGGGTTGAAGAGTAATCACCAAAAAATTATGTCAGGCCTGGGGCATGGCCTGGGAAATTGCAGCATGTTGAAGTTAATCAATCCCCTCTAGAATCGATTACCCTTCAGTTCTTCATTGTTAGTGCTTCTAGTACACCCAGAGCAGAACCCAGCTCTCAGCAGGAATGTCAACCATTGTATAAAGCAGTGGTAGGCTGGCAGAATTCCCTGGGTAGCCCAGGAATGCCTCCAGACCAGCCTCCAAAATGCTACCAGAACACGGACGGTGCAGATAGAAGTGTCAGCCATGGCTCAGTGGGAGCATTCTTCACCTCAGAGACTTGAGTACAAAATCTAGGCGGACATTCCAATGGAGTACTGAGGAAGTGCTGCACTGTTGGAAGTGTCGATATATATCCCTCAACCAACATCGCTAAAAAAACAAATTATCTGGTCACTATCTCATTACTGTTTGTGGGACCTTCCTGTGTGCAAATTGGCCACAGTGCTTCCTATATTACAACAGTGACTATACTGCAAAAGTACTTCATTGGCTGTAAAGCACTTTGGGATGTCCTGAGGTTGTGAAAGGAGCTATATAAAAATGTAAGTCTTTCAACCAGTCGGAATTTTCAACTTAACCTAAATGGGGTGGAAACCTGGTCAATCTGGGATCATAATTCCACCAGCATTCTGATCCCCCAGGAACAACATTTCTGGGCTAATATGTAGTGATTCAGCCTTTGCACTGCAAGAGGAATGGATATTGTGTGCACAGATGAAATGTAATCTCCAGGAATTTAATGAATTACAATGAAAAAATGGGTAAAGTTAGATAAAAAGCAAAGGATGTAATTGATAGGAACAGAGTGGGAGTGATGACATAGCCTTGGGGAACTCCTGACTTAATGGAAAGAGTCAGAGAATGAGCCATCAACCACAGCCCAAATAGAGCAATTTGAGAGGAAACTAGATAGCCTTGAACAATGGTTTAGTGGGAGGCCATATGATGGTAACTTGTTTAGAAGGACGTAATGCCAGACCCTGCCAAAGGATTCGGAGATATCGAAGGCAGTGACAAATGATTCATGAAAGTGTTTAACAGCAGAGTTCCAGAGGTGCAAAAGATAGGAAGTAAGTTTCTTGATGGACTGGGCAAAAGTGCTTTAGAGATTCTTTGCATTCTCGTGACTGGCAATAGGTCCAATTTTCCTTGGGCGTGGGGAGATGGAGAAATGTGTCCGAGTAATCATACATCAGTCTCTTTATTTCTGGACTTTGGATCTAAACCATAATTATTTCAGATGGCTCTCTATGGCTAATCTGAAGTCTGAATTAACCCAAATGCTTATTTCTAATATTTTATGCTGCAGAGAAGATTCATCTCACAAAGCACCAAACACATATAGTATCATAGTAGGTACAGCACAGGTGGAGACTATTCAGCCCATTGTGCCCGTGCTGGCTCTTTGAAAGAGCTATCCACTTAGTCCCATTTTCCTGCTTTTTCCCCATAGCCCTGTAAACTTTTTCCCTTCAAGTATTTATCCAATTCCCTTTTGAAAGTTGTTATTGAATCTGCTCCCACCACCCTTTCAGGCAGTGCATTCCTGATCATTACAACTCGCTACTTAAAAAACATTTCCTAATGTTGCCTCTGGTTCTTTTGCCAATCACCTTAAATCTGTGTCCTCTGGTTACCGACCCTTCTGCCACTGGAAACAATTTCTCCTTATTTACTCTATCAAAATTGTTCATGATTTTGAACACCTCTATCAAATCTCCTCTTAACCTTCTCTGTTCCAAGGAGAACAACCCCAGATTCTCCAGTCTTTCCACATAACCAAAGTCTCTCCTTCCTGGAACCATTCTACTGAATCTCCTCTGCATCCTCTCCAAGGCCTTGACATTGTTCCTTAAGTGTGGTGCCCAGAATTGAAAACAATACTCCAGCTGAGGTCTAACCAGTGTTTTATAAAAGTTTAGCATTACTTCCTTGCTTTTGTACTCTATGCCTCTATTAATAAAGCCCAAGATTCCATATGCATTTTTAACACCCTTTTCAACTTGTCCTGCCACCTTCAAAGATTTGTGTATGTGCATCCCCAGGTCTCTCTGTTCCTGCACCCCCTTTAAAATTGTGCCATTTAGTTTATATTGCCTCTCCTCATTCTTCCTACCAAAATGCATCCCTTCACACTTCTCTGTGTTAAATTTCAGCTGCCATGTGTCTGCCCATTTCACCAGTCTGTCTATGTCCTTCTGAAGTCTGTTACTATCCTCCTCACTGTTTACTACATTTCCGAGTTGCGTGTCATCTGCAAACTTTGAAATTATTCCCTATATACCCAAGTCCAGGTCAATAATATATATCAAAAAGAGCAGTGGTCCTAATACTGGCCCCTGGGGAACACCTCTGTATATGTTCCTCCAGTCTAAAAAACAACCGTTCATCACTACTCTCTGCTTTCTTTCCGTTAGCCAATTTTGTATCCATACTGCCAATTTCCCTTTAAACCCATGGGCTTTAATTTTGCTAACAAGTCTATTATGTGGTACTTTATCAAATGCCTTTTGAAAGTCCATATTCACAACATTAACTGTACTACCCTCATCAACCCTCTTCATTTCTTCATCAAAGAACTCAATCAAGTTAGTCAAACATGATTTTCCTTTAACAAATCCATGCTGACTTTCATTTATTAGCCCATACTTTTCCAAGTGCCTATTTATTTTGTCCCGGGTTATTGTGTATAAAAGTTTCCCCTCCACCAACGTTAGGCTGACTGGCCTGTAATTGTCAGTTTTATCCCTCTCCCCTTTGTTGAACAGGGGTGTAACATTTGCAATCCTCCAGTCTTCCGGCACCGTCTCCATATTTAAGGAGGATTGGAAGATTGTGGCCAGAGCCTCTGCAATTTCCATCCTTACTTCCCTTAGTAACCTAGGATGCATGCCATCTGGACCGGGTGACTTTTCTACTTTGAGCACTGCCAATCTTTTAAGTACCTCCCCTTTATCTATTTTTGTTCTATCCAATATCGTTACTTCCTCCTCCTTTACTGCTACAGTGGCAGCATCCTCTTCTCGAGTGAAGACAGATGCGAAGTGTTCATTTACTACCTCAGCCATACCCTCTGCCTCCACAAGAACATCTTTTTTGTCCCTAATCGGTCCCACCCTTCCTTTGACTACCATTTTACTATTCATATGTTTATAAAAGACTTTTGGGTTCCCTTTTATGTTAGCCACTAATCTATTCTCATACTCTCTCTTTTCCCCTCTTACTCCCTTTTTTAGATCTTCTCTGTACTTTTTGTATTCAGCCTGGTTCTCTACTGTATTATGAACCTTACATTTGTCATAACCCTCCTTTTTCTGTATCATTTTAATCTCTATTTCCTCAGTCATCCAGGGAGCTCTAGCTTTGGATGCCCTTCCTTTCCCCCTCGTAGAGTTGTGTCTACTCTGTACCCAAACCAACTCCTCCATGAAGGCCTCCCATTGTTCAATTACTGTTTTGCCTGCCAGTTTTTGATTCAATCCACCTGGGCAAGTTCCATTGTTAACTCACTGAAATTTGCCCTCCTCCATTTTCACATTGGATTGTTCCTGGTCCTTTTCCATAATTATTCTAAACCTAATGATATTATGATCACTGTTTCAATGCAGTACGGATTACTGCTGTAACAGTACTGAGGCATTCTGCATGTTTGATATATTAAGAACAGTAAATCCTGGTGGTCTACCGTGAAATAAAACTTATTAATAATCATTTTGTCGGTGGTACCAGTCATTCACATCTTTTAGTTGGAATTATTATTTGTCAAAGACAGAATGTACATATCATTCATCAACAGCTAATGATCACAATTTGAACAAAATGTATTGGAATAAATAACAATTACTTGAGAGTGAGCTCAATGCTGTGATCTAATTTCTAGACTTTAAATTCTTAATAAGTTTACTCATGGGTTGTGCCATTATTTGAACCCCTAGATTAGATTGTAACCTTGCATTTAAGAGAATGGATTTCAGTGGAATTGAAGATGATTTTTACATGGATAAATGTAAATCAATTGTGTATATAATGAAGGGGTGTTTGTTGGCAACGATTTTGGATATGATTATTTACTGCTGAATGTGAAGCTGTTATCAACAAGGCTAATCAAGTTTATACCAATTTGTGTTAATCAAGCAATGCAGCTCTGATACGTTACGAGCAACTACAGAATAAAGATTCCCCTATTCTCACTCTAAATCTCCACCCTTATGCTGCATTCATACTCCACAAGTTTAGCATCACTATGAAGTTGAAACTGCTTCACACTAAGGATAAACTTGGAGTGTAAATCAAATGTGATGGCCCAAACTGACTCCAAGCAAATTAAAGCGAGACTCCCTCCCCCAGCAAGTCCACTCCATTTTGTTCTGGTGTGCTGAATTTGTGCTGAATTATTGGAATTTTTGGGTTGCAGGTTCATGCTCACCAGGAACTGTGTTGAGGCTACCTAAACTTAACACAGGTAGGATCGCATTAACTTGAATTGAAACTTAAATGATTGTCTTTCAAGCACATAGCTTAGCAGCAAATTAACTACAGTAGCTTCTTCCAGCTGTCAGAGAGAGACTTACATTGCATCACTGTGGGCTAGACTTGAAGCAAGAACACTGCTCACCTATTGTATACCACACAGTGCATCATAAATCGCCAGCCTTAAAAACATAAATAATTAGAATTCATCATAAAGCTAATATAAAGACATTTATAAAACAACCAAAAGCATCACAATCACCAGATATAACAATTAATGATGTGACACCTGTAAACAAAAACTTGCTTGGCTGCCTTCTACTGCTGCAGGTTTTATTTCCTACACCATTTGGATAGTAATGTGTGTGACTAAATTGTGACATTGGAGCTATTATACCTTTCAGATATTTTTGTACCGTTACCCCTCTAGTTGAACTTGTATTTTCATTCATGCTGAGATTGTAATTCTGATGTGTCTATCTCCGGTTTTGTCTGGGTGGCAATGTAAAGTACTATTGTACCATATGATTAGAATTGCAGTTTGATTCACTTTTTTAAAAATTTTACTGCATGTTACAGCAGAATAGACGTGTTCTGTGTATTTATAAATCAATATATGTGTTTATGTTTTCTTTTTTAAAGTAGCACATTATTACCTAGTAAAGTCTAAATTTCTTGCATTAAACAACTATAAAAGTCCAAAGGAGCCACTGACATGTATATGTCTGAGGTATTACAGTAACATTTAATGGAACAATTTCTCCTCTGCCAACGGTGATAGTAAAGGGTGAGTGAACTGTTAAAATATGACTTGCTCTTTCAAATCCAAGCCCTTTGACGATTGTCTAATAATATTTTCAAAGCAAAAACAGTGTTCGATTTTCTGGAGCTGATATGCTTTATGGTACTTCAGCAGATTTCTGTTTGTTCACATAAGGATAGGTAACCGTCACATTTTCACAAACAATCTGAGAGAGTGCTTTACACTGCATCTGACCTGTGCAACATCTGTCCTAAGAATACTAGATGCTGGCACTAGGGACCTAAAGTAGAAGTGTTCTGTTCTCCACTAACGATATTGGGCCAGCTCTTGCTGGAGTGGGGCATCTCGTTCCACGCACCCTTCAGCTCAAAATGTTTATGTGCGGTAACTTGCTGGAAATCGAGCTTATAACGGTGTGGCGATGGTAACAAGCCATCTGGGACCTTAGTGAACGGCGGGACCAACAGCATATCTCCTTAACCAATGAGATTTAAGGATTGAGAAAGAAACAGAAGAACAATGGAGAAGGATGGTGAATTAGAGTCAACTCAGGTACAGAAAGAGTAATAAGGAGAGGGAAAGAAAGATTGGATTAAGAGAGAGTGAAAAAGGAGACAGAAAGGTAAAATAAGAAAAAAATATAAAAATTTAAAATTTGACATTTTTAAAATTGCTAACAACAATTGACTACATTCTAATAGTTTCACTTAATTCTGGTCACCTTGCATTTCTATTCCTGTCCATATAGAAAAATGTGTTTGAAATGAGTGCTGATCCCATAATCAGAGGAACTTGCATAAAGGAATCATAAAATTAAATGATATGAGGGAGCTAATTTGATGAATGTGGTTGAAATGATAAGATTCCTAAAGCAGCCTAGATTACTGGGTGCATCTAGTGATGTTCATTCTCACTCTCATACATTCAAGCTGCGTCACCCCTCTAGCAGATGGTGATGTTCTCATTCATTATTCAAGCAAGGTACATTTTCCTGCTGTTATTGATGTAAGTGAAAAAGTTTGTATGAGCAAAAATTAAGCTTCCCTGTTTTATATTCACAATGCCTTGTTTTACTAGCCTTAATGATGAAGGAAAATATACCCAAATGTTATGAAAAAAATCAACAGCAACAGACAAAATTTAAAATTGCAGTCAGCCAAAACGGGTTGCAAATGGAATGGGTAAGTGCCCTGCTCCATTTTAACTGCCCCCATCCAGTTTCCGCCAGGGAGGAGGAGTTAAAATCGACCCCTGTATTTCCACTGCATTCTACGTGATTGATTAGTGGCTTACTATAGGTGTTTTTCACAGCCTTTATTCAGGATGCAGATGCGAGAACAAACAGTGCCAGATCTAGCTCCCAATGCTCCTATAGATGTGCTGACATACATATCCTTTAAACAACAGGCTATTTCCTTGCAGCACAACAAGAAAACAGCATTATCCATGTTTATTATGAATCATTCACTGCTAATGAAAGGGGAAGTTCTTACTTCTGCCAGCAACAGTGAAACATGTTAACTCTAAATTGTAGTATCCAGTTCACCAACCTTTTTATGGTAAGGGACATTTCATTAAAAAGCCTGTCCATTTAAAACGAGGCAAAAAATCAAAATAGAATCTAATAGCTGGTGTGATGATTATTACAAATCTATATTTGAGTGAGGATTTTTTTTAACTGTATAGGTATTGTTTTTTTATCCCCCTCCTTCTTTCAGTTGGGAGGGCATCAGTACCTCCATAGCTGGCATCATTGTCATTCTGTGATCAGCTAACCTGTGGTGTGTTTCTTCAATTTTTCTTATGTTATCATCTCCCCCTTCCCTCAAAACCAACACTCAACCTCCATGCCATGACCTATCCATGCTACAGGCCAGCCAAAAATAGGGAAGACTGTCAATGGAGATCATTGTTGTAACAATGGACAAAGTTGGCATTGGATGTACAACCCTACAATTTGGAATCCCTTACTCTACCGCCATAACTGTTGGGCTAAGGGGCTCCGATTTCTTAGAAACCTGGATAACCGCTGGATACCATGATTGAATATAACATGATACAGTTGTTCTGTTTATTTCAAATGCTCCCGGTTAATTTTTCTAATCAGTTTTTTTTTCTCTACCTATGATTTTAAAAACCTCTGGTTTATGGAATACCAAGAAAGCTAGAATTAGGTTAATAAAAAAAAAACTTCCAAATAATACAGGGAAAGAAATGATTTGTTTTTAATTTTGAGAGACTCACTTATAACGTATTGCACTGTAAAAGATTCATTTTTTAAAAAATAGAATATTTGTGGACTGGATTGGAATTCCTTGGTATAGCATGCTCTGCCACGGGTGTGTCTATTGACACCATTGTGTTAGCCAATGAGGTGGAGGCACAGTGGGACTAATGGCAGGACTTACAGCAAACAGTGTATTTAAGTTTACAAAGTTTATTTACTTAGCAAACAGAGTCTATTTAAATAGCGCACCACCGCAAACAGTCTACAGAGTCTACTTAAAAAGAATCTCTATGAACTAGAGGAAACAGAACTCTTGACCGAAATTACAGCAAATTCTCCCGATAAAAGCAGGCTGATTTTTCCAGCAAAATGCAGTGAGTGGAGGATAGGTACATAATACAAATTGATTATTTCTCCAGCAAATTACATTGGGTGGAAGATGGTTACATACAAATTATGTGTATAAAATCAATCCCAGTCACTTACAGCAGTGCGGTCTCCAGACGTGATTGACAGGGGAATTATCCAAACATCTCCATTCTGGCCGGGAATAGTGCACTACATGCAGCCCTCTGCCACTGGCCATTTTGCCACAATGCCACAATGTATTTACAATCATTTCTTTGACTAATGCCTGAAGCCCAATCCCATTATCTTTTCATTTCATATTGCTGCAACTAAAATTTAATGAATAGTCGCTTAGCCAAACATTGATTATTACTGTTTCCAATATTCATAGGTTCAGTAAAATACCTTCTACATGACTAAGCATCAGAACGATCAGATTATTAGAAGATGACTGAACATGAGTGAAAGAGATACAACATTCTGTTTGGTCACTGAAAATGTTAAGTAGTGGATTGTAAGCTCCTCATGTTTGCTTTTAAAAAAAGCCAAGTTACTCTCACTAACTTGAAATTGTATATAAAGACAATGAATGATCAGGAATAGTGTATGAAAAATAAACTGAGTGTCATTGGATGCATAATCCACAAGCACAAAGAGCAGGTAGATTTGTAGCCTGACATAATCTTGCTTTATTTTTCTGTTAATCACATAAACTTATTTGACTGCTACAACAGTTAATGTGGTTATGAGGTTGAAATTTAAAAGAACTGAGACAATTGCAATAATCATTTTACCTTTCAAAAAATCAATGTTACCACATGGAAACAGACATTAGTACAGAGGTGATAGCAAGTGCAGCAGTAAGGTAACACTACAACAAAAAGTAAGTCAAGCGATAGAAGATGTAGGCTGACAGACAGAGACTGATTAAGATGGTTTGAAAGACTCAGAGATCTAAGAACGAGAGAATTGAAGTAGCAGAAATAGTGAAGGGTAAAATGTAAAAACAAGAACATCAGCAACATGGAAAAGGAAGGCCAGCATTCAGGGACGTTCAAAAAAGCCATCTTGGATCAGTGAAGGCATGGCTCCATTTTAGGTTTATACTGAAATAATGAAAATAAACAAATAGAAAAATAAACGATGATTAATAAAGAATATCTTTGCATATGCGTACAAATTATCATTTAAAGACTACCACTTAGTTCAAACATTTCTTTAAAACTACTGTACCGGCTATCAAAAACTTTTTTGTTGGTTTATCATCAAGTTTATCATTCATATAAAATAGATGCATTAAAAAACTGCATCTTTGTTCACCACTCAAAGGGAAAAGAATTAAGAGGATGTATTTATGTAAATTTAGTCTACTCAAGGCTATTTCATCATCTTCCATCATCTCTGAGCATAAATTCAATAAATGGCACAAAATGGAAATATGTAGATTGTGAATCTGTTAGTGAGAACACTCTTAAATTTTTTAGACAAAATGTGGATTTCAGAATTCTCTGTTGTAAATTAGATGTGCTTAGTATCCGGTGATGTCACTTAATGACATAGATGCATCAACGAGAGATTAAACCAGATCCCTCTTTCCAGCAGAATGTTTCTTAATGAATAATATGACCATGGAACCTATTTCAGCAACTTGTGGCTGTATAAAACACTAGACAGCCCACAACTAGAGTACTGCATACCATTCAGGAAAGATGTGATTGCACTGGAAAGGGTACAGAGGAGATTTACGAGGATGTTGACAGGACTGGAGAATTTTAGCTACGAGGAAAGATTAGATAGGCCGGGGTTGTTTTCCTTGGAACAGAGGAGGCTGAGGGGAGATTTAATTGAGGTGTATAAAATTATGAGGGGCCTAGATAGAGTGGATAGGAAGGACCTATCTCCCTTAGCAGAGGTCAATAATCAGGGGGCATAGATTTAAAGTAATTGGTAGAAGGATTAGAGGGGAGTTGAGGAGAAATGTTTTCACCCAGAGGGTGGTGGGGGTCTGGAACTCACTGCCTGAAAGGGTGGTAGAGGCAGAAATCCTCATCTCATTTAGAAAGTACTTGGATACGTACTTGAAATACCGCAACCTACAAGGCTATGGACCAACAGCTGGAAAGTGGGATTAGACTGGATGGCTCTCTTTCGGCCAGCACAGACACAATGGACTGAATGGCCTCCTTCTGTGCCGTAAATTTTTATGTTTCTCTGATTCTATGATTGGGAATGTCTTAGCAGCCAGAAGCAATAATCTAGCCACTAACCTGTAAATCCTGCAAGGTCCCTTTAAATAGCGCTGGTGGGAGTCCTCCAGGCGCTCTAAGACATGTTCAGATAGCTGGGATTAAGATTGTGCATTGAGTTGAGCGTTAAGGGCCAAAGTGGTGTCTATCACTTTAAATCAGCGTTGTGCACTGATGGTTTCCAATTTCTCCTTACTTTATATGCAGCCGGCGTACGGTATTTGCACATGTGCTAACTCCTATACCAAGATGGCGTCCAGCGTACATCACGCTGGAAACGTGCGTGCGCAGCCAAGATGCCACCTTGGATGTTCGGGAGGCCGTGTAGCGCCGAAACAACGGGCACAACACGGCCCAATTTAGCGCCCAGAGAATTTTAATTTTCCTGACGTGGGCTGGGACTTACAGTGGAGACAATCCACGTCAGGAAAATTGAGAGAGTTTATTGAAATATGTCAAGAATCTTTTTTTAGGTGGGAGAACTAACACAAGGGATGACAATATTGAATGTGCTCCTAACTAATGTAAAGGGAGTAATAAGCCAATTTTAAGCAAGGGAACATTTGGGGTCTAGTAATCATAAACTTATTCATTTTAAGGTTGAAATCAAGACAGAACGGATAATAAAAACAATTAAGAAATTGGATTTCAGGAGAGCAGATGATACGGGGATGAAATGCTGCAGCAAAAATGGGTGAATGGAAAATGGGAGCATTTTAAGCAGATATTTTTTACTTTGTGGAGGCAGTTTATTCCAGAAATGAGTCCAAACAAGAAAGTGAAACCGGCATGGATGAAAGAAAACTCATGGAATGCATGAGGGAGAAAGAAACGACATAGAAAATTCTAAAATGTACTGGGAGGGAACAGGTTAGAGAGAACTATAAAATCAAGCAGAGGAAGGACAAGAAACTAATGAGTCACAAGAAAGAAATATGAGAGAAATATGGTGGAAAATATAAAGGACAATAACAACCCATTAGTATACCAAAAGCAAGAAAAGGGTGTAGAGTGATGTTGGATCATTTGCCAGTGGCAGTAGGAGGTGGAGTCTGAGGATGGGGAATTTACTAAATAATTTTTTGTGACTTTTTACCACTTGAAAGGGTGGAGAGACGTCTGAGTTGAGAGAAAAGTATAAGGGAGGAAGTATTGCATCATTACCTTTACAAGGGAAGATGTAGTAAAAAGGTTTAGAACGCTTTCAAAGCTCATTCAATTGGGAAACATCACATAGGATTTAAAAGCAGCAAATAAAGGGCAAGAGTTGAACCCTCATATAACAGACCTCTGAGGCTCACCTCATTTGTGGGGAAAGTATTTACAATGTTGACGAGGATAGCAACAGAGATCATCTAGAAGGACAGTGTCTGATTAGAGAAATCCATCATGGGTTCCGAAGGAGAAGGTCATGTCTGACAATTACTGGATTTCTTTGAGGAGGTTATAGATGTGGTGCATGAGAGTAAGACACTGGGTGTTATTTACCTGGATTTCAGGAAGGCATCTTACACTGAGCCACATAACAGACAGATTCTGTCCATGGGATGAATGGCAAATGTTGGGATAGGTTGAGGCAAGCCTGTAAGGTAGACAGCAAATGGTGGTGTTGTGTCAGGACATGAGAGAGTGTAAGCTGCTTGCCTGTGGAGGCCCACAGGGGTCAGTGTTGGGGCCGCTATTTTTTAATTAGTTTTATAAATGACTTAGGTGGGATATTGTTCAAGATATCTAAGTTTGTCGGATAATGTCAAAGTAGGGACAGTGGCTAATGATGCTGACCAACGTGCAATAATCCATAGGGATCTGGACAGACTAGGTCACTGGACAGAGAGGTGGCAGATGATGTTCAACCCTGATAAATGTGAAGTCTTGAGATTAGGTGCAAGAAACAAGAATGGTGATTACATGTTGAATGGTGATGCACTTCAGATAACGGAACAGGAAAGAGATTTGGGGGTTTTGACGGATAGGTCACTAAAACTGTCAATTCATTCTTTGCTTTCAGTGAAGAAAGCCAATAAAATGTTGGCCAGGCTAAAGGTGTGACTTAGAAGACTGAGGAGGTGATGTTGAAGTTGCATCTGGCCTTGGTGAGGATACATCTGGGATACTGTGTTTGGCTTTGGTCCCCGAATTACAGGAAAGATGTAGAATTATTGGAAGGAGTCCAGAAGAGTGCTACCTGAACTTGGATTGTGTTATGAGGAAACATTGTCTACCTTGGAACTGTACTCTCTGGAGAAGTGGAGGATGAGGGGGAAAATTCACGAGTATGGAGATTTTGGATCCAGGAAACTAATGCTATTGGGCATAGGATTCGAGGACTAAAGGATACAGTTTAAGGTTAAGGGTGTCAAAATAGAATAGGAAATTTAGGCAACTTTTTTTTAGTAAGCAGGTGATAGAATTATGGAACAGATGAATCCATGCAGGTTTTAAATAATGTCTGGATGAAATCCTATTGCGAAAGCAGATATAGGCTATTCGTTCCAGAATCACAGTATGGAAACCAATGGGAGGTTTGAAAGGATAATCTAGATGGACTGATGGTTTTCTCCTGCCTAAAACATTACTATGTTGCTATGTAATACATTGCAGAGCATTGCAGCTTGAACCACAACTGTCTGTTTAATAATCAGAGCAAATGGTTTCTTGATGCTGGTTCAAGTCTGCATAAACAATTTAAACTGTGAGTGAAATGATCACTAATATATGCTTTCTCCATACCTGGTGCTCATATATAGTGCATGTAGAACTGACTATGAATTGGTTTCTTCTTTTGAAGTGATATGAAGATGGTATGTGATATAATGCAGATTTATCAGTTGGTACCATTTCCAACAGATTCAGGAAGTGCTGGAGCTGATGTTCTATTCTTTTGTTACTTGCAGACTAATTGGGACTTTCGGAATGGTTTTACAGAAAGTAGTGGAGGAAGGACAGCTGGAAGTGTCAGATACATTAATAGATGACAACAACAGTTCAATCAGGGTAAGTTTTTGCACCTTTTTCTCTGTTCCTTGTATTTTTCTCCCTTCATAGCCTCTCACCTACCTTACAGTAGAGGGAAAAAAAACAGAAGGAAAACTGTAAGGTTCCCAAGGAGGAGGAGCCAAACTTAGAAGATATTTTGAGAGTCATGTTGGAGCAGCAACTTCGCAGCTATCGCTAGTCTGACACAGAAGCATGGGCAGAACATATAAAATTGTACAAATCCCTTCCAATGCTATCCCCTCCTGTTCCACCCCTACTGGTGGTATATTTCTAGGGAATGCGGGAGCATGGTCTTCTGAAAAATGTTGAGTTTCTACATTAAGAATGGCCCATACTGGCTAATTTTAAACATTGTTTTTTAAACTTCACAACTCCCCTCATTTCAAAGGCACAGTCTCCTTCTAAACCCTACTCTTCAATTCATAGAAGCAGTCTTCCCCTCCAACATTTCTTCATTCAAATCAACCCCCTCCTAGTTCATTGAGACTCTCTACCCCTTTGATGTGCTCCTTACCACTGGTCCTAGTTGCGACTGCTGTTTAAATTTGCTACCTTGTTCCAGGATCAGGCTCTATGCTGCAGGCGGGAAATGTTGATGTGTTGCACGATCAAGAATTCTCACCTGCAACACAAAATCTTACCCTGCAATGACTTAGGGCTCTAAGTTAAGCAGAAATACACAGAATTACATCGAATGTACAGGCCACTCAGCCCAACAGGTCCATGCTGGTGTTTATGCTCCACACAAGCCTCCACCCTCCCTCCCTTAGTACACTCAAGAACTAAACTTGTTTTCACTGGATCAAAGAAGACTAAGAGAGGACCAGATCCAGATATTTAAAGTGATAAGAAGCATGGATAATAAATTGTAATTACAGGCTAAAGGACATGAGTACAAAATTTAAAAGGCTTCAAGCAGGTCTAGAAATTGGGAGAATTCTGTTCCCAAAGATCAGTGAATATCTAAAATACACTCCTAGCAAATGTAGTTAATACTACTTAAATTAACTCCTGTCACTCAGAAAGGGGGAGTCACAGACTGGTCGGGTTGAAGATTTCAGGTGCACTTATATTTAATAGTTTTGCTCCCACGCTGGCAGGCCTGCCATTCAATTTCTTCCTGCTGGGGCCATTTGTGGCTCAGAATGACTCTTGCTTTCTGTGGGCATGATAACAACAACAACCACCTGCATTTATATAGTGCTTTTAACGTAGTAAAACGTCCCAAGGCGCTTCACAGGAGCGATTATTAAACAAAATTTGACCTGCGCACAGCTATGTCTTATGGAAGCATATCTGGTGGGAGTGCCACCAGTCACGCCCTCAAGCCTAGATAGGACAAGGGGGCAAATGGGGTAAGCTCAAGCTCCCCTAATTTAATTTGCCTTTCTCCTTGAATGGGGGAGAAAACTCAACATAGCCAGGTCCTTTTCAAACACCCAACCCCTCTGCCAATCCCGCAAACAAATCCTGTCCCAACAAAGAAATTAATTCCTGGGCCTTTATCTTAAATTTGATTTAACTGTGATAGAACAGTGCTGTGCATTGAAATTACCATTCATCTTTACAGGTTACATTGGCTTTCTGTAAAATCATATTTTTGTATCAATAATTAATGCATAAAAGCAATTAGCAATAGATTCGAGCAATTCAGATGGTGTTCAAACTAGAACAAAATGCATAGACAGCACAGAAAAGAAATAAGAACAAAGATATAAAAGAAAAAAAAAATTTAAATAATAATTTGGAACAAATTCCACTCAGCACTGTCAATTAGCATTTTTCCTTTTTTTTGTGTGGGTTTATGAAATCCTCCTATTTTCCCCCCAGCCCCTTTAGGTCACACACCATCACTAGGTGAGAGGATAAGTAAACCATTACTAGACCTCAGCCAACAATGGTCAGAGCTGAGTGCAAGGAGATGCTTGACCCCTGCATCTCTGAACCGTAGCCCCAACATACTGCAGGACTGTAATCCTCAGATTCTGAATTCTTAAAATGATACAAGCACTTAACTAACCTGGAGGAAGCCGGAGCCTGAAGTACAAATTGATCAGAACTGGGCAAATTTGAAAGCAATATCTGGACAAATCTGATTCCAATTCAGAATCTGGGTTCAAAGCTCATTCATTAAGGGAGAGAAAACTCAATGCAACTCCATTTTAAGATTGTATTTAATGCTGAAAGTTTCCACCCTTTCATTAAATATTTACAATTGCAGGAAAATACATTCACGTCATGAAATATTCAAGGCTACATTATTCCTGCCCACTTTAATATTCAATGTAGTTATGTAAAGATTACGAAGGAAAATTCTGTTTTCATCTACTAGTGATTGTGTCACTTTGATCTTTCTTCAGTTCACTACTTTCTTTCAGGGTCCCCTTGTCTATCACTAAATCTGGGGAACTGACATAGTAACAGTTTTATTATAGGTATTTTTCTGTCCATGCAGCTTCCATCTATGACTCCTTGGACTTTGGAAAATCCCAGCACTCTGTAAAATTGCAGTGTTCTATCATGCTGTCACCCGTCGTCCATGGCAGGTGGCTTGCTGTAGGAAACAGTGCATTTATTACTTAATACATGTTAAGGAACTGTTAGTGATGTTCCCTGTGGCAGCCTGGAATGATCCCATAGTATAAAGCTCAGGATGGTTATGACCTTTACAGACAGTGGCAATATGGTGCCTATAGTGGAGGTGGACTCAGAATGTGGCACAACTCATTGATGGCTTCTTTTATGAAATGCTGCCTCAGCAAACATTACTGCTGAGACAAGTGCAGGAAGGTGCGGCTCCATCTGTGTGGCTACTGATGGGTGTGCCATGTGCCTCCTGAGCTGCTGACCAAGCTGCCCTCCCTCTGTAGCTCCTCCTATTTCTCCAAAAAATAAAGATGCGGGGATGTTCCCAATGGGAAACCCATTGTCCTTCCCTAGAACCGGAAGGGGGGGTGGAGTGGCAATCGCACCCCAGGAGGCAGTATATGCTGGTGCTGGAGAGGACAAAAGTTGTCCGGCAGGGACATTGGCACAGGCTCATGGTGAGACCTGGAGGGGGTGTAAGAGATAGCGGGGGGTGAGCAGTGGCCAGCAGTGACCCACAGTTTCAATATGAAGCACCCCTGCTCCTCCTGGCTCCATATTCAAGCGCGTACATTTATTTTTACTTACCTTTTTGGGGCCTTCTCCAAACCATTGGCGTGGCTGCTCTCGGCCCAAGAAAACTGATCGCAGCATGTTGCAGTCAGTCACGATCCACTTGGGAAAGGGGCCTGAAACCGGGGTTAGGCCCTGGATTTGCAAAGGAAATGGGCCTAACGCTGGTTTCAGGCATGAGCCCTGAATGACACTGGGGCATCCTAACCAACTTGGCATGAGGAACTTTCCTATCATGCACGCTGCATGCCATATGGACCCTTCAGCACATGTTGTTTGTCCAAAAAACGGGCGCTGCGCGATCCAATTTATAGGCCAATTATGTTTAAGTGCATTCAAGGTGATGATGACAGCAGAAAATGTTCCTATGAATACCGACAGAAATCAAGCACTGTTCTTAGGTTAAATCCAGGCTTATCTATTTTAAATGAGTGGAAGCTGCTCCAACATTAATGGGAAGAAAGCTTTATAATTGGTTTGAAATTTAAGAGTGGACCTACAGGTAGACAGAAAAATGTTAGGGCACTTAAGGGACTGCAGGCAATTTTAATGTGTTAATCATGGGAGGTAAAGTGGACACATGTGGAAATAATGCAAAATCAAAGAGGTAATAACTCATTGTCTCAAGGCATGTCAAACAGAGTATTGAAGAGGATGATGAATTCAGTATTTAACATCCACCAGAAATTATTAATAACCTGGAAATGGATGAACACAGGTTATAGTGTTAGATTTAAATAAATATTTTGAATCAGTTTTTATTTAAAAAAAAGGTGGAAGTGAGAGCATAGGTGTATGACAGGAGGACATGGAACAATACTTAGAGTTAACCAGAAAATTGGTTGTTCAAGGAAAAATTTGCCAAACTCAAGCTGGATAAATCACCAGGCCCTGATGGCATGCATCCTAGGCTATTGTAAGAAGTCAGACAGGAAATAGCAGAGGATCGGGACACAATTTTTAAATCAACCTTAAATATGTAAATAGTGCTGAGGGACTGGAGAGTAGCCAATGTAATACCTTTGTTCAAGAAGGGAGACCAGAATATATTGGGTATAGACTACATTTAGCTGTGGGCAAACTCGTAAGAATCCATAATTCAACATAAAATTAGCATATAGAAATACATGGGTTAATCAGGATAGCCAGAAGGAATTTGTTAAAGGAAAGTCATGTTTGACAAATTTAAGAGTTGTTTGAAGAAGGGGATAGATAAAGGGAATACATTGGATATGGATTTTCAGAAGGTATTCGATAAGATGTCTCACGAGGCTTCTTAGACAAATTCAGTCGTGTGATATAAGAGGAAATGTAGCAGCATTGATATAAAGTTGATTGATGGGCAATAAACAGAGTTAGGGTAAATGGGTACTGCTTATTGGAGAAGTGTTGGAAGCAGTGCATTCCATGAGCTAGTGCTGGGTCCACTTTTGTTCTTGATATACATAGATAATTTGGACTTGGGCACAGGGAACACAATCTTGAAATTGGCTGATGACAGTAGGGAGTTTGGCAAATAATGAGGAGGACTATAAAAGACTTCAGAGAGACGAAGGCAGGTTAGTGGAATGGGCTGACAGGTGACAGATACAATTTAATGTAGATAAATGTGAGGTAATTTTGGAAGGAACAAGAAGGAATGAGAGTATGCGCTCAATGGAATGATGCTGAAGTGTGTGGATGAAAAGAGAAATGTAGGGCTTCAAATATATATATATCTATATATATATATATATCTATTAATGACTTGGACTTGGGTGTACAGGACACAATTTCAAAATTTGCAAATGACACAAAACTTGTAATTGTAGTAAGCAGTGAGGAGGATAGTAATAGACTTCAAGAGGATATAGACAGGCTGGTGGAATGGGCGGACATGTGGCAGATGAAATTTAATGCAGAGAAGTACGAAGTGATACATTGTGGCATGAAGAATGAGGAGAGGCAATATAAACTAAATGGTACAATTCTAAAAGTGAGTGCAGGAACAAAGAGACCGGGGGTATATGTGCACAAATCTTTGAAGGTGGCAGGACAGGTTGAGAAAGCGGTTAAAAAAGCATACGGGATCCTGGGCTTTATAAATAGAGGCATAGAGTACAAACGCAAGGAAGTTATGATGAACCTTTTTAAAACACTGGTTCGGCCACAACTGGAGTGTTGTGTCCAATTCTGGGCACCGCACTTTCGGAAGGATGTGAAGGCCTTGGTGATGGTGCAGAAAAGGTTTACTACAATGGTTCCAGGAATGAAGGACTTCAGTTATGTGGATAGACTGGAGAAGTTGGGATTGTTCTCCTTAGAGCTGAGGAGATTAAGAGGAGATTTGATAAAAGTATTCAAAATCATGAAGGGTTTACATAAAGTAAACAAAGAGAAACTGTTCCCATTGGCGGAAGGGTCAAGAACCAGAGGACACAGATTTAAGGTGATTGGCAAAAGAACCAAAGGTGACATGAGGAAAAACTTTTTTACACCTCGAGTTGTTATGGTCTGGAATGCGCTGCCTGAAAGGGTGGTGGAAGCAGATTCAATCATGGCTTTCAAAAAGGAATTGGATGATTACTTGAAGGGAAAAAATTTGCAGGGCTATGGGGAAAGAGCAAGGGAATGGGACTAACTGGATTGCTCTTACAAAGAGCCAGCTTGCGCTCGATGAGCTGAATGGCCTCCTTCTGTACTGTAACCATTACATGATTCTATGATTGTAATACATGATTCCCTGGAAATGCAGGTACATGTAGATAAAGTCATAAGAAAGGCTAACAGCATTTTAAGTTTTATAAATAGAAGCATGGAGTAGAAGAGTAAAGAAGTAATAAATTTGTACAAAACATTGCTTCGACAGTTTGGGTACAGTATCTATTTTTGGAGGCCCTATTATAGAAATGAAATTAAAGCCATAAAGAGTGTACAGTGTAGATATACCAGGATGATGCAGGGGATTGGAAACAATCGTTATGAAGACAAACTAAAGAAAATGGCACAGGAGCAGAGAAGGTCAAGAGGAGATTTAATTAAATGTTTTGATAAAATTAATGGAGAATTCTATTTCCCCTGTTTGGTGAGTCAGTGACAAGGGTGCTTTGGGATGTTTTACTTCATTAAAGGCACTATATAAATGCATATTGTTGTTGTTGAGTCATCAGTTTAATGTTGTCACTGAGAGGGAAGAGAGCAGTTAAGAGAAATTTCTTTATGCAGAGGGTTGTCAGAAGCGGTTTTGTCACAGGAGGTGAAGACCATTGCACCTTTTAAGGGAAAACTGGATAAATATTTGAATCAGAGGAAAATGATGGGTTGTGGAGAGAGAAGACAGTGAATTAGTTTTGGATTGCTGCAGCAATGGGCTGAATGACCTCCTCCTATGCTGTAAACTTTTATTGTTTCATACACAAAGTTTCACTCTGCAATGTACTGTTAAATCTGTAAAGCTCCTATTTATAATGCTTTTCAGTGCATAGAGCTTCCTTGCATAATGAACTGCTCAATTTGCAGACCTCTTTTGCATTACAGTAATAACGAACATTAAAATGAGTGCATTGTTCACTAAATCTTGGGCATAAGAAGGTGCACACAATGTATGCAATTGAGTAGAATAAGTTTCAGTGTTGTCTTAACAACAGCAGGGAACCAGTCAGAAGAGATTCAGAGCAAAGCTTGTTCTCGTGCTGATGATGCTATTTTGTTTGTTAACATTAATCTGGAGAATAGGAAGCACCATGTGTCAATGTCAGTGCTCAAGGCTCAGAGATGCTAAGCCAGCCGATGTTAATGGATTGTCTAATGTTTGTATGAACTTCAAATTACTAATTACACTCTTGCTGTGTTTAAGATTGTTGTTCGTACAACATCTCTATCTAATGGACTGTTAAGCCCATAATCATTAACTTGTCTATAATTGCTTCATTTGGAATGCTTCCCTGATGAACTGTTCAGTTTTTTGATCTAATTATGAATATTAAAATATTCCTCTGCTGCAGTCCATACTTTGGTTAGGAATACGCATTTATAACATATCAAGATTATTTGGCCTATAGCTTTTGTCACCTCATAGTCCAAAAGGCAGAGATAATGGGAGCGGGGGTCAAATTGAGGTGGGGAAACCCATGAGTACGGGTTTCCTGGACATCCTTACGATTTTGACGTAAAGACGTCTTTTATTTTTTTTTATTGGTTTGCTGTCCGACTGATCGGCTGATTGACCCAGCTGGTCTCAGACGGACAGGAGACCAGCCAGGGAGAGGATGTCTTCAGGTAAGTCTGCAGGTATGTCTTTTGTTTGTATGGATGGGGGGGAGCATGGGGGGGGCAAAGGCTGGCATGGGTGGGCATAGGTTGGCACAGGGGTCGCGAGTCATGGGGGATGGGATCGGGGGTCAGTCACGGGGGGGGGGTTGGGATCAGGGGTCATCGTGGGGGTCCGCGATCATTGAGGAGGAGGGTCGGGCGTGGGAGGATCGGGGTTGGGGGGAGGATCGGGATCAGGGTTGAAGGGGCGGATCGGGATCGGGGGTGGGGGGATCAGGGTTGGGGGGGGAGGATCGCGGTCAGGGGTCTGCGATCGTTGAGGGGGTCGGTGCAGGTAGGCTCGTTGGGCCTGGGTAAAGCACTCCTGCTCCTCCAGGCCCACAAGCTCTGCCTTTCTAGGCACCTACCTGTTAATCTCGAGCCTTCTCGCCTCATTTTACGAGGTGTAAAACAGAAGGCCTGGGAATCATGGCTCCCCGGGGTTGAAATCTGGAATTGGTGAAAAATAGAGGCCTGAAGCATCCTGGAAAGGTTTTAAGGCCCAACCCGCTTCCTGGGAGTGGGTTGGTCACCTGCCCCAGTTGGAGGCGGGTTGGGGACTGGTCTCAAATGATGGCAATTTTCAATGCCCCTCACTCCCAACCCGCCCGTTTCTTAATTTGAAAATTGAGCCCAATGTTTGAGAACCATTGTACTCATATGTGACTATAACCCAGTTTTTAAAAATGAATTCTTGATTTCAACATTTTTAATGAGGAATAAAGTTCTCCTGTGTAACACATTGTCCAATGTGTAAGATGCCTCTGTGTGGAATATTAAAAACTCTGGTCTTGAAATGATACAGTGTACTAGTAGTTTACAAGCACTCGTGGTGTTTGTATGAAACTGCATTGTCGACTATTTTAGAGGGACCGTTAGCCTTTTTATTTCAAGCGAATTTATGGCTGGGAATTTCTGCAAAGCTGCTCCTGCTCCCCTGCCATAACTTCACCAGAAGTGCGGCAGAACTGTTTACACGTGTAAATGGGGTTTCCGTTCTACTTCCGGGGAAGTTATGGTGGCAGAGTGGGAGTAGCTCCAAGGAAATTCCCAGCCAATGCCTCTACTAAAATAGTGGACTCAGAATTTCATTGGAATGTGTTAAGCATTAATGTGCTATTATTGCATGACATCATTTTAATGACACTGAGTTCTCCATTCTAACTGTTATATAAATCTCCACTGTACACTACGCTTCAATATTGCATACATAAAGCTCTCCTGTTTATTGCACAATCCCGAATAAGTAGCTTCCCATTTGTCCGATTACATGACTCCATGTGGATAGGGAGTGTGTCTGTATTGTAATGCGTAAGGCATCACAACTATATGGGACAGGCTCGATGGACCAGTTGGTCTTTTCCTGTACATCAGTTTCATATGTTCGTATGTTTTAAGCCTGCCTTGTGCAATGTTATGTTTAGTTCACATTACAACTCAGTAAGATCATAATCATATATCAATTTGGGCTAAAAAAAAATCTGAGAACTGGCCATCCTTGATAAACTATCCAGTGCTGGTGCATTGTCATATTTAACTTGATTCTTGCATAACCCCTTATTAATGAGGTATATTTTAACCCCCAGCAGTTTTCAGACTGGTGGGGTGGGGCAAGTGCACAGTGCACTCACAGGCCTGGGCTATTTGAACCCCCATGCCGAGGGTTGCCTGCTCTGATTGGACATATCCCTGGAGATTTCATCACATGACCACCTGCCTCCAACTGCTCCGCCCCCACACTCCCGCCCAACATGTCCATCCTCACGGTGCACCGCCCTCCCATCCCAATTGGAAAGTGGATAGACTCTTCACTACCCAGTTGGATGATTCCTGGCGATCAGTCAAACAGTCTATTTTCCCATGTCCAGTACTTTTATAACTAGTGAACAGACGTGTTCAAAGAAAATTTTTTTAAAACATTTTTTTTAATGCCCAAATGATTTTTCACCGCGGTTGCTCGCAGCAGTGTCCTGGAGATTAATCATTAATCCCTGGAGACTCTAGGGCAATCCTGGAGGGTTGGCAACCCTACTCATGCCTCGTCTGCATGCCACTAGTCAGCGGCTTGGCAGACGGCTGAGGTCAGAAGTCACCAGCCGGCACCAAAGGAAGGCTCACAAACAAGCAGGTATGTCGCAGAGAAGGGTCTTTCAAGAGGGTCTCACGAGAGGGAAGGGAGTGATTCCAGGGCTGGATAGGCCACGACTTTCCTTATGGGGGTCCTCTTTGCCCCACAGAGAGAGGTTTTGCACCTCCCGACAGCTGCCGACCTGCCTTCGCTTGGCATTTATTTATTCTTGAGGGACCTTTTTTTAGCTAACCAAATTATGAAGTAGTTTAAAAAAAAAACTTGAAATAAAAGAATCGTTTTATTGCCTTGACAATGTAATGTTTACGAAATTTCTTTCAACAAACTCATTACCGCGTCATATCCCAATCAGGAAACACAGCACTGCCCCGATTAGCATGTGATTTAAATGCAATCAGAGAATGCATTCAAAGTCAATAAATCCTACAGCTACCAGGTCTCCAGCACCATTACTTTTAAGTCGAAGTGCCAGAGACTTGAAAAGTGGCTTAAATGCAGGAAAATCGCTATCGCCATTGATTTTAATGGGGCGGAGCAATGATAATTACCTGCTTTTGTTAAGGATAACAGCGGAGCAGCATGAAAGTCCCAGGCAATTATGGAGTGGCATAATTAATGGCGCAAGTCACTTATTCCATAATTTCCCCTTACTTTTATGGCGTTCAAGGCCCCCAACAATGTAGATGCGCTGTTACAACGATGCAAATCGTCAGTACAATCTGGACCATTAATTTTGTAATTGCAGCTATTACACTGAATTAGGTACAATAACTCCTGTGCCAATTATCCACACTGTCCTGGTCAGGGAACACCATAATCTCTGATCAGGGGCTGTTCCAAGAACTAACATTATTCATGAATCCTAGAAAAGGATGATGCACTAAATTCCATGGGCATGAGCCAGAGATCTCATTGTGGTACTAACAAGGTGCTTTTTATATAATATCTGTGTCGCACTTTAGAAGTATCAAAATAGAGAAAAAAAGCTAATCATTTCTAGATGGTTGCTTCTGACCTCTAATTGACCTCAGGATCTGCCTGAGAGCAATTAGCTTCTAATTTACCGAAAAAGGTACAGCAATGTGACTTTATAGCCTTAATGGGAAAGACAGCTGCACGTTGGCAGCAGAATAATACATGATGTTTCATGGTGGTGTACTCCTATCCTTGTAAAACAGTGCATTCCCAATTTAGCGCAAGCAACACCACAAGAATTTTATAAAGACAATGGGCTCGATTTTTGGACGTCCGAGCCGGCGGGTTCGTGGCAGGGGGGCTCCGAAAATCGGAGATTCCCGGGGCGGGTCCGGAGCCCGGCTCCAACCCGGTTCCCCTATGACACGCTTAGATGCGCCGCAGCCCCAGCATGCGGGACTCCCGCCGGCAATTAAAGCCGGCGGGATCACACTTAAGGCAATTAATGTGATAGTTCAGGTCGTTAGCAGACCTGATTTGTAGGATATTTTAGGAGGGGTGGGATTTTCATCTCAACTGAGCGTGTTTCCCCTACTGGGGGAAACACTCCCAGTTCAAATGGACTTGTTGCAGCCACCAGCCTGTGGCAGCTGCAAAGGTCCATTTGACAGGTGTGGGTGGAGACCCTCACTCATTGCAGGAGGCCACTCTGTCACTTTGGACAAAGTTTGGCCTCCACCACCGTCCTCCTAACAATAAAATTCACAAACTTGGAACCTCAACCCCAGTGTCCAGACACATTTACCTACCTTGCGGACCCCCACAAACGTGCACCTTCCGGATGGGGGCCATCATAGCTGCAGTCATGACCTCCTCGGAGGACGAACAGCATCACCAGCCTCACCGGCCACGCCATCCACCTCTGACACATGGAGCTCCACAACACGGTGGAGGGCAACCGCAGAGAGAGAAGCGTCACAGAAGACACTACCCTCGCCACAGGGTCTACAGACCGAGGCTCAGCTTCCTGGACCTCTCTGAGCAGCAGTGCACACGGAGGCTCAGAGTCAGTCGACATGTAGTTGTGGACATCTGAAGCCCCCTTCATGTCGAGCTGCTCCCGGCTGGCCCGAGCACCATCTTCTTACCTGTCGCTGTCAAAGCCACCACTGCCATCAACACCTTCTCCTCCGCATCCTTCCAGGGTGCCACCGGGGACATCACCGATGTCTCTCAGTCGACTGCACAAAAGAGCCTTGCAAATACACCTACCCCCACTCTGTAGTGATACAATGGGTGGCATCAGTTGTGGGTCTTCATAGTGATCCTCAGGAAAGGGCATTATTGCACAAACCAGACAAGATTTGCAAAGACGTGGCAGTAGTGGTGACAATATATGTAATGTGAGTTGATCAGAAATCAAATATAAGTAAAAACCATGGCAAACCCTCAAACACCCTTGTGCATCCCCTTAATGCTCACGACATGTTTGCTTTATGCTTCCTACTACACATATGTGATGCATGCCCTGTGGTTGCAGCACAGGTAGTGGCAGGTTGAGTGAGGCTGACCATGAAAGAGATGCATGAGAGGGTGAGTATGAGACAGAGCCATGAGATTGTATGAGGATTGTGTTGAGTGGTATTGGTGGGATGAGTACTGGCGAGGTAAGTAAGTGCAGGTAAGATGAGGATGTGCTTTGAGTGGGTGTGAGGAGTGATGTGATAGAGTCGTGTTGGCAGTG
The DNA here is from genome assembly GCF_035084215.1 of Heptranchias perlo. Classification (NCBI taxonomy): domain Eukaryota; kingdom Metazoa; phylum Chordata; class Chondrichthyes; order Hexanchiformes; family Hexanchidae; genus Heptranchias; species Heptranchias perlo. The sequence goes on from NC_090329.1 coordinate 53,917,369, forward strand.
CAGAAGGAGATGTGGGGTGGGGGCGGTGATGTGGCAAATGGAGTGTAGGGGAATGAGTAAATGTACTCACTTCGGCTGACCTACTTAGGTCATTAAAGCACCTCCTGCACTGTATGCAGGTGCGCGATATGTTGGTGGTGCAGGTGACCTCCTCTGCCACCTCGAGCCAGGCCTTCGTGGTGGCAGAGGCAGGCCGCTTCCTCCCGCCCGCCGGGGAGAAGATCTCTGTCCTCCCCCTCCTCCTCACCCCATCCAGTAGGACCTGGAGTGAGGCATCATTAAACCTGGGAGCAGCCTTCCCCCGGGGCTGCTCCATGCTGTAATTTTGGCTCCTTTCTGCAGCATCAGTCAGTGAAGGACTGTCCCTTTAAATAGGGCTCCTCCACCCGACAGCCTATGATGCGGGTGCGCAGTCCGCCCACTACGCAGCTTTCCAGCACAAAACCCGGAAGCCAAGGTAAGTGCCTTCAATTAGGCTGCAATCGCGTGCAGAGCACCCCGATTTCACTGGGCGCATTACCCACGCACCCAGTCGACCCCCCCGCTGCCAACCCGCCTCCCTCCTCATATTGAACCCAATATGTCCTGTGACTGCGGTTTCTATAACAGGCAGCCGATCCTCAGTGCCAGTTTTATGTCCTAGCAGCAAGTTGAAAATCTACCATCAGGACATGGGCACATGATGGGCTGGAACTTGCTGAAAAAATAATTCCATGTAAATGGCACGCGTTAATGTGCAAATCAGCCAGGGGATTAAGAGATACGTCAAGAATTACAAATCTCCAGAACGTGCTGGTCTATTTACGCTGCTCCACCAATAGCTTCACACAAACAGCATCTCGCACTTAGCCTCCCTGTTATTTTTTAAGAACTTGCTGGATTTGCGCATTAATTGCCCATTAAACTTGCCACAGAAAGTTAAGTGTAGTACTTAAAAGCATAAGTACCCTTTTAACGACATGATAATTGTTAATGACTGCCAATCAACCTCTCTGGAACAGAAAGTGAACAATTTAAATTGTGGAGTCTCATTCCTTAAATTTAAAAAATGTCAAAATTTTGAAGACGTCAATATTTTAAAAAAGTCAAATTTAAAATTTAAAAATTTCTTTTCTTATTTTTCCTTTCTGTCTTTTTTTTTCTCTCTCTCTCTTCATCCAATCTTTCATTCCCTCTCTTTATTTCTCTTTCCGTACCTGATTTGGCATTGAATTCACCCACTCCAAATCGCCTTCCTTCTCAGTCGTTCCTCTGTTTACTTCTCATTCCTTAAATCTCATTGGTTAAGGAGATATACTGCTGGTCCCGCCGTTCACTAAGGTTCCAGATGCCCCGTTGCCCTCATCACACTGTTATCAGCTCGCACTTCCAGCAAGTTAGGGTGCAAAAATAATTTTGAGCTGAAGGGTGCAGGAAAAAGGCTAACTAACACTGTACACCGTGCAATGCCCCACTCCAGCAAACTCCAGCCTGACGTGACCTTTTGGTGGAGTTCTGAGCAAGTACTGCATTGTTGGAGGTGGAATCTCAGCTGAGTTGTTAAACTAAGGCCCTGTCTGCTTGTTCTGGTGCTCCAATTGGATGTTCACGATCGCATGGCAATGCTCAAAGAAGTACTGAGAGAGCTCCCAGTGACTGACATTCCTTCCTCAACAAATGCCACCAAAAACAGATTAACTAGTCATTCAAGACATTGCAGTTTCTGGGATCTTGCTGTGTGCAAAATAATTGTCACTCTTAACAACGTAATTCACTGTATAAGAAGTACGTTGAGAAATTCCTGAGAGACACGATGAGGGTCTATATTGATCTTTATTTACGATAGATTGACCTTTTTCAGTGCTTACCCCAGCATCACAGTGTGTGAGCTGAAAATCAGTAAAATTATCCAGACTAGGGAAATGATTGACCAGTCAACGGTTTAAGTGTTAATCTACGTCTCAGTGATACTTGCATTCGAGCTTCCTCAGAAGGTGAGTTAGCCAGTTGTAGCCAGATTGTCTGGGACAAGAAGGAAGTATTTAATGGGGAAGAATCACTTGCTGCATTGCTTATGTATGCCTGATGGTTGCTCAAAACATTTCATGCCAATTGCTTTAGCTAAACATCAATATCACAGGATTTCCCATGGTCAGAAGAATGAAGACACTGGGGGTAATTTTAATCAATGGAAATAAAAATCGGGAGAGATATAAAACTGGCTGCCAATCCGCGATCACCCATTTTACATTATTGTACAAAGTCAAAATGACCCCACAAGGCCTGGCATCAGGGTGGTGTTAGGACCCTGCAACCCATGCAAATGATTCAGTGAAAGGACTCCCACGCCACCCCTGACTGGACAGAATCAGGTGGTGGTGGAAGAAACCTGTCGAGGTGCATTGTTGAGATAGCTGACAGGCAGTAAGTATTGGGTGTGTCGAGTAAACCCGATTCAGGTGAAAGAGGTGTCATGTTCTGTTAGTCGATCAGAGCCTGGTACGGAGATCCTGCATTTTAAGATGCTAGATGATGTATTTGGGTTTGTTTGACAATGTCCGAAAGGAACAAGAGAGGCTGAGAGTTAAGATTCCTGTGCGCTCCTCTGGGCTGAGGAGCTCGAAATGAATTGAAACATGGATTAGACGGTGAGAGTTAAAGATACTTTAGAAAAGGAAACACTGCTTAGTGATTATCAACAAGGTTAATCAAGTACAGGGATGCATTTCAAGGATATTTTATTATAGAAGGAATGCAGGTCACTTTAACCTTATAGAACTCATTGTAAGGCCATATTACAGGATTGTGTTAATTCCAATGGGGTCTGCTACCTCAGATGGATCAAGTCAGTTGGACAGGCTGGCAATGGCTGCTGGATGCTGTTATAGGAATGTTTTGTGGCACAAAGGCTTTATAGCCCCCTGCCCTGGAATTTGATGGGGCAATACCGAGGGAGCTTTATTCTGAATCTAATCCATGTTGTACCTGACCTGAATCATCTGAGATCTGATATATATGAACATAAAAGAATGGAACTAATTAAAACATGAAACAAGAGAAAGCTGTTCAGCATATCATAGTCATTCCAAAGAGTGTACAATCTATCCCATAGTGGAATCTACCCATCCCTTATATCTCTTCAAGGAAAGTCTAGAACAAATATTCATTCATTGTCAAAGGTAATCAAACAGGACACTGGAATATTTGTCCTTAACAACAACACCTCCCTCTCTGCCACCTCCAGCACCAAAGGAAGCTATTCATCCCATGCTGTACCTTGCAGGAAAGTGTTTGATGGGCGGTGTGGAAGGAGCTTTTTCTCAACATCTAACCCATACAGTATCTGATGTGGGAAGAGAGCATGCCCACAGGGTGCCTTTTTTTTAAAAAAGAGAGAAAATTTTGCTGGATCCCCAACTACTGCTTTTGAGAATTGTGTACGTTTTGTCATTGGCTTGCTCTGTTGCTGCCAATTTCAGAAAGTAATGACCACGTCTCAATGATATTGATCTGAATGGCAAAACAAACAGATCAGCATTGAAACAGATCCCATTGGTCCCAGGCCCAAACATCTTCTGCTGCTTCATCAGTGACCTTCCCTCCATCATAAGGTCAGAAATGGGGATGTTCGCTGATGATTGCACAGTGCTCAGTTCCATTCACAACCTCTCAAATAATGAAGCAGTCCAAGCCCGCATGCAGCAAGACCTGGACAACATCCAGGCTTGGGCTCATAAGTGGCAAGTAACATTCGCGCCAGACAAGTGCCAGGCAATGACCATCTCCAACAAGATAGAGTCTAACCACCTCCCCTTGACATTCAATGGCATGACTGTCGCCGAATCCCCCACCATCAACATCCTGGGGGTCACCATTGACCAGAAACTTAACTGGACCAGCCACATAAATACTGTGGCTATGAGAGCAGGTCAGAGGCTGGGTATTCTGCGGCGAGTGACTCACCTCCTGACTCCCCAAAGCCTTTCCACCATCTACAAGGCACAAGTCAGGAGTGTGATGGAATACTCTCCACTTGCTTCGATGAGTGCAGCTCCAACAACACTCAAGAAGCTCGACACCATCCAAGATAAAGCAGCCCGCTTGATTGGCACTCCATCCACCACCCTAAACATTCACTCCCTTCACCACCGACGCACAGTGGCTACAGTGTGTACCATCCACAAGATGCACTGCAGCAACTCACCAAGGCTTCTTCGACAGCACCTCCCAAACCCGCGACCTCTACCACCTAGAAGGACAAGAGCAGCAGGCATATGGGAACAACACCAGCTGCACGTTCCCCTCCAAGTCCCACACCATCCCGACTTGGAAATATATCGCCGTTCCTTCATTGTCGCTGGGTCAAAATCCTGGAACTCCCTTCCTAACAGCACTGTGGGAGAACCGTCACCACACGGACTGCAGCGGTTCAAGAAGGCGGCTCACCACCACCTTCTCGAGGGCAATTAGGGATGGGCAATAAATGCCGGCCTCGCCAGCGACACCCACATCCCATGAACGAATAAAATAAAATTACCAGGACAAAAAGCTGATGATGTACTATGAAGGTGTCTGCTAACTGTAAGTACCACTCGCCTACTCAAACTTCACTGCAGCAAAGGCAGGAAAAGCTAGTTTCTGAGTTGAAATGCAACTCCTATACCGAAATAACATTGATGTTTCAAGACAACATTGGTTTTCCTTTATAATTATTCGATGCAATCTATTTTTGTATTAGCTATCACTTATAATTTTGTCAACTATTTTTATATTACCTATTGCAAACGTGCCTTTTCACAATCGTATGAGTGCGGCTTTGACACCACATTAAGTAGGTGGAATTTACTATTATTGTCCAGTAAAATGTAGGGGCCCCAAACCGAACCTTTACACAAGGACTTCACAATGCAAACACCGCCCCTGTCCAGCACTGGGAGCTCGTCAGAGGGAGCATCGGAAAAGGCTATTGGTGTTATTGTGGGTAATTAAAGATAACTGGCTACAGTCATGGGGACAGAAATTTGTGCGGTCTTTATAAAGACTTTTTTTATTCGTTCATGGGATGTGGGCGTCGCTGGCGAGGCCAGCATTTATTGCCCATCCCTAATTGCCCTCGAGAAGGTGGTGGTGAGCCACCTTCTTGAACCGCTGCAGTCCGTGTGGTGACGGTTCTCCCACAGTGCTGTTAGGAAGGGAGTTCCAGGATTTTGACCCAGCGACGATGAAGGAACGGCGATATATTTCCAAGTCGGGATGGTGTGTGACTTGGAGGGGAACGTGCAGGTGGTGTTGTTCCCGTGTGCCTGCTGCCCTTGTCCTTCTAGGGGGTAGAGGTTGCGGGTTTGGGAGGTGCTGTTGAAGAAGCCTTGGCGAGTTGCTACAGTGCATCCTGTGGATGGTACACACTGCAGCCACAGTGCGTCGGTGGTGAAGGGAGTGAATGTTTAGGGTGTTGGATGGGGTGCCAATCAAGCGGGCTGCTTTGTCCTGGATGGTGTCGAGCTTCTTGAGAGTTGTTGGAGCTGCACTCATCCAGGCAAGTGGAGAGTATTCCATCACACTCCTGACTTGTGCCTTGTAGATGGTGGAAAGGATTTGGGGAGTCAGGAGGTGAATCACTCGCCACAGAATACCCAGCCTCTGACCTGCTCTTGTAGCCACAGTATTTATGTGGCTGGTCCAGTTAAGTTTCTGGTCAATGGTGACCCCCAGGATGTTGATGGTGGGGGATTCGGCGATGGTAATGCCGTTGAATGTCAAGGGGAGGTGGTTAGACTCTCTCTTGTTGGAGATGGTCATTGCCTGGCACTTGTCTGGCGCGAATGTTACTTGCCACTTATGAGCCCAAGCCTGGATGTTGTCCAGGTCTTGCTGCATGCAGGCTCGGACTGCTTCATTATCTGAGGGGTTGTGAATGGAACTGAACACTGTGCAGTCATCAGTGAACATCCCCATTTCTGACCTTATGATGGAGGGAAGGTCATTGATGAAGCAGCTGAAGATGGTTGGATTTAGGACACTGCCCTGAGGAACTCCTGCAGCAATGCCCTGGGGCTGAGATGATTGGCCTCCAACAACCACAACCATCTTCCTTTGTGCTAGGTATGACTCCAGCCACTGGAGAGTTTTCCTCCTGATTCCCATTGACTTCAATTTTACTAGGGCTCCTTGGTGCCACACTCGGTCAAATGCTGCCTTGATGTCAATGTTATTTGATGATGAAGGTCATTTGTTAAAAACCTTTTTAAAGGCTGTATGAAATGCGGAGAAAAAAAAATCCACTGGCAGACAAAATGGAGGTGAAATTCTATTTCAGTGGGTCACAAAAAGGGCAGTAGCGGATCGGCCATGAGTTGTACACTTTGCACGGATTTGAAAAGGTGTCCCCAGGGTTGGACTATCCTATCTTGCTAAGGTTTCAAGAAGAAAAAGGAATTTTGGGTTTTTTTTTTGTAAATGAAGCACTTTTGATTCTGCAAAAAACAGGACAGTGTGTTGACACCAGTTTATAAAATTCTTGTCAATTTCCTGTGGCATTGTTCAGGGCTGAGGTGGGATTTGTCTGTGTGACTGTGTGTCAGAATATGTATGATGTGCACAATGTCCTCTGTTTCAGCTTTCTCTATCCAATACTTTTCTTTTTCCAGCTGTTTATTTTATATTGTATCTTCCATTTTTTCCCCTCAATATCGGTTTTTGTGCGTGCTGATCTTGGTTTTTGCTGGTTTAGGTTGTATGGCCTAGAAATTTGATTGTGAAGTGTCTGTTTCTCATGAGAGAAATGGGCACTGAAGGCTCCAATTATGGGGTGCGGTGTGCACAAGCTCAGTCCACGGTAGAAATGCGTTGTGCACCATATTAGTTAGTCATCCAAGGCATACGCCTGAAGCGGGCATTAAGCCCATTGCCTATGCAAATTGAGGTCTAACATCAGTTTCAGAACGCTTTGACGCTAAGCCCATTGCCAAACTGGAGGTGGCCACCAAAAAAGTAAGTACAAAAGTTTTTACTTACCTAAATGTAGAGCCAGGAGGATCAGGAGTGCATCTCCTGGCTCCACATTAACATAAGAAATAGGAGGAGGAGTAGGCCATACGGCCCCTCGAGCTAGCTATTGGTAAAGAAATAGATAACAAAAGCAAGGAGAATAAATTAAGCTACAATCAACAAGGAAAAATGAGTTTGCCAGAGATGCAAGGAAAAAATGGTAGTATAGGAATTTGTAATACTGTGCTTGTATCTGTGTGGGTGACTTTTATGATTTTAGGGGGAATTATGACAGTTTTATTGGTTTGTTATCTTATAAATGTTATTTTTACGATTGTATATTCAGCCTAGTCAGAAATAAAAGCAATGATTGGAACCACTTTGGAAAAAAGAATTGCAGTGTAAAGGGTTTGCTTTGCTATGGGATTTACGCTGATCTGTATTTCAGTAAATCAGTAGATTGAGGTTGCTTATTTGAGCCAAGGGGAAAAGTCCATTTACAGACACATTTAAGGTGTGATGTGCTGTATGCAAAACTTTTAATCGTTAAAGAATTGCAAAAACATTTTCGTCAAAATCATTTTTGAAAGTCATAATTAGGTGATTCTCCTGAGGCTCCCTCATCTTCTACCTTCTGTCATAAATGTAATACTAATGCCCAGCCTGAAGATATTTCTGATATTGCTTTTTTAAAAGTCTGACTAGGTTAACTCTATTTCTGCTATTTTTTTTCAAGTGACAAAGTCTCGAGTTCTGCGTCACCTGCTTCAACTTTAGGATGATGAAGAATGAGCTTCAGGCTTTGAAACTTAGTTTATAGGAAGCTAGGCTTTCTACAGAGTGAGGTGTCCTATGCCACATTCTTCCTGTCACAAACCTCCTCATTGGGCACCACATCTATCTGACTGATGATGACTGATACAACTTACTATTTTTATTTGGGAAATTCAAGCCTGAGACATATCTTAAAACGCAACCATAGCTTTGTGTAGTGAGCCTAAGTGTAAACCTATAACTTTTCTGCTTGTGCTGAAGAAATGTATCTGGAACTTAAGGAGGTAAAATTGGTCATGGGCCATTGCACAAAATGAGCTGATAGTGAAACAGCAGCCTGTTTTAAACAGGCGGAGAGCAAAATGGCCTCCGGTGTGCTAGCGCCTGTTTTGCGCTACGGCCCAAGACCACTCTCAACCCTTAAGGCTTTTATCAGTCCAAAGTTACATTGAATGGATCAAAGCAAAGATTTAGCATCAAATTTGTACGTAAATCAAGTCTACATATGTCTCGGGGAAGCAGACTAATTCACTTCATTTAAACTTGATTGTTTTTTCAGTGTTGCATATCCTGAGGGTTAGGAACAATCAACATCACTGTAACTCAGCAGCTGGGCGATGCTTTGAATCGTGTGTTAAATTCAATCTGGAGAACTATTGAGTTCCCATCACCTTACTGTTGTTCTGTATAACTGAAAGTGGGAAAAGCACAATTTTTGGTTAACGAGTTTGAACAAATCAGTTAGACATTTTTGTACAGGGACTAGACAAGCAGCACCAGCGCTCACTTATAGTGGTCAGACTTTTCCTGTATAACAGGCAGTTTTCTCACTTGTCCCTGTATATTTTTCTCTCTAAATATGATTGATAATCAACTTTCAATGAATGACCAATAATAACACCCAAATCTTTTCCCTTCCCCACCTTTTCTGATGGATGTCTTCCTTTAATGAAAGGCTATAACTTTTAGTCGCTCCCTGCTGTTTCAAACACTGGGAGAAAAATTCAACTCAGGGCTGTCCGTTTTGCACCTGAAAAACGGGTGGCCAGCAGTTAAAAATCAGTTGGTCAGTTAAAAATCAGACACCTCAGGTTAGTCTGTAAATGGGCTGAGCAGCCCGGCCACCTGAAACAGGTATAAAGATGCTTAAATATGCACATCGGGCTCGTAGGACCCCAACTGCAAATTCAAGTACGAATGGGCAAAGCTTGCACAATGCATAGTCCATTCTGTTGTACCAGGTACTGAGCAGCCTAACCAGTGGTGCTTAAAGGCACTGCTGCAGGCCACTCAAAACGAGGCTGAAGAAATTCTTGATTTATCTTTTTGCGGCCCAGAAGAAACAGGTGTGCTCATCCTGGGCCCATAAAACTCCAGCTCGCTGTCAGCACTTTCCAAGCCCCCCTGACCCAGGATTGCCTGCCGTCCCCCCCACTCCACCCCAGACCCAACCTGCCAGTCAGCTCCACGTAAGAGCCAGCCAATTTCCCACCCTTTCCAATCCGCGAACTACAGCCAGGCGCCGTCTCACGCCTGCAGCTCACTGATGACATTTGAATGAGGACCAAAGCTGAATTTGGCTAGGGCCTCAGGGTGGCACACACTGGCACGTGGAGCCGTTGCTGCTCCGACTTTGCACTCGTTTTGGGCACAAGCCACATTTGTTAGCCATTGAGTCAGAAGGTTGTGGGTTCAAGCCCTACCCCAGGGACTTGAGCACATAAAATAGGCTTGGACTTCAGTGCAATACTGAAGGAGTACTGCTTTGTCGAAAGTGCCGTCTTTCAGTGAAATGCTAAAGCAAGGCCCTGACTGCCTAGAAGGGATATAATATGGAACTATTCAAAGGCGACCAGGAAGTTCTCCCAGTGTTCTGGGCAACATTTATTCCTCAATCAACACACCAAAATAGGTTCGGACAGAAATTGCACTGAGCGGTGGACGAACATTGCCCGTTGCTCGTAAGTAACTAACTCACCCACAAACGCTTCGTGGGCTTCTGGCCGCCAACTTGTTTTAATTGAGACCTGCAAGAAGTACAGTGGTCGTTCCCGGGCTTCTCTGAGCTGTGAGAGGAGGAAAGGATCTCTATGTCCCCTCTACCAATCAGCTTGTAGCAAGCCATGTTGTGAGAACCAGGAAGTGAATCTCATTCAAAAAACCGCGCAGAGTAAGAACCAGGAAGTGTCAAATAAAATTAGCCAATGTACTATAAAACCTGATAGAGAAAGCAAAATAAAGAGACGATAAGATTAAAAGACTGAGATAAAAGAGACGGATAGAAAAAGTAAAAAAAAATTTTTAAAAACAATTTTAAATGTCCAAAAACGATTAAAATCAGGAGTAATGAGACTCCACATTTTTAAAAGTTAATTTTCAGTGCCAGAGAGGTTGCTTGGCAGTCAATAATACTTACCATGCCGTTAAAAGTTAGTTTAGACCAGATATAACCCAGTGTACTTTTTTTCTGGCAAGATTAATTAGTTTCCAGCTGGACAAGAGAGCAAGTTTGGATTGATCCATTGATTCCAGCTGACGATATCTCTTTAACACGAAGCTGTCAGATCAGCAGGAAATCAGGAAGAGCAAGTTCCAGATTTCCACATTTGACTGCGCACGTGCAGTGGCTGGAATCTATTCTTCGATTTGCCCTGAAATAACGGTGAGCCCTGTTAGCCTCGTCATTATTTCTTGGGCAATTTCTGGGCCATTAACTGCTCAATCATCTTATTTGCTATTTGTGGGACATTGCTTTGCGCAAATTGGCTGCCGTGTTTCCCTACAAAATAACAGTGTCGATTAAATCATTAATTCATTGACGATGAATTGCATCCTGAGGGCATGAGAGGCACTGAAAGGGTGTTAGAAGCAGATTCAATAATAACTTTGAAAAGAGAATTGGATAAAAATTATAGTTTCATAGTATGCTATAGCACAGAAAGAGGCCATTCAGCCCATCATGCCTGTATCATACTATGAAACTATGAAACTATAATTTTTATCCAATTCTCTTATAGAATCTGCAATTCCAGTTAGTCCCACTCCCCTGCTCTTTCCCTTGTAAATTTTCCCCCTTCAAGGATTTACCCAAGTCCCTTCAAAAGTTATTATTGAATCTGTTTCCACCACCCTTTCAGACAGTGCATTCCAGATCATAACAACACGCTGCTTAAAAAAATGTTTCCTCATGTCGCCTCTGGTTCTTTTGCCGATCACTTTAAATCTGTGTCCTCTGGTTACCGACCCTTTTGTCACTGGAAACAGTTTCTCCTTATTTACTCTGTCAAAACCATTCATGATTTTGAACACCTCTATCAGATCTCCCCTTAACCTCCTCTGCTCTAAGGAGAACAACCCCAGCTTCTCCACATAATGGAAGTCCCTCATCCCTGGTACTATTCCAGTAAATCTCTTCTGCACCCTCTCTGAAGGCCTTGACATCCTTCCTAAAGTGTGGTGCCCAGAATTGAACACACTACTCCAGCTGAGGCATAACCAATGTTTTATGAAGGTTTAGCATAACTTCCTTGCATTTATACTCTATGCCTCTATTAATAAAGACCAGGATCCTATCTGCTTTTTTAAAAGCCTTCTCAACTTGTCCTGCTACCTTCAAAGATTTATGTACATACACCCCCTGGTCTCTCTGTTCTTGCACCCCCTTTAAAATTGTACCATTTAGTTTATATTGCCTCTCCTCATTCTTCCTACCAAAATGCATCACTTCACATTTCTCTGCATTAAATTTCATCTGCCATGTGCCTGCCCATTTCATCAGTCTGTCTAGGTCCTTCTGAAGTCTGTCACTATCCTCTGCATTGTTTACGACATTCATGAGTTCCGTGTCATCTCCAAACTTTGAATTTATACCCTCTACACCCAAGTCCAGATCATTACTATATATCAAAAAGAGCAGTGGTCCTAATTCCAAACCCTTTGGAACAGCACTATATACATCCCTCGAATCTGAAAAACAAGTGTACGCCACTACTCTCTGCTTTCTGCCCCTTAGCCAATTTTGTATCCAGTCTGCCACTGTCCCTTTAATCCCATGGGTTTTAATTTTGCTAACAAGTCTATTATGTGGGACTTTATAAAATGCCTTTTGAAAGTCCATATACACATCAACCGTATTACCCTCATCAACCTTTGCGTTACTTCAACAAAGAACTCAATCAAGTTAGTCAAACACGATTTTCCTTTAACAAATCCGTGTTGACTTTCATTTATCAGTTCATACTTTTCCAAGTGCCAATTAATTTTGACCCAGATTATTGCCTCTAAAAGTTTCCCCATCAATGATATTAGGCTGACTGGCCTAAAGTTGTTGCGTTTATCCCTCTCCCCTTTTATATATAGGGGTGTAACATTTGCTATCCTCCAGTCCTCTGGCACTGCCCCCATGTCGAAGGAGGATTGGAAAATTGTGGCCAGAGCCTCTGCAATTTCTTTTCTTACTTCCCTCATTACCTAGGATGTATCCCATCTGGACTGGGTGACTTTTCTACTGCCAATCTTTTATGCAGTTCTGCCACATCCAGTCGTGAATGGTGGTGGACAATTAAACAACTAACGGGAGGAGGAGGCTCTGCAAACATCCCCATCCTCAATGATGGCGGAGTCCAGTATGTGAGTGCAAAAGACAAGGCTGAAGCGTTTGCAACCATCTTCAGCCAGAAGTGCCGAGTGGATATCCATCTCGGCCTTCTCCTGATATCCCCACCATCACAGAAGCCAGTCTTCAGCCAATTCGATTCACTCCATCAAGAAATGGCTGAGTGCACTGGATACAGCCCCGACAACAACCCAGCTGTACTGCTGAAGATTTGTGCTCCAGAACTAGCTGCACCTCTAGCCAAAATGTTCCAGTACAGCTGCAACACTGGCATCAACCTGACAATGTGGAAAATTGCCCAGGTATGTCCTGTCCACAAAAAGCAGGACAAATCCAATCCGGCCAATTACCGCCCCATCAGTCTACTCTCAATCATCAGCAAAGTAATGGAAGGTGTCGTCAACAGTGCTATCAAGCGGCACTTACTTATCAATAACCTGCTCACCGATGCTTTGGGTTCTGCCAGGACTACACGGCTCCAGACCTCATTACAGCCTTGGTCCAAACATGGACAAAAGAGCTGAATTCCATAGGTGAGGTGAGAGTGACTGCCCTTGACATCAGGGCAGCATTTGACCAAGTGTGCCACCAAGGAGCCCTAGTAAAATTGAAGTCAATGGGAATCAGGGGGAAAACTCTCCAGTGGCTAGAGTCATACTTAGCACAAAGAAAGATGGTAGCGGTTGTTGGAGGCCAATCATCTCAGCCCCAGGACATTGCTGCAGGAGTTCCTCAGGGCAGTGTCCTAGGCCCAACCATCTTCAGCTGCTTCATCAATGACCTTCCCTCCAGAAGTGGGGATATTCGCTGATGATTGCACAGTGTTCAGTTCCATTCGCAACCCCTGAAATAATGAAGCAGTCCAAGCCCGCATGCAGCAAGACCTGGACATCATCCAGACTTGGGCTCATAAGTTGCAAGTAATATTCGTGCCAGATAAGTGCCAGGCAATGTCCATTTCCAACAAGATAGAGTCTAACCACCTCCCCTTGACATTCAACGGCATTACCATCGCCAAATCCCCCACCATCAACATCCTGGGGGTCACCATTGACCAGAAACTTAACTGGACCAGCCATATAAATACTGTGGCTACGAGAGCAGGTCAGAGGCTGGGTATTCTGCGGCGAGTGATTCACCTCCTGACTCCCCAAAGCCTTTCCACCATCTACAAGGCACAAGTCAGGAGTGTGATGGAATACTCTCCACTTGCCTGGATGAGTGCAGCTCCAAAAACACTCAAGAAGCTCGACACCATCCAAGATAAAGCAGCCCACTTGATTGGCACCCCATCCACCACCCTAAACATTCACTCCCTTCACCACCGGCGCACAGTGGCTGCAGTGTGTACCATCCACAGGATGCACTGCAGCAACTTGCCAAGGCTTCTTCGACAGCACCTCCCAAACCCGCGACCTCTACCCCCTAGAAGGACAAGAGCAGCAGGCACATGGGAACAACACCACCTGCACATTCCCCTCCAAGTCACACACCATCCCGACTTAGAAATATATCGCCGTTCCTTCATCGTCGCTGGGTCAAAATCCTGGAACTCCCTTCCTAACAGCACTGTGGGAGAACCTTCACCACATGGACTGCAGCGGTTCAAGAAGGCGGCTCACCACCACCTTCTCAAGGGCAATTAGGGATGGGCAATAAATGCTGGCCTCGCCAGCGACGCCCACATCCCATGAACAAATTTTTTAAAATGTACCTCCTCTTTATCTATCTTTATCCTATCCAATATCACTACTACCTCCTCCTTTACTGCTACATTGGCAGCATCCTCTTCTCTGGCGAAGTCCAATGTGAAGTATTCATTTAGTCCGTCAGCCATACCCTCTGCCTCCTCAAGAAGATCTTTTTTGTCTCTACTCAGCCCCATCCTTCCTTTGACTACTCTTTTACTATTTATATGTTTATAAAAGCCTTTTGGGTTCCCATTTATGTTAGCCACTAATCTATTCTCGTATTCGCTCTTTTCCCCTCTTATTCCCTTTTTTAGATCTCCTCTGTACTTTTTGTATTCAGCCTGGTTCTCTACTGTATTATGAACTTTACATTCATCATAAGCCTCCTTTTTCTGTTTTATTTTAATCTCTATATCTTTAGACATCAAGGGAGCTCTAGCTTTGGATGCCCTTCCTTTCCCCCTCGTGGGAATGTGTCTACTCTGCACCCGAACCATCTCTTCCTTGAAGGCCTCCCATTGTTCAATTACTGTTTTGTCTACCAATTTATGATTCCAATCCACCTTGGCAAAATCACTTTTTAGCTCACTGAAATCAGCCTTCCTCTAGTTAAGTATTTTTTACACTTGATTGTTCCTTGTCCTTTTCCATAACTATGCTAAACCTAATAATGTTATGATCACTGTTCCCCAAATACTCCCCCACTGAAATATGCTCCATTTGCCCCACTTCATTCCCCAGAACTAGATCCAGCACTACTTCCTTCTTCATTAGGCTGGAAACACACTGAAAGTTCCCTTATACACATTTCAGGAATTCCTCCCCCTCTTTGCCCTTTACACTATTACTATCCCTACTTGAAGGGGAACAATTTGTAGGGTTTTGGGAAGGGGCATGGGAATGGGATTAATTGGATCACTCTTTCAAAGTGCCAGCATTGGCATGATGGTCCAAATGGCCTCCTTCTGTTCTGTATCATTCTATGAGTGTGGATCTGATGAAGGGTCCACACTTGAAACTTAAACTTATCTATTCTCTCCATAGATGCTGCCTGACCTGCTGAGTGTTTCCAGCATGTTCACTTTTTATTTCTCCTCTGTGAATTAAAAGGTTAAATTTAGTCAATGGGAACACCAAACGTTTCAACAACATTTTTGACAAATATTTTTTGTCATCTGTACTTGTAAAATGCTGAAGCTGTAATCCTTTTGTTCAAGGCACTCGGGCATAAATTGACATTGTATTTTTGCTATTAACTTGTGAGTTTCAATTCTACCTTTCTATGTTATATTTTTGGTAGAAAAACAGCCAAAATATGACAGCTGCTACAAATATATTGCATATCCTTGTATTGCAAGAGAGAAACAGGAACATTTTCTGCAAAATTAACTTCCAATTATTCCAGCTTGAAACAAGTGTCTCTAGGCATGTGTTTACACTACAGATTTAACATCAGTACAAAGCAGCTTCAGTTTTGCACCAATGCAAAATTGTTTCATGTAAGTCAGGGGTTAAGATTAAAACTGACTCCAAAGCAGAGCAGAGTGAGACTTTCACTACCACCGAGTTTTTCTCCATTTTTAGCCAATCTGACACTGGATTCAGGATGCGTTTACACTATAACTGTAATGTCTGTGCGAAGCAAAACTGCATTACACCAATGCAATTGTAGTGTAAATGTATCCTAGGAAAGCATGCACATGCACTTTGAATCTGATATGAACGTTTGAATATGTGGATTTTTGATTCAGAATAAACATTGATTAGATGTTCGAATCTAAAGGATACGAGATGACCAGACCACACTTTGATGCTGCATAATATTTCCACCCAGGATCGAACATTGGACCTTTCACGTATGAGGTGAACATGATAACTGCTACACTACAGAAACCTCTGGTTAAGAAATGACCAGCTGCCCACTTCTGGCAGAATCGTTTTTATTTTAATTTTTACAATTCCGACCAGTCAGAACTTACATCCTGAGTTTCAAAACATTTGTGACATTTGTAGCTCAAAACAGTCTTAAACTAAGCCCTTCACATTTAGTTCTTGAAATTGCTTGGACCATTCTCCCAGCAATTGTGCCGGGATCACACCCACCAGTAACCTCTATTGCTGAATCCGCCAGAGTAAACGCGGTCAATGGGAGGTCACCTCATCTACTACATACTTGCAGCAGGCACCTTCCTGTCTGAAGAGACCAAAGAGTGCTGCCTTGGTGCCTGGGCTGGGGGCAGCGGTGTGGATACCTTGTCTTCCCCCCCACTTCCCCAAAAGAAGTTAATTGTACCCCCAGTGGCCCCAAACAAAGGCCACAGGAATCCCCAAAGTAAGGATGGGACCCGGCTAATCTGGGTCCCTTCCTAGTTTGCGGCTTTTCCTCTGTACACCAGGCAGAGTAACAGATTCACTTTCTTTCCAGAGTTTTCTTTAAACTTTACAACAAAAAGAAAAATGGTTGTAGCCAAAAAAAGAATAATTACTGTCAACTGAACATTCTATTTAATGTTATGATTCTTTTTAAATGTATTTTTTTATTATTGAGAAACCAGATTGAAAGGTCATGGCCCGTAGTGTGGGTCACCTGTAAGGCTGAAAACAGTATACGGGAAAACAAGGCGAATCAGGAAGTAGTGACACCAAGTCTGGGTTTTAAATACCTGAATGTTGAAGGAGGAAGGAAAGACTGAGGGAAGTAAGAGGTTCCAGTTTTGAGATCCTAGGAAAGACTGAACTAGAGTAGGAGATTGAGTAATTAATTATTTTCCATCTTTGATAGTTAACAACCCTGCTGTGTACACATTTTATGTTTCCAGTGTACATAATGTTACACTTATCCACAACAAAACTGTCTCCCAGAACCTCAACAATGATGCAGAAAATTCACTGATCCCACAAAAGCAATTAGGGAGCCATACCGAAAGGGAATGTGAGCAGAAAATCAGCACTGCAGTATTGTGGCCCTGTCTCTGACTCGCTGAGATCAATGAATTAATTCTCTGGATTTGTGCTTTCAATGTAAAGAATTTTCAAGATTTTTTTCTAGGCCAATCAGAATTCAAACAGAATTATTTCTGGGCTATTTTTGCATGGCAGAGTGACCCAGGTAGCCTCTGGTGGTAACTGGGATGCCTCTGCTTAGAGGAAGAGATTTAACAGCTTGCAATGGGTGCAGAGGGATCACAACCCATTGATTGAGTAAAAGTGGAAAGGGTTTAATTTAATTGATATATTAGTAGTAACTTTGCTTGTTCTCAAGATCATAGTCCATTGCACCCAGACACATTGGCAATCATCAGAAGCAACCTAAGAAATGTGTGGCCTCTCCACATTCCCTTCAGTATATCTATAGGATCCACCATTCCACAGTGCAAGTGAATCAAAGATTAGTACTTCAATCAATATTTTTAGCTGCCCTTCCCTCAAATGGTTATTTTGTATTTATCTGTGCATACACTGTCTTGTCATCTTCAGGAATGTACTGTTCAGATCTTTCCCCAGAACCATGTGACTGGGCCTGAACTCACTAGATTCAAACACATTAAAATATTATTAAAAAAGTGAAATTATTTTACTGTCACCAAAAGGTACAACTTGGGATATATATCGAAATAATTGTATATACCTACTGCAATGTCCTTGCATCTGTAAAGTATGAACAGTAATTGTATGTAGGCAAAACTTTGACTTTTGCAAAAATAATCTAAATATACAAATCCCTTTAAGTCCGATAGTATTAATAAAATCCTACCTGGACTGTTTAGTGCTGATGTCTTTAGGCGGTTGTAGCATTTGAAATAAACATACCACTTAAATTGATTGGAACTGCTTCCTAATAATCAGTTCAATTAGAGTTTGAAGTTTGCTCTTTGAAACTTTCCAATGCTACATTGCACCCACAGTGGATAATACGATTTAGTGTTAACAGCATCAGCACACTTTTATATCAAGACTGCATTTGATGAATGGCAATAAGTCAGGATAAAAAAAATACTAACAGTCTGAAATTAAGTCCTTTGTACTTTGAATCTATGTCGACATGAAACAGTATACAGATCAGCTACCCAAACTCACTTTGCTTAAAACCCATATCAATGATTGGAGGAAGAAAGCTGTAATCCTTTGCCTGACCTGCACGTAGCAGACAATGCATTTTTTAAAATAATCTTAGTGTTAACTTTTCCCTTTCTTTTTGTCTAGACCTGTGTCTCCATTGAGATAAAATACCAGGCAATGGATGGTACTGTTGGAGCCTGGAATGAAAGTGAGTTCTTAGAAAATCCAAACCAAAGAGGCGAGCATGAGGCCACCTTTCACTTTGAGACAGACAGTTTACTATCTGGCAGCGGCCAGAGTCAGGGATCAGGGGCCTCTCCGGGCAGATCCCACCAAAGTCTCCTCTTAGGAGAAAGGAAAAAGTAAGTAAGCTACTTGTCTTCATAAAAACAACAAACCTACTTCTAGAATTGTATACTATTCCAAAGAAGAGTTAATTGTTTGGGTTTCATTTTCCCTTTGAAGAATTTTCACTTTTTTGTCAGATTTTTTTTACCAAAATAATAAATAGTATATAGTATTTACAAAAAAATTGTGATAATAAGTGTTCTTTTCTCCATTTGTTTTTTTTTCTTCGCTTAGGAGTTAAAGAGAGACTTATTTAAAACATTGTTTTATTAGTGGTATGTGAATAGTTTACTGATCTTTTAGGACGATCCAAAGTCACAGTCAATCCCTACCAAATAGAATGATTTCACACGTGGTGAGGGTTTCCGATGGATGTGCAATCTCTAGTTTCCCAGAACTAGTTCTTGATGGTCACTTTTAGGGATCTGTGACACACCAGTTTACAATCCCATGTTGCTCTCAAAGAAGTTTCCTTGCAGAAGATGTACATGTTATTTATTGACTGGAACTCATTTTTATACCTTTAATTCAAGACAGAGTGAACAGATATTGGGACCGATTTTCACATAATGGTATAACTCAGTTCCATATGGTTAGGAACTGATGGAAATCTCAGCAGAATGGGTATGTGCTAATAACATTCAATTTTCCAGGAGTCAGCCCACTTTCATAGATATCCACTGCTCCAAGTGCAGATTTGGGCAGGTGAAATAAGGTAGCCTACTGGTGGAGCCAGAAAATTGTGTAAGTGAAATTTAAGGGGATGTGGACAATTAAAGGGAAGTGGCAGAACAGGATAAAAATGCTTACATCCTTTGGAAAGCGAAAAAAGGCATTTCACCTGATTCTCAGCCTTTGCCAAGGCGGAAGGGGAGAAAGAAAAGATGCGATACAGAGAAATAAAGGGAAAAGAAACCAAGGGGGTAATTTGAACTTCAGCGATGGTGTAAAACGGATGATATCTGATCGGAAGCCCGTTATACACCACATTCTATTTTCCTTTCCAGTGACTTCGAGTATGTAAACGTTTTTCATCCGAAATTGGAGCAGCAATATTTCAAAGCGACTTGAATGCAGGGTTTTAGCCTTCCCAGATGGCTCAGCTAGTTAAGGCAGTGCATCATACAGAGTAGGAATGCCCCAGGTTCAAATCTCATTCTGTGCTGAGTCAGTTGATTTCAGTCAGAAAGTGGGACTGTTACAATTGACTCAGATGCTCCAGGCTAGTGGCTGCAAAATGATCTAGGTTGTCTACTGAACTCTGTCCAGCGACCCCTGCTGGTAAGTGAGTGGACATTGGGTGAGAACAGGATCAGGTTTAGCTGAGTGTCCCATGGAATAATAGCTTACAGACACTCACTGGGCAGACTCACACATGAAGAATGGTTGTTTGTTCACAGTACTGGAGGATGAGTGGTAGCTGTGGAAATGGATCCTAACATAAGTCAGCATTTTGAGAAAAGGAAGAGAAAAAAATTGGAGGGAAAAAAAGAAAACAAAATGCCAGCATCCTTTTACAGGTTTTCCTGTTTTTGTTGGATTTACAAAAATATTATTGCTTAAACAGTTAAGTGTTAATAACATCAGCATGGAAATTGTGTTGGTGGATTTAACAAGCCCAACAGTGTGAAAGAACCAAATGAGCATCAAAGGAAATAGTCATTAACCCAGTTTCAGAATTGCATTTCACCACATAAAATTGGAACCTCTGAAACTATACTTTTGAGTACATAATGCAGTAAATAAAAAATTATGCATTCAAGTTGAACTGCCAAATAGATAATTGCTTTGCTAATAGTACGTATACATCACTGTCAGCTTTATTGAATATTTTAATTATTCAGGAGGTAGCTTCTAAATTGCTGAGTTTTGCATAACGTTCTTTACAGTATTGCTTTGTATTTAAAATCCTTTAGGCTTTAATTTCCTCTGATGCACTACTTAACTTTGCATAAAATTCCTTTAGGCACTATTTTAATATATTTAAAAGACATGGCTTAATGACTGCATTTAAATAGTACACAAAGGAATTTTGTATGAACATAATCAGTGCATAGAAAACAATTAAACCACTCAAAAACTTAAAATGTAGCCCCACCATCAGAAGGTTTGTGTATCTTTTTAAAATTTGTTCTCAGGATGCAGGCAACACTGGCAAGGCCGCATTCATTGCCCCATCCCTAGTAACCCTGAGAAAGTGGTGATGGGCCATTTCCTTGAACTGCTGCAGTCTTTTTAGTGATGGTGCTCCCACAAGAACTGCAGCACAACGATGAGTAGAGCCAAAACATCTTCTCAGGGAACAGGAGATGGACAATAAATGTTTGCCAGCATCACGCATATCCCATGAACAAATCAATAAAAAGGAACATAAACCTTTTGAGGCGTTTCATGTTTTTTCTGTGCACATTATTACATTCATATAAAATTCCTTTGTGTGCTAGCCTACCCTCTCTATGCTCGCGCACACCGACTACTCGCACATACCCGCACGCACACCGATTCCTCGCACATACCCGCACGCACACCGATTCCTCGCACATACCCGCACGCACACCGATTCCTCGCACATACACGCACGCACACCGACTCCTCGCACATACCCGCACGCACACCGACTTCTCGCACATACCCGCACGCACACCGACTCCTCGCACATACCCGCACGCACACCGATTCCTCGCACATACCCGCACGCACACCGACTCCTCGCACATACCCGCACGCACACCGACTTCTCGCACATACCCGCACGCACACCGACTCCTCGCACATACCCGCACGCACACCGATTCCTCGCACATACCCGCACGCACACCGACTCCTCGCACATACCCGCACGCACACCGACTACTCGCACATACCCGCACGCACACCGACTACTCACACATACCCGCACGCACACCGACTACTCGCACATACCCGCACGCACACCGACTACTCGCACATACCCGCACGCACACCGACTACTCGCACATACCCGCACGCACACCGATTCCTCGCACATACCCGCACGCACACCGACTACTCGCACATACCCGCACGCACACCGACTACTCGCACATACCCGCACGCACACCGATTCCTCGCACATACCCGCACGCACACCGACTACTCGCACATACCCGCACGCACACCGATTCCTCGCACATACCCGCACGCACACCGATTCCTCGCACATACCCGCACGCACACCGATTCCTCGCACATACCCGCACGCACACCGATTCCTCGCACGTACCCGCACGCACACCGATTCCTCGCACATACCCGCACGCACACCAATTCCTCGCACATACCCGCACGCACACCGACTACTCGCACATACCCGCACGCACACCGACTACTCGCACATACCCGCACGCACACCAATTCCTCGCACATACCCGCACGCACACCGACTACTCGCACATACCCGCACGCACACCGACTGCTCGCACATACCCGCACGCACACCGACTGCTCGCACATACCCGCACGCACACCGATTCCTCGCACATACCCGCACGCACACCGACTACTCGCACATACCCGCACGCACACCGACTACTCGCACATACCCGCACGCACACCGACTACTCGCACATACCCGCACGCACACCGACTCCTCGCACATACCCGCACGCACACCGACTCCTCGCACATACCCGCACGCACACCGACTCCTCGCACATACCCGCACGCACACCGACTACTCGCACATGCCCGCACGCACACCGACTACTCGCACATGCCCGCACGCACACCGACTACTCGCACATGCCCGCACGCACACCGACTACTCGCACATACCCGCACACACACCGACTACTCACACATGCCCGCACGCACAATGACTACTCGCATGTACACGCGTGCACACAGGAATTTAGCATGCAAACTGAATCTTCACAAATAAGGGTAAAAAATGTTTTTTTCCCATTCTCTGGATATGAGTGTAACCGGCAAGGCCAGCATTTATTGCCTGTCCCTAGTTGCCCAGTGGTTTGATGCAATTGAGTGGCTTTCTAGGCCACTTCAGAGGGTAGTTAAGAACCATGTTGATGTGTGACTGGAGTTACATCTAAGCCGGAGCAGGTTAGGACGGCAGGTTTCCTTCCCTAAAGGACACACAATTAAACTTGCTTCTAACATAAGTAAAAAAGGATAGAATAAGAAAATGATACATGCGCCATCAAGTCCCCTCCTCCCACAAACTGTATAATCAACTACATCATGTATTCTACTCCATCCAATTGCTCTTAAAGGAAAGTTTTGCATAAATATCCACTAACCTCAAAAGGTGATCAAGTAAAGCCCCAAAATATCTACCTGCACATCCCCATCATTCAAATCTGGCCAGTTGAATTCTACAGATGGCATTTGCAACCTTAAATGAGTAATGCCTCCATTAAAATAGCATAGAGGGGAATTTGATCCGGTTGTGTTAAGCATTTGAACAATAACATCACTGACGGTATTCAGTTATTAAAATTTGTGGATGGAAAATCAGGGGCTTCCCGCCCACAATTTCCCTAGGCATCCTTTCAGCAAGTGCCAATCCCACTGGGAGCACCAGATCATGGGATGATCCCTATGGTTTACTATTGTTGATATTTATTCATCAAAAACTGTGGGGGTAATTTTCAACTGAAATCAGTGGAAAGAAAAATTGGACGCTTTCAATAACGGAGGCCTGATGTGCCATGCCAGTTTTGCACTCTGGCAGTAAGTTGAAAATTACCCCCTATGGCATAGTTTTTATACCACAGTAAAAAGCAATTTGCATTACAAAGGTTCAACCTTAATCAGCAAATAGTGACAATGAAAGGCCATCCTGTAATGCACTGCATTGATTTAATTTTATTTTATACATTTCTACATCAGAACTAACCAGAAGATCATTAATATAACATTTCATACAAGTTTAAATTAGATAAGTCCTAGGATCCATCAAAGCCTTTTGTATGATTTATGGGCTGTGAGATTTGACTGTGACAACTGTTATGTTTGAAGATAGTTCTAAAATAATAATAGCCTCATTTTGGCTTTGCCAAGTACTGTGTAATATATTTGAGAAATGGGAAAAATATGGTAATGGCAGCTTAATGAAAATATTGTTTATTAACATAATAGACAGAATAGAATTAAGCTAACAAGAAGTGTTAGTATTCTGTTTGTTGGATAACATAAGCTAATAACAGTATTTTCCACACAGATATTTTTACTTTTTACTAGAAAAATGCAACAATGTGGTCAATGCAATGTGAAACTGTTGAGACAACCTGGTGGTGGTGTTTTGTGACAGATCGAGAGTTGAGGCACAAGGCTGTTATAATTCACTTTTAGCACAACAATAAAGTAGAACTCAATTAAGTGTAGTAAGGAATTAAGGGGTAGGAATTTGCCTTGGACGGTAGCGCTAATCGGGCGTAATCACTCCGGCCGCCCATTATACGCCCTGCTTAATTTTCAGCTCTATTGAAATGAATGGAAGTGATTATCAGGCGGGGCATATAACAGGCAGCCAATGCATTATTGTCCGTTTTCCTCTACCGTCCAAGGCGAATTTCTACCCCTCAGATTATTGTAAAAGTTCTGACAACTATGTGTGTGTTATTACCAACTTACATATCATTGTATTTAATGTATATTGTGGTGACATGATAATTCTGCCATTATCACTGTATTTTAATTTAATCACAGATGTAATGCTGAATAAACCAAACCGCATAGAATGCTTAGAATTAAGCTATCATCACAGATATAATCCTTTAAGAGATTTGTCCAAATTCAATTTACTGACTGTAAGGATTCAAGATCTTCCCGTAATCAACTGTGATTTTTATCTTTTCTTAATTAAATAAGCTGTGACTATAAAGGTCTTGCCAAATTTATGCCTTATTTATATAATTTAACAAGATTTGTTACAGGATGTATAGAATAAGATATTTCAGTAAAGAAAAGTCCTTCTTAGAAATTGGATTTATTTAAATCTCTGCAGGAATCGTAGATTATCAGAAAAAATATGTGGTTATATGTTCAATAGCCTAAGTGTATGTTATAATAATGCAGGTTTAATACATGTACTGTCACAACCTTGCTGGATTTTATCAAAAGAAAAAGCTTAGATGATCATAACAAGATTGTGATGTTATGAAGAATTTTAAAAACATGAGCTATTGAAGTGCTTAAAACAAATAGATCTCCAGGAAATGGTGATTTTACTGACAATCTTTTTCATGGGCTTCACTCTATTATGAATCTCCAGTGGTGTTTCTCATATTGATTGATTCTCTGGTTGATCCCAGGACTGATGACGGTGGCAGCTATTATAATAGTGAGGAAGAGGGGGATGCAAATTCAAGGTAGAAAAGTATAGGGCCAACCTCACCCTTGAGCTGACGTCTGGTCCTTCTAAGTGTGTCTTGTGTGTTTTCCATGTCTCTCTCCTATAAATAGTTTAAATGGGTTTCATGACCAGTCAACCAGCTGAATAAATCACTGGTAAAATCAGTCCTTCATAGTGGCAAATTAGTTGGTCAGTTAGATCAAAGAAACAAATGTTATTTAAATTTTACTGTTTCCTTTTTTCTTTCGATATTCCAAGCTGCTTTGTTGCTCCCATATTTTTCCCTTTTTAATATTTTCACTTTGATCTCCAGCGAAGAGAGCAGATCAGTGGACACATATAGATTCCATAGCTTTGAGCACATTACTGCTGTATTTTATTTTTCAATTATTTTTCTCCCCATATTCTCACCCATCTTCAAAGCCAATCTTAATCCTATCTTCAACCAACATCCACACTTTCCAGTAGGAGTTGCTGAAGTGTAATAAGGCATGGGAACCCTGGCTAATATTTCCCCTCCTTAACTTATAGACACTGAGGCCAAATGTAGCACCACATTGCTCAGTTGCCTGAGATCAGCTAACTCAGGCCACACCAGTGATCCAACTTGGGGCCTTTATGACTTTATACCACCCCACCATAGGCATTTGCCCAGGTCCCAGCCGTGAAAGGACAATGTTCTAACCAGTGATTCAATCTATTCCCTCCCCTCTACACAATCTTATTGAAGCCCACAAAGAATAATACAGCATGATTGCAGCTTTCCTAAAGGTCTGCATCTGATTTTTTAATATGCCTTCAAAGATAGTTCATGAATAAAATGTCTGGTCATGCAACCCTAGTACTATTTTCTAACAAGGTTGCAGTGATTTGAAAATGCTTGTTTTGTTGAATGTCGTGCTTTTTTTTCCTGATAGGTTATGTGCAGTCTTATTCCTTTGCAGATGGTTAGTCTTACGGTCTAAGTACTATTTTAATGCCTGATAGTCTACATTTATGAGATAGAGGCAGTAACATGCTAATAGCTGACCACTCCTTTATTGGCACCAATGGTTGTATCCAGAGCTGCAGTCAAGCAGTGACAAAAGCAAAACAGAATGTGTGATGATTTGAGTCACAATTAAATAATTTAACTCCAAACAGATAATCAATAATTGTGGCTTCTGTTGTCTCTATTGGAAACTGAGACATTTTAATGGAGGTGGCTTTGGCCCATTCTTGGAGCCAGGTCAGTGTTGATATTAGGAGTGCTGCTCTGCCCATTGGTCTCCCCCCTTTTTATTTGTACTGATATAACACTAATGCAAATAACTATTGATGATAAATAAAACTGAATATTTGTAGCTGTTCACATTGCACGCTAAGGTTTCAAAAGAACCAGGTTGACTTTGTAAAATATTAACTTGACATATTGAGAAAGAGATTCAGCAGGGGGAAAAAATCAGAAACTCCATTGGATTTTTTTTCTGATATTGTTCCCTCCCCTCTCCCGCAGTTTCTTCAATATTTTATTTCTGTATCGCTTTTTTTCCATCTGTGACTGTAGGTAAATTTCATTCCTTTCTCATCAAAGTGAAATGTTCAATTTCCACGAGGTGTTCTAAGGTTTGAATAAGAAATGTCAAAAATCATCACAAGTTTAGGTGATAGTTTCATACTTCTAACTGTGCTGGAGTTTGCACACTCAAATCAATGTGAAGCAAAAAGGCTGTGGGGGCTAAATTGGGCTGCGTAGTGCCCGTTGTGTAGGCGCTATGCGGACTCCTAAGCACCAAAAATGACGTCCGAGATGCACAAGCACACTTCCGGCGTGATGTGCACAGGACGCCATATTGGTAAAGGCGTTCGCACACATGCACTTAACGAACGCCTACAGCATGTAAAGTAGGGAGATGATGCGGTGGATCAATGTGCAATGCTGATTTAAAGGGTCAGATGGATTTTGGAGCTCTATACTCCAGCCAACGCCCTGTCTTAACCTCACACAGCTGAACAGGTTTTAATCAGCATGGAGGACCCCCTCTCAGCACTATTTAAATGGACCATGCAGGAGTTACAGGTTAGTTGCTGGATTTTTTCTTTTGGCTGCTGATGCATTTGTACCTGTTTTTGGAGGTCTCCTATACCTGAATACTAGCACTAGGGGACGTAGCCTAAAAATTGGAGCCAGGACTTTCAGGAGTGAAGTTAGGAAACACTTCTACACGCAAAGGGTGGTAGAAGTTTGGAACTCTGTTCCGCAAACCGCAGTTGATGCTAGCTCAATTATTAATTTTAAATCTGAGATTGATAGATTTTTGTTAACCAAATATATTAAGGGATATGGGGCTAAGGCAGGTATATGGAGTTAGGTCACAGATAAGCCATCATTGAATGGTGGAACAGGCTCGAGAGGCTTAATGGCCTACTCCTGTTCCTAACTTCCTATCTTCCTATAATAAAGCTTCAATACTCTACAGGGAGTGGGCTGATAGCTGACAGGCAACAGCAAGGGCACTGGCGGAGTGGCAGGGTGGGCAAGGATTGCTGTTATCTTGAGAGAGGACAGCAGGTTCATGTTCCAGAGAGCCACTGTCATTTGCTGCCTCCTGTTATGCGTCACCTTCTCCTGCAAGAAAGCGGGACATGTGTCGGTGAGTGCCCTGCAAGATGTTCGGGTGATGTATCATGGTTGAATAGCTGCCAGTGTGTGTGACCTTTGAGTTATGGGTGTGCGGCTTGCAACAGTGGTAATGTGTGAGGGTGAGATGAAGCATCTGATTGGAAGTGTACTGATTGAAAGAGTTTGTTGGTATGTGGGTGATGGGGGTGTAGTGCGTGGAGCAGTGGATGAGGCTAGTGGAGCAGTCGGTAGGAGATGCCACTTGACAGTTGACCTCACTCACCTTGACCACTGGTGTCAAATCATTGCACTTCTTCCTGCACTGCATCCATGTTCATGGTGCTATGCTCCTGGCGTTGACCACGTCTCCTACTGCCTCCCAATGCCTCTTGAGCATATATCTGGAGGCCCTCTTGCCCCCCTGCGGATATAGAATGCCCTTCCTTCTGTCCACCTCTTGCACCAAGGCCTCTAGTGAATTATCAGTGAACCTTGATGCACACTCTCTCGCAAGCCCGGTACAAACTCAGATCGGCAGATTGGTGAAGGCTGGCATGCAGATTGGAGGATGTGGGATTTAGTTGTGAGCAATCTTCATTCAATGTTTTGAAAGAACTCGATAGTTTGTAAACTTAAGGATGGGACCTGTAGCTGTGTTTTGCGTATACGATTTCTGATCTCCATGCAGACCCGTATCTTATATTTTGAAAATATAAGAGTCCCTCAAACTTTGAGCAGCCAAGTTGTTGCTCATTTAAAAATTCCGTAGTTCCCATCACCACCATACTTCATTATTTTGCAGCACAGATTCACTTCACCATTGATTTCCACCACTTCCTGCAGGCACACTACACCTCCCCTTTAAGAGACTGCCTTTAAGTAGTGCCAGCCACTCATGATATCTGGGCCCCCTGCTGGTGAGCAGCCACTCCACAGCACAGTTAGTGCTGGCTGCACACAGCAATCATGTAAAACGGCAGGCAGCACCAATGTTACGTGCTGCCTGCATCTCAATGACCAGGCGCGGGTTAATCGCGCACTGCGATCCCAGCGCCCATTTTCGGGGATTAATCAATTTAACCTCCTATACTTCTATGTTATTTCACTTAAACACACTGGGGGGAAAAAAAATTAGATAAGGCCTGTTTTTGGGCAGGGGTAGCGCAATCCGCTATTACCCCGCGCCCAATGGCCCCTGCACAAGCAGGACAAGACTTTTGTCAGGCCTGAGGACTTACCTACAATCTGCGTCGGAAATCAGCGTTGAACCATGCAATTTGCACTTTCCACCAGCAGGGGTTCCCCAGTCTCTTAAAGGCAGTCTGTCTCTTAAAAATCTCTTAAAGGTAGCTGGAACCTGTTATTTGCTGAAAATAACAGTCTGCTTTCTGCATGGAGTCTGAACAGAGATCAGACACCGCACACGTAAAACAAGATGCAGCTCCCGTCCCTATGTTTACAAACTGATGAGTTATGTTAAAACTTTGAATAAAGGTTGCGCACTACTAAATCCCACATCCTCCAATTTGCATGCCAGACCTCACCAACCTGCCGATCTGAGTTTGTACCAGGCCTGTGAGAGTGTGTACACCAAGGCTCTCTGCTGATGCACTAGAGGTGTTGGTGCAAAAGGTGGACAGAAGGAGGGACATCCCATATCCGTGGAGGGGGGGTGGGATGTGGCCCTTCCAGACATATACCCAAAAGGCCGTAGGCGGCAGCGGGGGATGAAGTCAATGCCAGGCGCACAGCATCATGAACATGGACGCAGTGCAGGAAGAAGTTCAGTGCTTTGACATGAGCGGTCAAGGTGAGTGAGGTCAACTGTCAAGTGGCATCTCCTACCAACTGCACCACTAGCCGCATCCACTGCTCCACACACTACACCCCCCATCACCCACATACCAACAAACTCTTTCCATCAGTACTCAACTCTGCCAATCAGATGCTTCCTCTCACCCTTACACATTACTTCTGTTTCAAGCCGCCTACCACAACTCACTGGCCACACACACTGGCACTATTCATCCATGACAGGCACATCACCCAGACACAATCCCGCTTTCATGCAGGGGAAGGTGGCGCATATCAGGAGACAGCAAGTGGCAGTGGCATTTATCCCCTCGAGCCTGTTCCACCATTCACTGAGATCATGATGGACCTGTGACCTAACTCCATAGACCCGCCTTAGCCCCACTTCCCTTAATACCCTTGGTTCACAGAAATCTATCAATCTCAGATTTAGAATTCATGATTGAGCTAGCATCAACTTCCATTTGCAGAAGAGCATTCCAAACTTCTCCCACCTTTGTGTGTCGAAGCATTTCCTAACTTCACTCCTGCACGTTCTGGCTCTAAATGTTAGGCGATGTCCCCGTGTCCTAATATTCAAATCTAGGAGACCTCTAAAAACAGTTACAAATGTCACGGCAGCCAGAAGCAATAACCCAGACACTAACCTGTAAATCCTGCATGGTCCCTTTTAAATAGCACTGGTAGGGGCCCTCCAGGTACTCTAAGACACATTCAGATGGTCGGGATTAAGACTGTGCATTGAGTTGAGCGTTAAGTCCCAAAATGGTGTCTATCGCTTTAAATCAGCATTGCACATTGATTGTATCCATTTTCTCCTTACTTTACACGCTTCCGGCATTTGTTATCTGCGCCAACTCCTATACCAAGATGGCGTCTGTCGCACATCACGCTGGAAACCTGCGTGCGCAGCCAAGACACCACCTTGGCATTTCAGAAGGCCGTGTAGCGCCGAAACAACGGGTGCTACACCGCCCAATTTAGCACCCATTGTATGGTTTTAGCTGATGGAGTAATAGACTTGTGACTGGAAAATGTCATTAGCAAACTAGTCTGTGGCAAGTTCCTTTCTAATTTTGTTGAGTTGTAAAACAAAGGAACCTCTCAACATGGAAGCATCATGGAATGCAACTCCCGGTTTCCATTTCCTTATTGTTCCTCAGCTTTCTCACTGTATCTGGTCCTCATGGTCCTGTTGCAGCTCTTTCCTCCTCTAGTAACTAGTTCATTTACATTTTATTTAAGGCACTACTGCCCTTGGAAGGATACAGCATTGGGCATGATAATGTCTGGTCTCCAGAACCTGATATATGAGGAGAGGTTAAGAAAATTGGGCTTGTTCTTTGAAAAAAGACTTTTTACTTGACCTAGTAAATGATTTTTCAAAAAGAAATGGAAGAACAAAATTATCCAGACAAATTGTTCAAGCTTACGAAGGGTTTAAAAAAAAAAGAGGGCCATAATTTTAAAATTAGAAAGTTGGAGCAGGTAGGGAATACAGGAAGAACTATTTCATACAAAGGGTAATAGCTATTTGAAATATGTTGTCAAGGAAGACAGCTGATGCAAAATGGGTTTAAAAGTCAAGTAATTGCACACAAGTAGGTTCAAGAGACAATTAGATGTATTTCTAGAGAAAGAGGAGTTTAAGGAATACGGTAAGAAGACTGGAAGGTGGGATGGAAATCATCCAAGAAGTTTGCAGACTTGATGAGCCAAATGTTGTTCTATTCTTCAAACTTGCTTAGGTAGATTTTCCAATCAGGCCTCCATTTGTACATTAGTCAGGTGATACATTATTACAGCCCAACCTGTCTGTTAGCATGCTGACCCTGTCTGATTTTGTGGAGTCAGCTTCATTTACAAAGTATGGACAAGCTCCCAGTTCATACTGGGCCTAGTGATGGGAGCTCATCAGAGGGGAAGAGGGGAAGAAGTTGCCCTTTAAGAGCTTATGGATGAATGTAAGGGAGTTTAAAAGTCCAAATTCATTCATATAGGATCCTTTAATCTAGCCCAGCTTATATCCAAAACTAGCCCAGCTTAATGGAATGTAGAAAACTACATCCCATTAAGCTGGGCTAGTTTTGAAATTCAGATGTAAAGAGCCAATGTGTCACCTGGTCCCACAGATTCCCTTATTCTCACTTCCCAGTGGTACACAATCCTTAAACCAGAAAGGTAACATGGACTAAGCGGGAGTCTTCTTTATGGGTGTCAACATTGAAACTGCTGAATGGCCTATGACCCTATGCTTCTGTTGACTAGAATTGGCCTTACCAGATCTTTCTTATGCTCTCTAATAGAGAAGGGACTTTCAATTTGGGATCACCCATTTTACCTTCAAACAATGAGTGCTAAGGCACTGAAAGTCAGGTTACAATCTTGCATGCCCATTTGGCAGACAGAATTTGCCCGTCACCACTTTGAATCGGGGTTTCTTTCTGGTGTCCAGCGTGCCCACCTGAAATCAGCAGACATGTATTTAAGCATGCTAATTAGTGTCCTGCGCATATTTTAGAACCCAAATGTCCTTTTCAACAGCTCTGCTGCCCTATTCAGCAATGCTAAATCAACCACAGAAATCATGGACGTGAATTGCCTGGAGAGTGCCATTTCTAGCGATATTTATAGGGATCATCAGCTGGTCTTAGGTGAATGTCTGGTTAGTTTATTTAGACTGTGTGTGTGTGTGTGTGTGTGTGTGTGCGTGTGTGCGCGCGAGCGCGCTACTTTTGAGTTTTTGGGAACTTTGCCTGCTGGAACTGACAGTAATCGTTTGTGAAAGTAATTTGGTGATTCTGCTGAGGGGTTTTGCTCAGGGGCTTCTGGCAAACTTCTGATTGCTTGCACTGTCATTGTGGCTGAAAGAGCCTTTGTGGCACTGACACACTCGGCCACCTTGGACCATCCTTCCCTGGCAATGACTGGTCACTCTTCTCCCATCTGATGGGGATAGGATATTCTGCCTTCTTACCTCCTCCACTAAAGCCTCCAGGGCGTTATTGGAGAATCTTGGTGCGCAACCAGTCAACATTTTTTGCCTTCCAGTGAGCAAGCAACCTTCTTCAGAGCTCCACAATGAGCACTGCATCTCCCCTTTAAGAAGTGGAAGCCACTAAGAACTGACATCAGGCTTGCCCAAAATCCCTGCGCCCCCCTCCCCCCACCCCGACCATGGAAGAGATGTCCAATTACCAACGGGATTCGCAATGACAACTTGCCCATCAAATTTAAATGAGGCATGAACTAGGGATCTTAAAAAAAAATTAGGTTTTTACATTTCAGGAAATAAGATAATAAATCACGGAAAGAAAGGTAATTCACAAACTTTCTGTTTTGACATACAAAGGAAAGAAGGATAAAAAATATAAAGTATGAAGTGGGACAGACATGATGAAAGGGTACTCAATATTTCAAATTCCTTTAGATCACAGGAATTAATTTTAGAAGATTCCACAAATATCCATGGTTTCCAATAGTCTGATAATACCAGTTCAAATCAGTTTACTAGTGTCCAACCAGTGTTTCTCCTTAGTGGGGTTTGAATTGACCTTAGCATACCATTAGGCAAAGGTATGAAGACACTGATAGATGTACTGTAGATGTGTGGACAGTTTGCCATTCTGTAATAAATAATACTGTGATGAAGTGAATCATCCATTTGCCTAATGAGCAGGAACACCCCAAAGGGAAATGGAAGTTGTAACACTGAAACATTAAGATATATCCACTTGACAAGAAAATCCCTGTGTAGCTTTATGCATGATGAACTGTAAAAACCTTGGGGCACTGTGCTTCTTTGCATAAATAACTATAATGAATATTCATGGAATTTATTAAACATTGTGGTATTTTCATGAATGCTTACAGTGTGTCTGCAGGAATCAATTTACTTCTGTGGTTGAGTTCTGATCAATGCATGATTTACTTGGCAAGGAATGTTTTGTCTGTGGCCTGGACGGTGCAGTGGGTTAACACACTGTCCTTTTGATCTCTGGGTTTAAACCCAGGTCACATTGACAGGATGAAAATCAGTCAAACATACATCTGTTTCAGCACGAATGCGGCAGTTGCACTCAGGCATTAAGAAAATCTGGAGTGAAAAGTAGAATCATTTCATGCTGATGCAGTTGGAATGTGTGTTCTTTTGAGATGAGAGTTAAGACATGTTGGGTAGAGCTGGAAGAGAGATTTCCCAAGTCCTTACCTACCGTGAGCAGGTAATTTATAATCGCAAGGGTGTCCATGATTTTCCAATACACTCAGGAAAAGCTACCCTGTACATTACATCTGCCTGTCTGATAGATAACAAAAGTGAAAAGATATTGCATTCATCAGCACTAACATGTCTCATCAAAAATAAACACTAAAAAAAGTTCAAAAATTATGCCTCGATCATGATTTTTACAGATCATTGCCAACGTGTACACATTGTTTGCACAACAGTCCATTTGGTCACTCATTCAGTTAGCCCTATTCCTAAAAACCTGTTTGCCTATTTCCCCGTGTAAAAATTTATAATATTTTAGGTAATTCTGAGAATGCATTAGATGAAGATATTTCAAATTGCTTTCTATTGATTCTGCCTATTCTTCAACATTTGAAATGAATAGACAGTCATTTTGCAGACATTCATGTGATGATAAATAGGTGTTTGTTTCACAAAGTGTAAAGAAGAGTTAAAGCTAAAAGTCAAGTGGCAACTTTCCACACCCAGGGGACTGAAAGGCTGAACATATAGGGGTAGAAATTCGTTTGCTTTGCCGCGCTGAAACTGATAGGCAAGAGGATCATGCAAAATTGGTCCTCTTCCATCATCTGGACACGAGCAGCGTGCTGGGGGCGCCAGTCGCACCTAAGAGGCAGTGCGCTGGTCCTGATGAGACTGAAGATCAGCTATCGGGTACACCAGTACTGGGCCCATGGTAAGTCCAGGAGAGGTCGGAGGGAGGAGATTGAGAGACGAATGAGCTATGACCTGCTACAAAAAAGGAGTTATTTTTTTACCTAAATGTAAAGGACAGAGGTTCTTTACATTTAGGTAAGTAAAAAAAATATAACTTTCCTTTTTTGTAGCAGCCCTTTTAAGGACCTTTAGTTTGGCTGCTGCAAGGTGCGAGCAGGTGACGCCGCATGCTGCAATCTGACGCAATCAAATTTATCAAAGCTGCTTGAAACAAGTGTTAAGCCTTGCCTTTATATAGACAATGGGCCTAATACTTGTTTCAGGCAGGTGCCTGGGACGATGAAGGGGCACCCTAACCAATATGGTGAATAACGACAAAATTTGGTAGGTTCTGGACCCATTTCGCACCCGAAAAGAGGGCGAAGCGAGGTTCAAATTTTCCACCATTGATTGTGATTTTTGCATAGATAAGCATAGGTATATATGGATCATGAATTCTGACTAACAAGAATGTGATTTGATACATTGGAATTTGATGCTTGGCTTAGGATCTTGAGTTGTCGGTGTATTTGTATTTGATTGAAATAGCACTGTGATTTTAGTAAATTGAAGTGTTGTGCTTATGCCTAGAAATTATTCAGTAGAGATACTGGACCTGCACTCAAAGATAGTGCGGTTTTATAGCTAGTAGCAACAGACATCTACCAACTGGTTTTTTAATGCTATTTCAAACTGTATTTGGATATTTAGGTTTTTTAAGTGATTATTGGACTAGGTATTTTAATCTCTATCTTCCCTCAAATGCTGATGTTATGGTTGTAAACTGTAGTTTACTTGAATCATTAGACTTTGCTGCTGAAAGCCGATAAAATGGTGTTTGACTATGCCTTTAGGAAAAATGAATATTCAAAAGATTGGTCACAGTACTGTTTGGGGTAAGCAAGTGATTGTAATTCATTTATCTCTACAATTGTATGCAATTATCCATAATCTTGCGTCACTTCACAATTAATCCTCAGCACAGACAAGACTTGGGACTTCAAGCATGGAAGCTGACATAGCTGCTCAATTTATTTCTACCTTTGGTGATTGTGATATTTACAAGGCAGCATGAGACCTACAAAGAGATTTCCTATGAAGAATAATGAATAAAAAATTGGGACAAATGTTAATATCTCTACCCAGAGCATCCTAAATCTATTGAAGCAAATGACATCCTTTGTGACTGTGACCATGGTAAACTATCCCTCCTCATCCTTCTCAATCTGTCTGCAGCCTTTGACACGGTTGACCACACCATCTTCCTCCAACGCCTCTCCTCTGTCATCCAGCTGGGTGGGACTGCCCTCACCTGGTTCCATTCCTATCTATCCAATCATAGCCAGAGAATCACCTGCAATGGCTTCTCTTCCCGCTTCCGCGCCCCTTACCTCTGGAGTCCCCCAAGATCTATCCTTGGCCTCCTCCTATTTCTCATCTACATCCTACCCCACGGCAACATCATCCGAAAACACGACGTCAGGTTCCACATGTACTCTACCTCGCCACCACCTCTCTTGACCACCCCAACTAAATATTGGGAAGACCGAAGCCATTGTCTTCAGTTCCTGCCACAAACACCGTTCCCTAGCTGCCGACTCCATGCCTCTCCCTGGCCACTATCTGAGGTCGAACCAGATGGATCACAACCTTGGAGTCCTATTTAACCCTGAGATTAGCTTCTGACCCCATAATCTGCTCCATCACCATCTCCGTCTCCACCCCTGCCTCAGCTCATCTGCTGCTGAAACCCTCACCTATGCCTTTGTTACCTTTAGACTTGACTATTCCAATGCTCTTCTGGCCATCCTCCCAACTTCCGCCCTCCATAAACTTAAGCTGATCCAAAATTCTGATGCCCGTATTCTAACTTACACCAAGTCCTGTTCACCCATCACCCCTGTGCTCACTGACCTACATTGGCTCCCAGTCTGGCAACACCTCGATTTTAAAATTCTCATCCTTGTTTTCAAAT
Source organism: Heptranchias perlo (assembly GCF_035084215.1). NCBI lineage: Eukaryota > Metazoa > Chordata > Chondrichthyes > Hexanchiformes > Hexanchidae > Heptranchias > Heptranchias perlo. The sequence goes on from NC_090329.1 coordinate 53,953,490, forward strand.
CCCTACATTTCCTCACCCCTCCCTATCTCTGTAACCTCCTCCGGCCCTACAACCCGCTGAGATCTCTGCGCTCCTCCAATTCTGGTCTCTTGTGCATCCCCGATTTTAATCGCTCCACCATTGGTGGCCGTGCTTTCAACTGCCTAGGTCCTAAGCTCTGGAATTCTCTCCCTAGACCTATCTGCCTCTCCACCTCTCCTCCTTTAAGACATTCCTTAAAACTTACCTCCTTGACCAAGCTTTTGATCACCTGTCCTAATATCTCCTTATGTGGCTCGGTGTCAAATTTTGTTTGATAACACTCCTGTGAAGCGCCTTGGGACATTTAACTACGTAACAGGTGTTCTATAAATGCAAGTTGTTGTTGAAGCTGGCAACCTCAGCGGGAATCTCCGGCCTCACTACATTCATACAAAATGTGAACTTTACTTCACATATTCATTGCACTGGGAATGTATCCAGCTAATTTTGCTTTGCTTTGGGAAGTGCGTCTACCTTTCTTTGATCTATCTACCCTAATATTACTGAAAAGGGCCTGCCAGTTCAATTAAAGATGCAACACTCATTTAATTTTATTTTCTCCCCGTCCCTTATTCACCTGTCTCATACTGTTCTCGATCTGAAGAGTGGCTGAGCAATCAGTTCCCACACCTCCATCAATGTCATTCTGAAACCACCCACTAGTAGGTGAATGAGAGTGGGTCAAAGTGACCTTTTCTTGTGAGGAAATGCAGGTGTAAGTGGTTTTCTCGGGCGTACTGAAAACACACCTCTTACTATAAGTTCTGGAACGATAGGGATTATAAGGACAGATCAGACTCGGACACATGTTTTCGGGCTCAACCGTATTGTGTTTAATAAGATTAACAATAACACTAGTAAACAGTACAACCCTGGCTTATCCAATAAGCCCTACTGTGCTAAATTACCACGGCCTAATAAGAGAACCCTCCCATGAAATAAACTAACACAGGACCCGCCCCCAGCACCCTCTAAGGTTTGGTTGGGACTTACAATCACCCCCTCACACAGCTAAGTGGTCTTGTGGATGTGTCGGCGCAGGCAATATGCTCACCTCGATTGCCCGTTGTTGCTTGCAGTTTGTTCCTGCACGTCTCGCTCCTGGTTCCGTACCTCCGCGCAGTATCCAAATTCCAGTTTGAGTCGAGGTCCATTAATGAGGGATGAAGAGCAGCTCCCAGCTTTTGGCAGTGCTCCGTTGAATCGAGCCGAGCCCCACTCGGGAGACTCGCTGTAGATTGATGCCGAGGAGAAGAGAGAAGAGAGAAGAGAGAAGAGAGAAGAGAGCAGAGAGCAGAGCCGAGCGCAGAGCCGAGCCAGGAACCATTGCCAAACGGCTCCATATATCCCCAAAACCCATCACCTTTTCTCCCGCCAATACTGATCGATGTATTGACTCAGGTGATCTGTCTGGACCCCCCCTCCCACCGTGGCCTGGAGTGACTCATAACCTTTGAAATCTTTGTGAAAAATGCTATTTCGTTAACCCGCTCCCAGGCCTTGCACCTGGAGAGAAGATGGGTGCTGATTACTGGGTGTCTGTCGTTTCCTGAGTTGATGGCCACCATTAACGGGTAATGGCTTTCGATCTCAATCCGATCTTGTTAACTGGCTTCTCTCCTGGAAGACAATGGCCCGGCCATATCCTGCCTTCCACCAGTTTCGGTTGGGACTGAGTGTCTGAGTTACCTCTCGGGGTATTGTTCCCAGTAATTATGTTAAATGGTGATGATGTCAATCAGCCTGTGTTCCCTTCCACCCAGCCTGTCAGTGTGAAATGTCCATTTGCTTATTAATGCACCTTAGTCAGGTTAGCCTGGCTCGAAACTCCTGCCAGTCAATTCTATTCCCGAAGCCACTCCCATAAGCATACCAAACAGTACAGTTCTTTCTTGGGAGTATTGGATTTAAAATATGATTCTTAAAAATGGCCAGAACACTGGTGCTACACATGACATCCATTCACTGCCCCCCACAATGATGTAGCTCATCATATGTCAAACATAGCTCCAAATCTACAAACTACCAGTCCAATGTGCTGTCCCAGCATCCCCTGCCTGATCTTAAGAATCTTGATAATCAGAATAGCTGGGTGATGATATGGTGACGACATGAAGAGATTCAAACACAGGTGCCATCTGAAATCCCCTTTTGGGAAACACAAGAAATATGGTTAAACAGCAATAATAGTCTCAAAGAGCATTTAATGGATTGGAGACATTAGATTAGAAGAGGAAAATTAAATTAATGGGGGCAGAGGGAGTAATCAGCATTACATTCAACATCTTTTCATTTTAGTGCTGTCATGAATCAAGAATTTAAACTGTAAAAGAAAATGGAAAGAACTGACAATAATAAGAAGACTGAAGTAGCTTTGCATCATCATTTTTTGACAACCTAAAATTTTCTTTTGTATACCTGTGGAGATTATTGCAGCTTGTTGATTAAATCAGAAGTTTAACGATAGCAGACACATTAACGCTTAGGTCTAATGTGGAGTCAGTAGTTAGCGTATAACTAACTACCTGCAATTAAATTGTCCATTGTCACTGTAAAAGAAAGGCTTGCATTTGTATAACACCTTTCACGACCTCAGCTAGCCCCAAAGCGCTTTACAACCAATAAAGTATTTTGAAGTATAGTCAGTGTTGTATCTAAAATGTTCCACAGCTGTGAAGATGGTGAGGAGGAAGAGGATAAAACTGCTCTGAGGTGAACAGAGGGTCAAAGCTCAATCAAGAATACACATCAGCAAGTGGAGGTTTTCATAAAATCCTAGTGAGTGACGTCTAGAACACTCAAGTACAGAGGGATGTGAGCTCTGCATCACAATTGGGGATATTGCTGGAAACCGCCATTGGCAGATGTGTTTTAGACTGCACATACTTTCTAACCAAAGTAATGTTGCAAAAAGAATGCTCGTGGTTCTCTGCAAAATATTACTACAGACTGCATTCTTTAATATTAATTAACACACTGGTCACAAAACAGCCTTCATCAGAACAACTTTTTTTATTCGTTCATGGGATGTGGGCGTCGCTAGCGAGGCCAGCATTTATTGCCCATCCCTAATTGCCCTCGAGAAGGTGGTGGTGAGCCGCCTTCTTGAACCGCTGCAGTCCGTGTGGTGAAGGTTCTCCCACAGTGCTGTTAGATAGCGAGTTCCAGGATTTTGACTCAGCGATGATGAAGGAACAACGATATATTTCCAAGTCAGGATGGTGTGTGACTTGGAGGGGAACATGCAGGTGGTGTTGTTCCCATGTGCCTGCTGCCCTTGTCCTTCTAGGTGGTAGAGGTTGCAGGTTTGGGAGGTGCTGTCGAAGAAGCCTTGGCGAGTTGCTGCAGTGCATCCTGTGGATGGTACACACTGCAGCCACTGTGCGCCGGTGGTGAAGGGAGTGAATGTTTAGGGTGGTGGATGGGGTGCCAATCAAGCGGACTGCTTTGTCCTGGATGGTGTCGAGCTTCTTGAGTGTTGTTGGAGCTGCGCTCATCCAGGCAAGTGGAGAGTATTCCATCACACTCCTGACTTGTGCCTTGTAAATGGTGGAAAGGGTTTGGGGATTCAGGAGGTGAGTCACTCGCCGCAGAATACCCAGCCTCTGTTGGCTGTTGCTCTGCTCTTGTAGCCACAGTATTTATATGGCTGGTCCACTTAAGTTTCTGGCCAATTGTGACCCCCAGGATGTTGATGGTGGGGTATTCGGTGATGGTAATGCCGTTGAATGTCAAGGGGAGGTGGTTAGACTCTCTCTTGTTGGAGATAGTCATTGCCTGGCACTTATCTGGCGCGAATGTTACTTGCCACTTATCAGCCCAAGCCCGGATGTTGTCCAGGTCTTGCTGCATGCAGGCATGGACTGCTTCATTATCTGAGGGGTTGCAAATGGAACTGAACACTGTGCAATCATCAGCGAACATCCCCATTTCTGAACTTATGGAGGGAAGGTCACTGATAAAGCAGCTGAAGATGGTTGGGCCTAGGCCACTGCCCTGAGGAACTCCTGCAGCAATGTCCTGGGGCTGAGATGATTGACCTCCAACAACCACTACCATCTTCCTTTGTGCTCGGTACAACTCCAGCCACTGGAGAGTTTTCCCCCTGATTCCCATTGACTTCAATTTTACTCGGGCTCCTTGGTGCCACACTCGGTCAAATGCTGCCTTGATGTCAAGGGCAGTCACTCTCACCTCACCTCTGGAATTCAGTTCGTTTGTCCACGTTTGGACCAAGGCTGTAATGAGGTCTGGAGCCGAGTAGTCCTGGTGGGAGACATGCCATTTGGTATTAAAAGAGTTCCACTCTTGCTGAATCCCGAGTGCCTCTGTGCATGCGCCCGTGTTTTGAAGTGTGTTTGCATTTATCTATGATGTGAAGATGCCGGTGATGGACTGGGGTGGACAAATGTAAGGAATCTTACAACACCAGGTTATAGTCCAACAATTTTATTTTAAAATCACAAGCTTTCGGAGATTATCTCCTTCGTCAGGTGAGTGAGTGAAAGGTTCTCAAATCGCATATCTTATATTAGGCTGGGACACCATCACACCAATCAAAGGTGTCGTTGGTGTTCAGACAGGTTAGCCACGGAAAACAGTAGGTCCCAGTATGCTGAATACACTTTGTGTCAAATTACACAGACAGAGAGAAAGAGACCCATAAGGCAGAGAGAGAGAGAATATTAAAAACAGATAACTTTTTTTCCCTTGCTGGTGGGGTTACGTGTAGCGTGACATGAACCCGATTTTGCGTTGTCGTGTGTCTCGAAGGCCGCCTTGGAGAACGCTGACCCGAAGATCGGTGGCTGAATGTCCTTGACTGCTAAAGTGTTCCCCGACTGGGAGGGAACCCTCCTGTCTGGCGATTGTTGCGCGGTGTCCGTTCATCCGTTGTCGTAGTGTCTGCATGGTCACGCCAATGTACCATGCTCCGGGGCATCCTTTCCTGCAACGTATGAGGTAGACAACGTTGGCCGAGTCACAGGAGTATGAACCATGTACCTGGTGGATAGTGTCCTCTCGTGTGATGGTGGTATCTTTGTCGATTATCTGGCATGTCTTGCAGAGGTTACCGTGGCAGGGTTGTGTGGTGTCGTGGACACTGTTCTCCTGAAAGCTGGGTAATTTGCTGCGAACGATGGTCTGTTTGAGGTTGGGTGGCTGTTTGAAGGCAAGTAGTGGAGGCGTGGGGATGGCCTTAGCGAGGTGTTCGTCGTCATCGATGACATGTTGAAGGCTGCGGAGAACATGGCGTAGTTTCTCCGCTCCAGGAAAGTACTGGACGACGAAGGGTACTCTGTTGGTTGCGTCCCGTGTTTGTCTTCTGAGGAGGTCTATGCGATTCTTCGCTGTGGCCCGTCGGAACTGTCGATCGACAAGTCGAGCGTCATATCCCGTTCTTACGAGGGCATCTTTCAGCGTCTGTAGGTGTCCATCGCGTTCCTCCTCGTGACGAACCTGTCTGAACACCAACGACACCTTTGATTGGTGCGATGGTGTCCCAGCCTAATATAAGATATGCGATTTGAGGATCTTTCACTCACTCACCTGACGAAGGAGATAATCTCCGAAAGCTTGTGATTTTAAAATAAAATTGTTGGACTATAACCTGGTGTTGTAAGATTCCTTACATTTGCATTTATCTAAATTGTTTTCAATTCAGGTATGCGTTCAATTCATCATCTTTGCAATAAGGTTGATAAGAACTTGCTGCTGCAGTGTGCTAGTGCATTTATGAGTTGAGCTAAAGATGCCTGCAAAGATGGCAGGAACAGTGTAGTGCAGTGATGTAATATCTCAGGGTTCCAGTTATTGAACGTTGGAGAGATAGGACGTGCATTTTTGCTGTTAGAGGTGTGGTGCCGAACAAAGTTCAGACATTTCCTCTCTGCCACCCTCCCATTTCCCAGTGGCCAATTTCAGAGTTGACAGACATTCAATAACAACCTGTTTATGTGACCCTTTTAGCCATGAGCGGTGTGAGGTGAAAAAAGGATAAAGAAGAAAATACAATTTTTTTAAAAAGGAATAGTGAACAGTTTAAATAATCTCTCCCTAAACACCTTTCCTAACAGCATAGCTGAGGTTGGAACACAAAATTTCTTGTTTGGTTGTATATTTGATTGATTTTTGCTCTGTGCCTTCTTGGTTTTTGTGTGCACATTTTTTTTGTTGTACTAAATTGATCTTCCGTTAACATGAGTGAAAACAATCTCCCTCTTTTGGTTGGTTTGGTTTCAGAACAAATAATAAATTCATAAAAATGTTTAATCTTATGGTCCAGAAATAGAGCAATTCCCTGTCAATGAGAGCAGTAGCTGACATTTCTGGCGCATTTGATTGGATAAGGCATCCCAGTCTTATTGTCGAATTGCCCTCCTGTGGAATGTCTGGTGAATTGTAGAATTGGATTCACAACTTCTTCAGTGGATTCAAAGTGATTTATGTTAAAGGCAGCTTGTCTATTTACTGCATCAGTTTTATAGAATCATAGAAGTTTACAACATGGAAACAGGCCCTTCGGCCCAACATGTCCATGTCGCCCAGTTTATACCACTAAGCTAGTCCCAATTGCTTGCACTTGGCCCATATCCCTCTATACCCATCTTACCCATGTAACTGTCCAAATGCTTTTTAAAAGACAAAATTGTACCCGCCTCTACTACTGCCTCTGGCAGCTCGTTCCAGACACTCACCACCCTTTGAGTGATAAAATTGCCCCTCTGGACCCTTTTGTATCTCTCCCCTCTCACCTTAAATCTATGCCCCCTCGTTATAGACTCCCCTACCTTTGGGAAAAGATTTTGACTATCTACCTTATCTATGCCCCTCATTATTTTATAGACTTCTATAAGATCACCCCTAAACCTCCTACTCTCCAGGGAAAAAAGTCTCAGTCTATCCAACCTCTCCCTATAAGTCAAACCATCAAGTCCCGGTAGCATCCTAGTAAATCTTTTCTGCACTCTTTCTAGTTTAATAATATTATTTCTATAATAGGGTGACCAGAACTGTACACAGTATTCCAAGTGTGACCTGACTTATGTCTTGTACAACTTCAACAAGACATCCCAACTCTTGTATTCAATGTTCTGACCAATGAAACCAAGCATGCTGAATGCCTTCTTCACCACCCTATCCACCTGTGACTCCACTTTCAAGGAGCTATGAACCTGTACTCCTAGATCTCTTTGTTCTATAACTCTCCCCAACGCCCTACCATTAACGGAGTAGGTCCTGGCCCGATTTGATCTACCAAATTGCATCACCTCACATTTATCTAAATTAAACTCCATCTGCCATTCATTGGCCCACTGGCCCAATTTATCAAGATCCCGTTGCAATCCTAGATAACCTTCTTCACTGTCCACAATGCCACCAATCTTGGTGTCATCTGCAAACTTACTAACCATGCCTCCTAAATTCTCATCCAAATTATTAATATAAATAACAAATAACAGCGGACCCAGCACCGATCCCTGAGGCACACCACTGGTCACAGGCCTCCAATTTGAAAAACAACCCTCTACAACCACCCTCTGTCTTCTGTCGTCAATCCAATTTTGTATCGAATTGGCTACCTCACCTTGGATCCCATGAGATTTAACCTTACGTAACAACCTACCATGCGGTACCTTGTCAAAGGCTTTGCTAAAGTCCATGTAGACCACGTCTACTGCACAGCCCTCATCTCTCTTCTTGGTTACCCCTTCAAAAAACTCAATCAAATTCGTGAGACATGATTTTCCTCTCACAAAACCATGCTGACTGTTCCTAATCAGTCCCTGCCTCTCCAAATGCCTGTAGATCCTGTCTCTCAGAATACCCTCTAACAACTTACCCACTACAGATGTCAGGCTCACCGGTCTGTAGTTCCCAGGCTTTTCCCTGCCGCCCTTCTTAAACAAAGGCACAACATTTGCTACCCTCCAATCTTCAGGCACCTCACCTGTAGCTGTCGATGATTCAAATATCTCTGCTAGGGGACCCGCAATTTCCTCCCTAACCACCCATAACGTCCTGGGATACATTTCATCAGGTCCCGGAGATTTATCTACCTTGATGCGCGTTAAGACTTCCAGCACCTCCCTCTCTGTAATATGTACACTCCTCAAGACATCACTATTTATTTCCCCAAGTTCCCTAACATCCATGCCTTTCTCAACCATAAATACCGATGTGAAATATTCATTTAGGATCTCACCCATCTCTTGTGATTCCGCACATAGATGACCTTGTTGATCCTTAAGAGGCCCTACTCTCACCCTAGTTACTCTTTTGCCCTTTATGTATTTGTAGAAGCTCTTTGGATTCTCCTTTGCCTTATCTGCCAAAGCAATCTCATGTCCCCTTTTTGCCCTCCTGATTTCTCTCTTAACTCTACTCCGGCAATCTCTATACTCTTCAAGGGATCCACTTGATCCCAGCTGCCTATGCATGTCATATGCCTCCTTCTTCTTTTTGACTAGGGCCTCAATCTCCCAAGTCATCCAAGGTTCCCTACTTCTACCAGCCTTGCCCTTCACTTTATAAGGAATGTGCTTACCCTGAACCCTGGTTAACACACTTTTGAAAGCCTCCCACTTACCAGACATCCCTTTGCCTGCCAACAGACTCTCCCAAGACTACCTAGTCTGTATTCGTGACAGGTAAAGAAAGGAGTTAGAAATAGTGCTCAGAATTATCCTGTGATCAAATAATATTGATTTGGAAATTCGTTGAACTTTCTCAGAAGGGAGTTCCGTTTCTTTTAATGAAAAAACATGTGCGGGATAACATTTTTGTTCAAACAGCTGAGAAAGGAATTTCATATGAATGTGTTAAGTGTTTGCCCAAGTTCCTTGGCATACAGCTGGGACCCTGTTGCAGGACTAGAAGAGGCAGCTAGGAACCTTAAAGGGACAGAAGATCAGAAGGAAGGCTTTCACTGAAGGCCTTGGCAGAGACTGTGGCCATCGGCAGGTTAATGTCTGGGGCTGACTGGAGGGAGAGGAGGCCATTATAAGGCCGCCTTCTTCCTTGGAAGAACCTTTACTATCGCTTCCACATATTGGCCCTGGGAAGTGGAGGTAACTAGAGTGGGGACAGGAAGGAAATCTGTTGGGAACCTGGGCCACACCCCAGCCATCATTTGGGGAAACGGGTTGAGAATGCCTAAGATAATATCACATAGGACCCTTCCAGCCAACAGACAGAGGAGACTTTTTAATAACATAAGAACATAAGAAATAGGAGCAGGAGTGGACCATACGACCCCTCAAGCCTGCTCCGACATTCAATAAGATCATGGCTGATCTTCAACCTCAACTCCACTTTCCTGCCTGATCCCCATATCGCTTGCTGTCCCTAGCGTCCAAAAATCTATCTCAGCCTTGAATATACTCCACGACCCAGCATCCACAGCCCTCTGGGGTAGAGAATTCCAAAGATTCACAACTCTCTGAGTGAAGAAATACCACCTCATCTCAGTCTTGAATGGCCGACCTCTTATCCTGCAACTATGCCCCCTTGTTATAGACTCTCTAGACTGTCTCTCAGCATATATCCTATCGAGCCCCCTCAGAATCTTATACATTTCAATGAGATCACCTCTCATTCTTCTAAACGCCAGAGAATACAGGCCCATTCTACTCAACCTCTCCTCATAAGACAACCCTCTCATCCCAGAAATTAGGAGAAGGCCCGAAACATCAGGTAAGTGCCTTTATCGCACTGCTTGTGGGTCCGGAGGAGCAGGAGTGCTTCCTCCAGGCCCAACAAGCCTACTTTCAGTGACCCCTCCCCCCAATCCCCAACAATCTCCGACCCCCCCCCCCAAGACCTCCCATCCCCCCCACAATCTCCGACATCGCCAATGACCCCGAGCCCCCCCCCCCCCCGATGACACCAGACCCTGACGATGATTCCGGACCCCCCCCCCCCCCACCCACCAATGACTGGCCACCCCCCACCACCACCGATGACTCTAGATCTCCCCTCCCAATGACTCCGGACCATCTCCCCCTCCCCCCGCCCCCCCCCCACCATGACTCCAGACCACCACCACCCCCCTCCCCGCCCCCGCTGCCATCTTCTTGGCTCTGTGCTAAAATTTAGGCCCCAGAGGCCCTCATGGCTCAACCAGTAAACGCGTATCCCAGTGTGCAACAGAGTCACGAAGACCAGAAAGTTTCAATCTCTGGTCGGTGCTGTATTAGCTGATTGAGCTGAGACGGCACTGGAGATCCTGCAATTGTTCTTAGTAACTGTGAGCGAGAGAGGGGGAAAGATCAGTTTGGAACTCTGCTCATGATTGTTAACCAGTGACTCCGACTGGAAAGTAAATGGTTCACCATGCTCAGGAGAGAAGGGAAGGAGTGAAACTAAAATCATGTTGTGAAACATTCCTGAACTTCTCAAATTCAATTCCCATTTTTTCCAAATGGAGTATTATGCACAGTAATTACAATGATAAAACATAAATGTGACTTAATCTGTTGTTGCTATACTTACTAATAAGGGATTAGATCAATCCCCTTTGAGCTAATCATCCTTGATTTACTCAAGATAGTATGATGATGAAAAATCAAGGGTATATGAAACTATATTAAATAATAAAATGAGAGAAAGGTCAATAATTGCCATATTATATTAATGAGAAAAGAATAAATAAAATCATTCCAAAGGAACGATACAGGGGGAAAGGAAAAGATGAGAAAAGGCATTTGTACATCCAAGATAGCCAGGATGTTTTAGTGTGTATTTTCATTCTTTACAGGTAATTGAATCTCATAGGAATACCTGTTAAAGGTCACCTTGCAGCAATGGCTTTTAGAATCCAACCAGAAAGCCACAGATGGTCCAATAGATATTTTACTGCCATCACCTAAATTGTTCCTTGCTGGCATTTCTGTAAACTGAAAAACCAAAGATCTCTCCCTCAGGAAATTTGCAAAGTTAATAATGCATTAAAAGATTAGGCAGAAGATTTTAACTTGAACCAAACAATTTTATGTGCTTTATACAGAGTGAAAAACATTTCATTGTCTCACCTTAACCGTTTCAAGAATGCAATGCTCACCGTGTACAAAAATGGCACAAGATTTGACTGGTTCAATTTTTCTTAAGAGTAGAACATGTTTTATAAAACGTTATTATGATATATGCAATATATTGCAGGGAAAATGTGAAAATGTGATTGTAAAGAGACTACAACAAACATTCAGTCCTTAAACTGTTAGCATAATATAATGAGAAAGATAATTGTGTTGTGTATCTAATAAACTAAATTGAAACAGAAAGAGAAAATGAACAGGTTGATTTCTAAGGTAAAATAACAGCAGCATAATATACATAATTAATTTGTTCCATTACAAGCAACAAGAACTGCATGCAACCATGGCTGATTTCTGTTGGTGACTAGCACTGTGCTAATCTTAGGCCAACAGTAACAGCTAACTGGTCCAAACATGATACCTCCTGATAGGTCATTAACATAAAACTTTAATACCCACTAGAACAGCACATGGCAATAAGTCTGACTCCAGTGAATTATTGATATATTCCACATGATGACTCAACAGTAGACTGCTCCTTAACAAAAGCAATCAATTTCAATGGTCAGCTGTATCAAAACAGTCACTTGTGTAAAGGAGTCAGATAGCCATCCTTTAAAACTCTTGCAAAATAGAAACGGGTTTCATGAACTTAGCCAACAGTGATAGAGACATTTACCTTAACAATCCACTGGCCACCAACCAAACAAGATGGCTTCTTATCCAGGGTGGCATCGCAGTGACTGTTTCAAACAACAAAAGCACAGGAAAGGCTACCATTATAGTCAGTTCTACATTCTTGATCTTGCAACATGCAGCAGGCTCACACATAAAGATTGGACTTTATTGAGAAGAGAACCATGTTAAAGCTTTGTTGATAAAAATAGATCAGTGGATGAAAGAAGATTATCTTACAAGGTTGTGAGGCTTGGAAAAGTTTCAAAATTAACAGAAAGGCTTTGAAAAGTTATTTCTTAGAACTGTGAGAATCTCAAACGTCAATGTTCATGACTCCACTCGAAGATACTAAAGTGGATTTTCCTCTTCGTTGCACCAAGGGGACTCCACTCGAAGATACTAAAGTGGATTTTCCTCTTCGTTGCACCAAGGGGACTCCACTCGAAGATACTAAAGTGGATTTTCCTCTTCGTTGCACCAAGGGGACTCCACTCGAAGATACTGAAGTGGATTTTCCTCTTCGTTGCACCAAGGGGACTCCACTCGAAGATACTGAAGTGGATTTTCCTCTTTGTTGCACCAAGAGTCCTCTTGGTTCTAGGGTGCAGCAAAGAAGAAAAAGGAGCAGAAATCCGTTCCATCAGACCTCTATCCGCATTGCCCAGAATTTCTGGGGACTTTCCAAAGGTCCATCACTAGGCCTGTGCCTGGAACGTAGAAACATTGGAATTGCTGGACGATAAAAGGCTAAGATCCATCTAGTTCTTTTCTAGTTATTGTTGATAAACTGAAAAGTCAGTTGTCATTTATTGTCTTCAACTGAGTTAGAAGCTTCAGATGTTAGATTTACCTGGAGACTGAAAAAATACTGTACAGAGCACTCTGAAATGTTTCAATTGATATCCAACTAATACTCTCAGAATAAACAAAGTGTTACTAACAGTGCATCTCCAATGATTTATCACTTCAGAATTGCTTCTTCGTATAATGTTGAACAAATGTTGGCATTTGTGAGCAGTGCCTTTTGTCAGAAGTCGTCATCTAATACTTTTTAATTTTATTTTCACTTATCAAAAGTTGTAATCAATTTTTCAATAAAAGAAAATTGGTCCCTTAGGTTTATTCCCAAATCAGGTACAGTCCATATCAGTTTTCTACAATTTTTGTGATATGTTTAAAATCAATGTTTTCCCATATAATATTCTCGATCATTTTCATCATATCATGGAATCTGATTTATGTTTCAATTCCAATAATGTACATCAGATAGTAAATCTCTTAGCAATGATTCAGAACACTCCATCAGCTCTGTGTAATGAAAAATGAAAGCCCCAATGCTCATAGATATAATTATATATATCTTGACAAAATATTTTTCTCCGTGTGTGTGTGTGTGTGTGTGTGTGTGTGTTTGTTTGTTTGAGAGAGCTATCCAACTCAGTCTTCCTTCACAACCAGCCGTAAGACACAATTTCACTTTTTTTTTATGTATTCCATTTCAGAACACTTTCTGATTTTAAGAACAAACTCAACGACGGATATCAAACTGTGCCCAGGTATCAACAGAATCTATGGATGTTCTTTGTGTTTCTCCTTGCCATAGAATTTTAAGAAACTAATTATTTTAGTAATTTGGTGCACTGAAGGAGGAAATTGTGGTAATGTAGCAGTGAAGCTTTCACTTAAAGAGGGGGTCTCACCATTAGTACCTCTTTTAAAAATTGACGGGTTACAAAGAGTTAGGAGTAACTTTAACATCTTTACAGCGGCAGGAGCCTGTCTGTCCCTGCTGATTTATAAACAAGTGATAATGGGACCAGTAACTCTTCCAAACCAGTTCCACGAATCATCATGTCTGAACTCTGCTTAAATTAAAATATTTTAAGAAGCATTGTAAACTTAACAGAAAACAGAAATGATTTGAAGTTATCTGCTCTGATGGTGAGACTTATACTTTAACAATCCAGACATCACAGGTTCAAGACAAGGGGCTCAATTTTAAAAGGGTGGCAGGATGGCAGTGTGGTGGGGGGGGCCAATGGGCGAGCGGCAAATCCGAATAATAAAAACTTACCGTTCCCCACGCGTTCACAACTTAATTGGTGGCCATTAATCTTGTTTTCGGGTTTGCCATCGGAAAGCTGCGCAGTCGGCGGACTGCGCACCTGCATGATAGGCTGTCAGCTGGCGCGTCTAGATTTAAAGGGCCATTGCTCCAATGGATTTTGCTGGAGCAAAGAGTCAGAAGACCCAATGGAGCAGCACAGGGGCAAGGCTGCTCCAAGATTCAGCGATGCCTCACTTCAGCTGCTACTGGCTGGGGTGAGGGGGAGAAGGAGACTATTTAACCCGGCCAATAGGAGGAAGCGCCCTGCCTCTGTCACCAAGAAGGCCTGGTTCGAGCTGGCAGAGGAGGTCACCAGCAGCAGCAACATATCCCGCACTTGGGTCAAGTTCACTAAGTGTTTCAATGACCTACAGAGGGCGATTCCTCAGAGGACCTGCAGGCCTCTGAGGGCGCACCGTCACATCTTAGTGAACCATCCACCAGCCCAGATACTCACACCTCGGTGTGTTCAAGTAGTCAATTAGTTGGCTTGGCACCTGGTGAGTCACCACACACAAGTGAGCACAAGCAGACACTGGTGGCAGGGGCAGCTGTGGAGAGTCCGTGTCGGTGGGCCCACTCCTCTCCAGGCTCTGCTCAGCTGGACGCAGATGCTGAACCCTGGGGGCCATCCTTTAAAAGGAGAATGATCAAGAAACAGCAGCACATTTGCGAGATACTGAAACAGGTGCCATGCATACTCTCCACAATAACGCAGAGGATGGAGGAGTCCAACTCCTGCATTAGTGGAATGGTGGCACAGGTATAGGAGGGAATCTCTGAGATAGTGTCACAAGAACGTGAGCAACTGTCTGAGATAGCACCACACGTAACTGCTGAAATGTCTGAGATAGTGTCGCAGGTAACTGCGGAAATGTCTGAGATAGGGTTGCAGGGAATGTCTGCGATGGAGAGAAGGCTAGCCTCCATTGAGCTGCAAGCACGGCTCACAAATTAGTCCATTCAGGCCCTGACAACGGCCGTTCGGACTCACGGTGAACAACATTCTGCCGCCTTAAAAAGTTAGACAGAAACTTTACAACTGGGCTTCCAAGACATCATACATGTCCTCTAAACTGTTCTCCAGCAGGGTGGTAGGAGTGATGTGGGCCTGGCCCAGGAGAGGGATGATGGTGAAAGGGGACGGGGAAGTGGGAACGCCACTCAAAGCGCTCCCACATCTCACCATTGCCCCCCTCTCAAACCGTACCCACAATGCTGCCTCCTCTCCAGGTGGCCGAGTCTGCCCCTGCACAGGTGCAGGTGGAGCAGTCTTTGGAGGGACCCTCACGGGCTCCAAAACCCAGAGGGCTTAGGCCCAAAGCATCAAAACAGTCCGGCCATGAACATGAGCCACCTGCCACGACCTCTGCTGCAGCCACAGGGGATGCACCACGTCGAAGAGAAAGGCTAAGGATTTGTGATCACGAAGTGTTTGCATAAGGGTGTCTGACAGCCAGTCATGTTTTTTATTTATATTTGGTTTATGTTAAAGTCACATTAAATGTTATCATTCTCACCACTTCTGCCACGTCTTGCCCATTCTTGACTGACTTTTGTGATCGCGCCTTTTCATGTACTTCACCATGACGGCGACACTTGATGCCACCCAGTGGGTCACTTTACAGTGGGTGTATGTGTAGTTGCAGGACTGTTTTGTGAAGGGTGGTGGTGGGGGGGGTGGGGGTTCTGGTGTTGATGCTGCTCTTTCCAGGTGGTGTGATTACTGGACTCTTCTCACTTTCTGATCTTACAAGAACCGTTCACATATGAGTGACTCCCTGGCCTCACGAGCAGCCAGGTGAGCCGATGCTCTGCCCATGGGTTCATCCTTCTCCTGCTCCTCCTCAATGTAGATGGCAGATGTGGATAGTGGATGAGGGGATGGGGCCTCCTCAACCAGTACCCCTCTCTGTTGCACCATGTTGTGCAGGACACAACACACTACTAAAATGCAACCCACTCTCGCTGGCGCGTACTGAAGCGTTCCCCCAGAACGATCAAGGCACCAAAGTTGCATCTTCAGCAACCCTACGCATGTTCAATTATAGACCTGGTGGTGATGTGGCTATCGTTATATCAACGCTGTTGCTCGCTGATGAGGTTCCTCAGAGGTGTCATGAGCCACGTGTGCAGAGAGTATCCCTTGTCCCCGAGGAGCCAGCCCTTAAGGTTGTTTGGTGCGTGGAAGAGGGGCGGGATGTTGGATTCCCTCAGAATCAACGAATTGTGGCAGCTGCCAGGGAATCTGGCGCACACATGAAGAAACCTTTCTCAGTGGTCACAAACGAGCTGAGCGTTGATGGAATGATATCCTTTCCTGTTGATGGCTCATGCGGAGGTGCTCGGATTGCTATATGGGTGCATTCGATTGCATCCTGTATATGTGGGAAGCCGGCCACAGTGTGGAATCCCACTGCACTCTCTGTCTGGCTGAGGTCGTCCATGGGGAAGTTGATGTATTGCGAGTCTGTGCAAAATGAGCAGTCGGTGACCTGCCTTATGCACTTGCGTGCAGATGACTGAGAGACCCCGGCGATGTCACCAGTGGCACCCTGGAATGATCCGGAGGCAAAGAAGTTGAGGGTAGTGGTGACTTTAACAGTGACGGGTAATGAGATGCCGCTCGGGCCAGCTGGGAGCAGCTCGGCATGAAGGAGGCTGCAGATGTCTGCGACCACCTAGCAACTCACTCTCAGCCTCAGTATGCGCTGCTCCTCAGAGAGGTCCAGGAATCTGAGCCTCAGCCTATAGACCCTCTGACGAGGGTAGTGCCTCCTACGAAGTCGCTCTCTCTGTTGTTGCCCTCTCTGCTCTTGTGCAGGTGCCTGTGGCGCAGCACTGTGTTGTGGAGCTCCAAGTGGCGGAAGTGCACGCTGTGCCTGTTGAGGATGGTGATGTTGCTCGTCCTCAGATGTAGTGGTGAAAGCAGCCAGTGTGCCCCCCCACCCCCCCCCTCCCATCCTGATGTCAGTTTGAGGGTGTCCGGAAAGTTGGTAAATGTGTGTAAACAATTCTGAGTGGAAACCAAGAATTTTCAGTCTAAACACACAGATCTCCCAGCCAAAAGTTTGTCTGAGAGAACTGAGTGCCCTGCTGCAATAATTCACATTTTATCCTCATCTATCAAACAGGGATTTAAATGTCCAAATGGCTGCCGGCTGAAACACGACTCCTTCACCATGGCGTGGTTCACACAGCACGGGAAACACGCTGAGGCAACGTTGAAATCACTTGCCCGCATGATTAATTACATTCGTGTACATTTCAAATACTTTAAGTACTTGAATTGTTGGTTTAAATATCGTCCCGCCAGCTTTAATTGTCAGCGGGACTTCTGGCTTCGGGAACAGCGTGCGCACCCAGATGACTCTGGGTCATGCACGTTCTTCAGCATGTTGAAGCCGGGATTTCTGCCTGTTCCAAAAAAAAACACAATTTTCTTTGCCCCACCCCGCACTGGTCCCCACGCATTTTAAAATTGAGCACATGGAGTAAACCAAATGTCAATTATGCCAGCCTGATGAAGGGACCCGTGCATAACTGAAAACTAGGAATGTTTCCTTGTAATCAGAGTCTTAATAAAGGTCTTCAGGAAACCACAGTACAGCCTCAATTGTGGCAGATTTTGGCAGTTTTCAGACTGACTGCTAAGGAGAAAGTATATGTCATTACATTGTGAGGAAGTGTAAAACTAACACTGTCCATCTCATTGTAAAACAAATCTACCTCAGGTTAGATAATTGGGGAGCTTTATGAGCATCATCCTTTTCTAAAATGAATTTCTTGGATCTCAGTTCTGACTGAAGATGGTTGTAGGGCAGATTCCTTATAACCTTGATCCACCAAGACCCCAGCTGTTGCAATCTCAGCATTCAGTGAGCCAGAAGGTGAATCTATTCTCTGTTATCCCAATTAGGCACATAGGAGTAGGCCATTCAATGAGATCATGGCCGACCTGTGACCTAACTCCATATACCCGTCTTAGCCCCATATCCATTAATACCTTTGGTTAACAAAAATCTATCAATCTCAGATTTTAAATTAACAATTGAGCTAGCATCAGCTGCCATTTGCAGAAGAGAGTTCCAAACTTCTACCACCCTTTGCGTGTAGAAGTGTTCCCGAACTTCACTCCTGAAAGTCTTGGCTCTAATTTTTAGGCTATGTCCCCTAGTCCTAGACTCACCAACCAGTGGAAATAGTTTCTCTCTATCTACCCTATCAGTTCCCCTTAATATCTTGAAAACTTCGAGCTTTGAGCAAATATTTTGCTATGGACTCTTCATTTTGTATGAAGTAAATAGTATTCCAATTCCCAAATAGAAAAGCCAGTTTGAACAATCTGACACCAATGTCTAGAGGAATGATACTGTCTTGAACTTGTGATTATAGAAAGCCTGTTAAAGAGATTCACAAGGTGAAAGTAATGAGACTGATAAATGTACTGTGACCCTCTTTTTATACCTTGCCTTATTTTATACAGATTTACTCTATGTTGGATTTTCTGCTTGTACCCTTAGAATATGTCTTTATTCCATATAATGTAAATTACATTCTTTTTATGTTGTATGCTAGCGAGGAATCTACAGATCCCAGGTATTTGAAGAGTGGATACATTTACTTTTCCTGTGATTTGTTTGGATAGTTAATTCCACATAATACAGTCTACATCAGAGGAGACTTCCACATCTGTAAATTCTGTTTGCATCGGCATGCCAGATCATAGTTAGCATTAATTTAATATTTATCATAATGTGCTGAATTGATACAACTCCTTCTCCTCATAATTAATTTTGTGTGGGCATTGCATTAGGGTGATTTAAGTTAAGACAGGCAGGTAAGCTAGAAAAAGATGAGAAAAAATTGTAGATTTTAAAATTCAGATGATAACTTTGTGATGACTCTTTTAAGTAGGTTGATAGTGTGAATTCTGATCTGGGAATGTGCATGGTTCATTTAGTATTAAAGCCCGTGCTTCTGTTGTAGTCCGGTGGTATGGATCTGGGTCTGTGCCGAAATGCCAGGTAGCTCTCTGAGGAGCCCCAATAACAGAACCTGAGTGAAGGCTGCTCCAGGCTGTCATTGTATTTGTAATGCAGTGATATGGTTGTGTAACTAGTTCCTATATCAAAGAGAATGAAGTTACTCTCTTCCGATTGTTACTGAGGATCGAAATGTTTAATTCCCTACCTATGGGAGAGAGGGGAAATAGAATAATAGTGTTTTGTTATGTAAAGCATCACGAGCATTACAATATTTTAATATTGCCTTTGCATAGGCTTCTGCTCAACAGTAATATTAAAACCATCAGTTTGGTAATGTAGCAAAGGCACAATGTTGCCTTTTGCTTCAATTTCTCACTGTAAACTAGGGAGTGAAAGTTCTGCTGCACTGTGCCTGGCATGAACTGGAAGTGCATATCACAAAACTAAGCACTCCCAGCCCTCCAGTTTGCATCCATTGACTTTAATGGACCGAAAACAGTGGCCTGGAAGAGCGCAATTTTGTGTTACGTACTCCGGGCAGATGTAGCACAGGAACGTTTTCATCAAAGGACTCTCAATTCTAATAAGACAAGAGTCTGGAAATGCATTTTATTTTGCTTGAGACCAGTAAACGAAAGCAAAGAGGGACAAAGAAATGATAAGAGGCTTCCTTGCAGTGTGTGTGCTGCCATTCATTACTGTCGCACTAGATAGAACATGCTCTCAGCAACATAAATACATTGAAACTAAGAAAGAATGAATTAATTTGCATTTATATAGTGTCTTTCACATCTTCGGGATATCCCAAAATTCTTCACAATGAATTATTTTTGAAGTGCAATCATTGTTGTTTTGTAGACAAATGTAGCAACCAATTGCACATGGGAAGTCCCACAAACAGCAAAGAGGTGAATGACTGGTTAAATTGCTTTAATGGTGTGAATGGATCAATGACAGTGAGGACACCAGGAGAATTCCCGGCTCTTCTTCAAAAAAGTGCCATGGGATCTTTTACATCCAACTGAAGAGCAGGCAGGGCCCCCAGTTTAACACCTTAAAGGCCACCATCCAGCACTGCACTGTATCCTCGAGAGTATGTTTTCAAGTCTTGCAAATGGGGCATGAGCCCCCAATCTTCTGAATCAGTAGGCGAGAATGGTACCACTGAGCCAAGGCTAACACTTAAAGTATATGGAAATTGTTAGCAACATATATGGACAGGGGCATATTGAAGCATCTTGAGTAGCTGTTAAAGTGCCGAGCTCGTGCTCCACTACAAGAGATAGCTTATAGCATCAGTGCTGTTGGCAGTGCCAATAACACTTCAAACCAGTTCACCCCTAAAGTTAACAGTGCCTCAGAAAATATGAGGATTGATACAGTTAACTGTCAAAATGCATCTGTTCCCAAGGACGGCAATAAGATTTTTACTTAGGTAGAACTGGTTGAAAAAGAAAAAATAGTTGTCGTCTATTTATAAAGTAGTAACGCACTGATTTTATTTGCACATTAGTAACTTAACGCATAAGGATTGATATATTTTAAAAGGGCATCGGCTTATGAAAAGCATTTGAAAAACCTTTTCTTGTTTATTTACAAATACATGAAGTAATGTCAATGGCACTGAAATACACCATCATGTCACTTGCACATGAAGTCATGGTGCTTCTTGATCATCTCTTTACCAAACAGAAAATAGGTTTTCCAAACATTTTCATTGAAGCCATTTCCCTTTTAATTATATTTATAGGCTAAAGTGCAGATATGCCAGTGTGTATAGAGGTTTTAGCTGAATGATGGTTGTGGTGTGATTAGTTAACTCTGGCATCTCTACACTGTGTGGGTTTATTGTAAATGACATCTAGAATTAGAATTTATAGTGTTACTTTCTATAGGACATTCATTTTATTTCATATTGATTATTTTTCATAGTTGCTTTGGAATTTTTTTGCTGTGTAAACATGCCGCGGTCACCGTGGACACATAATTGATGTGACTGATTTTGTGATTGCAGAAGTAAGGGTAACAAAGACAAAAGGCCAAGCATTATACCATTCAGGTACTGTGCTGCATCTCTGAAACCACAACAATGATTCATACGGAGCTCAATAAATCTTTGAGCTGTTTTAAAACAAAGCTGAGATGAAAATCTCTTGTGTTCACTGTATCTTTACGTGCTGCAGTTGTAGCTAAATCACTTAAAACTGGAATCAAATTACCCAGATCAGGTGAGATGGAGTTGGGGGAAGGAAGTTGTCCTTCGTCTATAGAAGCCTGTTAGGCTTCATAGGAGAAGTGAATTCTGGACATCTTACGTTAGTAAGTAACCAATGTGCACAGTACAGCAGCAGCTGAGATCAAAATTAAAAATTAAACATGATGCAAGGCAAAAGGCATTGACTAATACATGCAAGTAGTAAGGCAGTAATGGGCCTGGGTGCCACAGCATAACAGAGCACTGCTCCATCACTTCCCAAATGTGGGTTCAAAATTGCCTAAGGTAGATCTCCCCACCATCACAATGTAAAATTAGATCTGGCAGGCTCCACCAAAGTTCTAATAAGATATAAGTTCACAGAAAAGCATTGCACTCATATTTGGCACTAAGTCATATTCTCAAAACTTATAAAGATATAATAGTAGATTTTACAGGTTCGCTAGTTTTACACCCCACCCCATTTTACTCTCTACTGAAGTAAATGGATAATAATATTGGGCGGGGTGTAAAACCAATGTTCCATCTGATCCTGTGGGTTTCCCGCCCGGCGAGTTAGGTTAAAATTACCCCCAATGTCTCAGTAAAAAGGGGTGCAATGTTTTTATTTATAAAGATAATAATTAGTATGTGAGCCAAGAGCGCCATTGGAATTTATTTCTAAAATCCATTTGATAGCAACAAGAGTTAGAAACATATTCCTGTGAAGTATCACATCATTAAATCAGCTAATGAGTTCTACAAATGCTGGAACTGTAATAGGCTATTGAGAATTCTGGAGCAACTTCATCATTGAACTAGAAATTCAATATTTCCCAAGTATCACTTGATACTCCTTCCTACCACAAACACACCACAGATTCCGATGTATAATTTGTGAGAAAGATTGAATCAAAATGAATGAAATATCAGCTTTCTCCCTAGTCAGGCCTCCCCACCAATATTTTCAAGTGAAGATGGATGGAACCCCAAAGTACTATACCATGGAGAGGTAGAATGTGTGTGTCCAAGCCCAAACTTCTAAATAGCCAGACATTCCATATTTGTACTGGCGGGGAAAGAATCACAAAGAGTTGGCCAATCTGCTTTGGTGGATCTCCTATTGGCTGACTTCTGAAGCAACCTGGGAGCCAATCATGCACCATCTATCACTCTCAGTTGAGAGTAATAGATGGTGTAAGAAGACCAAGAAAGCAGGCAGAGAAAAAAATACCATAAAAATTATGGGTCTGATATGAATGAGTAATTTGGAATGATATTTCCTAAATGAAGAAAGAAATGTCATATCAAAAGAGCAATCAAAAGGAACAAAGATTCTAAGAACTTAACAAATAAGGTTCAGCAGAATAGTAGTAGTGATAATTTTAAATCTACTGGTTTATGCATAGAGTGTAGTATTGGTAAATTAACTTACTTTCGCAGGAGGAGCAAAAAAATCTATTTCTTTCATGTGACATCACTGGAGAAGATTTTCCCCCATCCTATAATTAACACATTTATAATTTTGTGATGTGTGGTCATTTTAGTTGAGTATTTATACTTTAGAGCTTGGTGATTATTTGCTTTAGTTCGTTGGTTTATGGTCATTGTTAATTTTTTTTAATTACTTTTTTACAACTATTCTTTCGTAATTAACTCACATGTAGACATTAAAATACAAATGTTGTCTTTTAACCTGGTTACATACTTACCAATCTTTTCCCGATAGCCAGAAAACTACCATTGCCAATGTTATTAACATCTTGGGTGGTCCAGTGTTGGGAATTTGATTCTCTGATAACTGTTTATGGAAACAAATTAGATCACAATGTACCTTTCCTGCCATTTTTAATTATTGTAATACAAAGGGATATTTTGTGTTAGAATTCCTTTATTCTTGTAATACTACAGAAGTTCTTGAGAGTTAATACATGACACTTGAGTCAATAATGTTGGAAAGTATGTACTTATATTAGAAGTTTATCCATTGAAAATGTAGTATCTGACTTTTGTTAGGTTCTATCTATTAAATAGTCCGTAAAAACAATTGTTATGGTTACCATGGAGATTTTGCTTATTCAGTAGTGTGAACATTGAGCTCGAAGAGTAAAGTGGAAAATTAAATGCAAATTCAGCGTATGTTTCCCTTGAACATGAAGACTGGCTTTATGACCATTTTTCCTACTCTTCATTATTACATGATGTGGAGATGCCGGTGATGGACTGGGGTTGACAATTGTAAACAATTTTACAACACCAAGTTATAGTCCAACGATTTTTATTTGAAATCTACAAGCTTTCGGAGGCTTCCTCCTTCCTCAGGTAAATGTTTACCTGACGAAGGAGGAAGCCTCCGAAAGCTTGTAGATTTCAAATAAAAATCGTTGGACTATAACTTGGTGTTGTAAAATTGTTTACAATTCATTATTACAGTAAGATATTTGGGGCTTGATTTTATATTCACCCTTAGAATCCACAGCTCAGTGGGTAGATGACTCCTCCAACATTGCAGCACCATCTCACCTTAGAATATATGCTTCAATCTGGAAGTGGGTCTTGAACCCACCACCTTCTGAGAGACCTAATGCTACCAACTGAGCCAAGCCAACACTGTAAGAAAACGTACAGTGAAAACATAGGCATCCCTAATAGCTCAGTGAGTTTAGCCAGTGAGTAACAGAGCCATATAGATCAAGAAGCCCTATGTTTGATCTTCAGTCTGTGCTGATCTCATCCAGGGCAATGATGAGGTTAGTACAATTGATCTCAGCCTTCTTGGGACAGCGTGAAGAAAATTTGCAAGGGTTTCTGCTCCTGCTGCTCATCCAGAAACCCCTGCTAGTAGCGTTTGTATGTGGGTGTCAAGATTGGCGCTGGCTGCGATGTCCTCTGTTGGAATAGCCTGCTGACCTTCCCTTACAGGGCTCACACAATGGTCACTTGGGCAATCAGTGCCTGTAGAATCATAACATAGTTTGAGAGAAGAGAGAACATTGACAGAAACATTTTTAATAAAAGAATAAATGAGCCTAAAGTCAGTCTTTTTCCTCTGGCAGAATATCTGCCCAGCTACTTTTTTTCCTATTCAAAGAACTGCCCTAAAGCAATCCATACTGATATTTGTAAGTTAATTGAAATATGAATGTTGTGCTCTATCATCCTATTGTTTTACTTTAAACATCAGTATTACTGCTTCTCAAAATTGTAGTGAAAGTTTACTTAGAATATTTGTAAACTCCCTCAACAACAATCAAAATTATGGCTGAGATTTTGCACTTCATCATTCCTGTCACCCATCGAGGGCACATATTGGCAAGTTCCACACCCCCGCCCATGAATTTCCACTTATTAAAATTAATGGTCTCAAATCATAGGGTGGGGGTGTGAAATTTTCCAATGTGCACTCCCGGCATGCGCCAAGATCACTGAAGTGGAAATTCCCTGTCTATATTTCCATATTAGTAAAGCACTGAAATTATCAGATGGTTTATCCCACTTTCCGAGCCTTTACCTGTTGTAAGGAATCGTCACCTTGTTTGTGGAAATCAAAATTGAACCCACTAACCTCCATGAAGTACTTTATACGTGTGATGACTTTCTCAGTTTGATACCATCATTAACTTAGAACGACACATAGTGAGTTCACCCAAATTTTAGTTAAATTTTTTAGGGTTACATAAGCATTTCCATACTAAAGGTAAGTGGCCCAGAATTTGCTGTAGCTGGTCAACGAATGGCACCCGCCATTAGTTGGACTTGCCCTTGCCCGTTTAATTTCCATGACCTTTTGCACTGCAAGTTCTAGATGAGCGAGATGGAAATGGTACAGCATCTACAGGGCATCTGGGATCTGAGTGAACAGGTCAAGCAACTGTATATCTCCTTAATCAATCAGATTGGAGGATTGTTAAATGACCAGCGCAGAGTCTGAACAAGGAAGTGTAAGTTTGAATGGTGAATTCAATGTCAAATCAGGTACAGAAAGTGAAATAAAGGGAGAGAAAGAAAGGTTGGATTAAGAGAAAGAGAAAAAAGAGACCAAAAAAAAGTAAAACAAATGAATTTACTTTTTTTTTAAATCTCCAACAACAATTAAAACCTGAAGGAAACATATAAACATAGAAAAATTTACGGCACAGGAGGAGGCCATTCAGCCCATCGTGTCTGTGCCAGTCGAAAAAGAGCTATCCAGCCTAATCCCACTTTCCAGCACTTGGTCCGTAGCCCTGTAGGTTATGGCACTTCAAGTACACATCCAAATACTTTTTAAATGCGATGAGGATTTCTGCCTCTACCACCCTTTCAGGCAGTAAGTTCCACACCCTTATAATCCTCTGGGTTAAAAAAAATGTCTTCAGCTCCCCTCTAATCCTTCTACCAATTACTTTAAATCTATGCCCCTGGTTATTGACCTCTCTGCTAAGGGAAATAGGTCCTTCCTGTCCACTCTATCTAGGCCCCTCATAATTTTATACACCTCAATTAAATCACCCCTCAACCTCCTCTGTTCCAAAGAAAACAACCCCAGCCTATCCAATCTTTCCTCATAGCTAAAATTCTCCAGTCCTGGCAACATCCTCGTAAATCTCCTCTGTAACCTCTCTAATGCAATCACATCTTTCCTGTAATGTGCTGACCAGAACTGTATGCAGTACTCAAGCTGTGGTCTAACTAGTGTTTTATACAGTTCTAGCATAACCTCCCTGCTCTTATATTCTGTGCCTCAGCTAATAAAGGAAAGTATCCCATATGCCTTCTTAATCACCTTATCAACCTGTCCTGCTAACTTCAGAGATCTATGTACATGCACTCCAAGGTCCCTCTATACCTCCACACCTTTCAGTATCCTCCCATTTATTGTGTATTCCCTTGCCCTGTTTGATCTCCCCAAATGCATTATCTTACACTTCTCCAGAATGAATTCCATTTGCCACTTTTCTGCTCATCTGACCAGGCCATTGATAACTTCCTGCAGTCTACAGCTTTCCCACTCACTATCAACCATACAGCCAATTTTTGTATCATCTGCAAACTTCTTAATCATGGCCCCTACATTTAAATCTAAATCATTGATATGTACCACAAAAAGCAAGGGACCTAGTACTGAGCCCTGCGGAAACCCACTGGAAACAGCCTCCAGTCACAAAAACACCCATTGACCATTACTCTTTGCTCCTTGCCACTGAGCCAATTTTGAATCCAATTTGCTACTTTCCCTTGGATCCCATGGGCTTTTACTTTTTTGACCAGTCTGCCATGTGGGACCTTGTCAAAAGCCTTACTAAAATCCATGTAGACTACATCAAATGCACTATCCTCATCGACCCTCCTTGTTAGCTCAAAATATACAATCAAGTTAGTCAGATACGACCTTCCCTTAACAAATCCATGTTGACCGTGCCTTTCTAAACGACGGTTTATACTGTCCCTCAGAATTGATTCCAATAATTTGCCCACCACCGAGGTTAGACTGACTGGCCTGAAATTACTAGGTCTATCCTTTTCTCCCTTTTTTAAACAACGGTACAATGTTAGCAGTCCTCCAATCCTTCGACACCACGCCTGTAGCCAGGGAGGATTGGAAAATGATGGTCAGAGCCTTTGTTATTTCCTCCCTTGCTTCTTTTAACAGCCTGGGATACATTTCATCTGGGCCTGGCGATTTATTTACTTTCAAAGATGCTAAACCCCTTAATATTTCCTCCCTCACAATACTTATCCCATCCAATATTTCACACTCCTCCTCCTTAACTACAATCTCTGCATCGTCCCCCTCTTTTGTGAAGACAGACGCAAAGTATTCATTAAGAACCTTACCCACATCTTCCGCCTCCACACACAGGTTACCTTTTTGGCCTCTAATAGGCCCTACTCTTTCCTTAGTTATCCTCTTGCTATTTATGTATTAATAAAACATTTTTGGGTTTTCCTTAATTTTACTTGCCAGTACTTTTTCAGCCCCTCTCTTTGCTTTCCTAATTTCCTTTTTAATTTTACCCCTGCACTTTCTATACTCCTCTAGGCTTTCTGCAGAATTGAGCTCTCAGTATCTGACATAAGCTTCCCTTCTTTGCCTTATCTATTCCTGTATGCAACTTGTTATCCAGGGGGCTCTAGATTTGGCAGCCCCACCCTTTTTCTTTGTGGGAACTTGTTTACTCTGAACCTCTTGAATCTCCCCCTTGAATGCCTCCCACTGCTCTGACACTGATTTACCTTCAAGTAGCTGTTTCCAGTCTACCTTTGCTAAATCACTTCTCAGCTTTGTAAAATTGGCCTTTCCCCAATTTAGAACTTTTACTCCTGGTCTGTCTTTGTCCTTTTCCATAACTATGCTAAATCTAACTGAATTATGATCACTACCACCAAAATGCTCTCCCACTGATACCCCTTCCACCTGCCCAGCTTCATTCCCTAAAACTAAATCCCGAACTGCCCCCCCCCCCCCACCCCACTTGTTGGGTCTGCTGCGTACTGGCTAAGAAAATTCTCCTGAATGCAATTTAAGAATTCTGCACCCTCTATACCTTTTACACTTATTGTATCCCAGTTAATATTCGGGTAGTTGAAATCCCCTACTATTACTGCCCTATTGTTTTTGCACTTCTCAGAAATTTGCCCACATATTTGCTCTTCTATCTCCCTCTGACTGTTTGGAGGTCAATAGTACACTCCCAGCAGTGTGATTGCCTCTTTTTTGTTCTTTAGCTCAACCTATATGGCCCTATTTGATGATCCTTCTAACATATCATCCCTCCTCACAGCCGTAATTGTTTCTTTAACCAATATTGCCACCCCCCCCTTCCTTTTTTATCCCCCTCTCTATCTCGTCTGAAAACCCTATAACCAAGAACGTTGAGCTGCCATTCCTGCCCCTGTATAAGCCATGTTTCAGTAATAGCTGTGATATCATACTTCCATGTGTCTATCTGTGCCCTCAGCTCATCTGTTCACTATTCACTATAATCCTTGCAATGAGGTATATACCATTAAGCATTGCCGAACTCCCTCGTTGTCTATTTTCTAGCCTTTGTTTCCTCTGCCTTCCAAATTCGCTTACTAATTTTCTGCCTTCCATTTCTAGCTCTGTTTCTCTCCCTTCTAAATCTATGCTGAGATTCCCGTCCCCCTGCCAAGCTAGTTTAAACCCTCCCCAACAGCACTAGTAAACCTCCCCATGAGGATATTGGTCCCGGCCCTGTTGAGGTGCAACCCGTCCGGTTTGTACAGGCCCCACCTCCCCCAGAACTGGTCCCAATGCCCCAGGAATCTAAACCCCTCCCTCCTGCACCATCTCTCCAGTTACACATTCATCTGCACTTTCCTCCTACTTCTAAACTCACTGGCACATGGTACCAGGAGTAATCTGGACATTACTACCCTTGAGGTCCTGCTTATTAATCTCTTTCCTAACTCCATAAGATCTGCCTGCAGGACCTCCTACCTCTTTCTACCTATGTCGTTGGTACCGATATGGACCACGACCTCTGGCTGTTCACCCTCCCCCCTCAGAATGTTCTGCAGCCACTCAGTGACATCCTTGACCTGGCACCAGGGAAGCAACATACCATTCTGGAATCATGTCTGCGGCCGCAGAAACGCCTGTCAGTTCCCCTAACTATAGAACCCCCTATCACTATCACTCTCCTGACCTTTCTCCTCCCCCAGCCCCCCCCACCCCCGTACAGCTGAGCACCCATAGTGCTGTGGTCTTGGCTCTGGCTGCACTCCCCAGGGAAACTCCCTCCCTCACCAGCATTCAGAAATGAATACTGATTAGAGAGCGAGATGCCCTCAGGGGACTCCTGCACTACCTGCCTGGTCCTCCTTGTCTGTCTGGCAGTCACCCATTCCCTGTGGAACTGAGTGAGACGCCACACTTGTAATAGTTAATTTTCAGTGCCAGAGAGGTTGTTTGGCAGTAATTAACACTTATCATGTCATTATAAAGGGTACTTAGACTGAAATGGACAAGCCCTAACTTTCTGTGGCGAGTTTAGTTCGTATCTACCGTGCAAATACAGGAACTTCACGTTGTTCAATGCATATGAATGGTGAGGCAGACAATGAGAGAACGTTTTCGCGAAGCTAATGGCGGAGCGGCGCATTTCGGACAGCTACTTTTGGATTTTTGCGTTTAACCGCACATCTGCCCTTGCCTGAAGTTGCTGTGCAATTTGCGCATAAATAACAGTGAGTGGCGTTAGCCTCGTTGTTATTTTGACAGAAAATTCTGGGCTAAGATTACAGTCTGCCAGCTTAATTAAAGAATGAAGTAAAGTCCCACAGTTCCTTATACTTGTGTAAGTTCTTGATTATAAAATAAAATCTATAAACCTCAAGAGTTTTGCAGCAAGTATGGCCTAATATATCCACATGTACCAGTCCAGAGTTTTTCTCCATTCACATAACTGTCCTTATAGAAAAATATTCCTCTGGTACATCCGCTGTATTTTAAAAATGTGCATTTGAACGATGAAATGCATTTGAGAAACAAGGTGAAAGTCCAAGGCTCACATTGTAAAACACCTCTAAGGTTGGAAAGAGCAGGAGATAAATGAAGAAGTGGTCATTAGTTGACATAAATCTTGGCTTTTAAAATCTGTAGATCATAGGAGGAAGGAAATACCGAGGGATTTATTTGTATGAGATTATCTGATCAGAATTGCCCAATGAAATTGCCCCATCGTGTTTTGATTGGGGTCCTGGGTAATGGGATGTTGGGTAGATTTTCTTGTAGGTTTTCTGAATTTGATTCAGAACACTAGGTTCCCATCATTCATTGTTTGTAACGTTGAATCAATTGTGCATGAAGTACGTAGGAACCAAGTTGACTATCCAGTGACTTTATTGGAGATACAAATTGGTTCTCTCTAACTGTTTTTAAAAAAATATTGTTATGGTATAGAATGCTACTGCTGTTAAAAAGCAATTCTATAGCTTTGACACCTCATATATAAACAGCATAAAACAGATGGATATGTACTGTTGTCAACATTCCATCCCTCACAAGTATCTAATGGGATGAAATACAGAAAAACCTTCAAAGTCAGATACTGCATTTGTAACTATAAGCCTTAGTTCATTTGTTTGCATTTTGTTTCTGTTGCTCATTTTTGGATTTTTTTCTGTACTCTATGGTTTATTTACTATTTAGCAAAGGGAAGGACGTTCTCAAGCCTAAGGATGGCAAGGGGAAAAAAGAAAGCAAAGAAAAGTAGGTATCAGAAAATGTTGTCAATAAAGTTAATAATAGTGATTACTGCAGTCAGGAATATCCATAACAGTGGAACAGTGACAAAACACAAAGTGGGATGCCGGCAAAGAATCTCTTCGAATAATTAAAGGAGCGGTATTCCTCCATCAGTGTTGGTAGCTGGAGAATAGCTAATATTGAATTATACCACTGGCAATCTGCCAATGAAAATATGTAATTATCAATATAAAAAATGTATTATTTCACAAAGCATGTATCAATTCCTACCTTGCTGCATCCCCATTTTCAGCGAGAGGAGGTTAAACAGACTGCACATCTGCATCAGCCTTTAGTTTGACCCAGGACCAAAGGCTGTCAGTGGGTCAGTGATGGGGTGCGCTATTGCACTTGTCATTCCATCTAATTTGGAGTAGCTGAATTAAATGTGCATTGGACCAATACTTACACTAAAACAAAATCTGCAATGATCGATCTGCAACAAACCCTCACTTATTAAAAATAATAAATGAAAAGTGTGCCGCTCCTTTAATTATATTAAATCTGGGCTGCTTGGATTTATCTGAGCTTGATAACACCATTTCCCTCCTCAATCCTCACCAACACTTAGTCATTGTTATAACCTATTCTGCAGTATGGCATTATTCTGTCTGTATATGTTAAGTTCTCAAAGTGAAGTGTATAAAGAGTTTGAAGAAAGAAATCATTTTGTGCTATGGACCCAGATGAAATGTTTGCCGTCCTGTACAAGATCAGTGAAGATTATTAGGTCTTGTGTTTAATTTAACGAACAGGTTAGCGATGTGTAGGGTTGCAAACCCTCAGCCTTTCTGGCACACTCTTAATGCAATGTTGGTCCTGGATAGTCTGGGTCCCAGCCAAAAATCAGGGACTGTGTGGGGCCTTGTAAAGGGCAGAGCCTTCACCTGCCCCTTGCGTGGCCAGTGACATATGAGGGCCAAGACTAGGGGCAGGGATTCCCAAAGACAGGAGTTCCCATGTCCAAGGGTATTCAGAGAGACCCAGCGTAGCATCGAGTGGTTGAATGCCTGGTGGGACCAAGTGTACCAGGCCACCAGTTAACACAAGCAAATCCAACTTCGGGGTCCAGGCTAGGATTGTGACCTGGATGCCCAAAGGAAAACAAGAAAGGATTTTTTCTTTCTTTGCAATATATCCCTCTAACAAAAGGAGCTGCAGAGGCACAACTTTGTACTTTCTGGAGGGGAGGGGGATCAACACCACCACCCACCCAACAGACCATGTACAGTTTGCTGCATTTTGCGGCCTCTAGAAGCGGGCATGCAAGCACCCGAGATGCACCCACAAATGGCATGTAAAATAAAGAACCTGACTCTAGAAAGTCTTCCGTGGTCAATGACTGAGGCCCCGAGGGGGCACACCCCACACTTACACCAGGAGGCACCCCTCCCCTCCCGAAGAATTTTCAGTCCCACGTTTTCTGTTAAATTCATGGGGTTTTACGCACAATGCTTTCAATTTTACTTTAGAATTTTGTGGATTTTACATCTTTAATAAATAGTGTCAAGGACAGTAATACTCAAATTAATCAACTTTTTGGTCTAAAGTAAAATATGAATAATCTGATAATCATGTCTGTTATCGTGGCACATCTGGCTATATTTATTTTGCTCCAACATGATTCAAAATAAACTCCACAATCCCATTAAAATACATCACTGTAGTATTCTGCGAATGCTCCAAAAGCCTTCCTGGAATACAAGAACTACACCTAAATATTGCAGGAGGGAAAGAAGGTGGCATGACTGTGAATTGAATAGATGACACAATCCAGAAATGGTGTTTGTCTTTAATTATTGACTTACACCAATATCTCACTTTAATCCTTTCTCACAACACACTTCTTGATCCAACTTGGTCTCCTGTGTCAAGCTGTGTTACTCAGTTGAGGCTAAGGGAGTGGGTGACACATTGGGTTGAAACATTAGCCTAGATTTTTCTCTTGTTCAGAAGCACATCTATTTGGGCATGTGATGGAAAATACATTACCACTGATTTTCCTGTTGCTGACCAATCCAATTTTAATTATACGAACATACTACAAAGGACAGGAAAAGACCAGCTGGCCCATCGTTCATGTCTTTCCTGACATGGAGCAATCTACGCACAATCGTCCAATCCTACCGCACTGCCCACCCCCCCACCCCGACCCCAGTCAGGAAACTCCTAGGAGAGGCAAAAGGGAACAGAAAAAAAACCTTAGGCCAATTTGGGAAATTCCTCTCTGACCCAATGGCAATCAAGCAAGCTCCAGGAGAACAAGGTGGTAGGTGGTGGATATCACTAGTCCAAGTTAACACATATACCTTCTATAACTCAAGATATTTTCTAATCAGAGGAACTTAACTAGATCCCTTTAAAGACTTGTATCAAATCCATACTCGCCACGTGTACTTGGCAAATTATGGCAGAGGTCAATGACTCTTTTCAAAAAGAAGTACTTTCAGGCACCTAATCTAACCCCACATTTGTGCACCTTGTACCAGTCCCCTGGCAGAGCCTCTACCATTAATAACTACCCTCTGTCTACGCAAATGCCACCAATTTGTTATCTAAACTGAGATCTGCCTGCCTATCCCACAACACACAACTTTACTTCACAGCCTTTTGTGCGGCACTTTATCAAATGCTTTTTGAAAATCTATATGCATAATGTTAACTGAGCTTCCATCATCCACCAACTTTAAAAACTTCAATCAAGTTGTTGAGACAGGACTTCCTTTTCCTGAAGCAATGCTGTGATTCCCTAACAGCCCCCACTCTCACCAGTACCGCTGTCACTGCACTACTGCCAAGGTCAAAAAAAGCCCTTACTGCTGATAGGATTGGGAGTAGGTTTACCAACTCTGGTTGGATATATTCCTGGAGGTGTCATACATGATCTCCTGCCTCCAACCATCCCGCCCCCACACTCCTGCCGTTGGTCGCCCATATTTGCGGCTCGCCACCTTCCCCCGCCAATTGGGAAGTGAAAGACTCTTCATTGGATGATTCTTGACTGTCTTTTTCCCCTTGTCCAATATTTTTATAACAATAAACAGAAGTGCTCAGAGACAAAAAAAAATACAATTTTTTTAATGCCCCTATGATTTTTCTCCAGGGTTGCTCACAGCAGCAGCCTAGAGATTAATCTATAATTCCTGCTGACTCCAGGGCATTCCTGGAGGGTTGGCAATCCTAATTGGGAGGATGAAAGTCCTGTTTACTCAAGGCCTGGCTTCAAAGCCTGGTTAAAGAGATATCTCTGGGAGAAGCTGCATCTACAAAGATTTTCTTTCC
This sequence comes from Heptranchias perlo, assembly GCF_035084215.1. Taxonomy (NCBI): domain Eukaryota; kingdom Metazoa; phylum Chordata; class Chondrichthyes; order Hexanchiformes; family Hexanchidae; genus Heptranchias; species Heptranchias perlo. The sequence continues at coordinate 53,987,049 of NC_090329.1, forward strand.
CCTTCCCCTGGTCCTTCAACTCACCAATTTCTGTTAGATTTTTGAGGTTGCTGAGACAGCTAAAAAGTTGAAAGACTTTTTCCTTCCGTTTATCACCTACAGCCATCGCATATGTTTTGTTGCAAGATTTTCATTCCATCATACAAACTCACTCAATCCAAAACTCTTGATTGTATTTTCACACGTACTTCACAGTTTAAATGAGTGAAACTGTTAACAAAGACTATTAAAGAGAAATAAATGAGTCTGCAGCATGTGAAAAGGTAACAAAAATAACAATTGTATAACTGATATCTTGTGTCTGTGGGGATTTCAGTAAACCCACCACCAATAGCAGGGGAGCTTGAGATTTAACTCATCTTTTTATGCAGCTGTAGGAAGTTGGCCTCCGAGCATTGACAGGTGGGCAGCACTGAATCCATTGACTTAACTGTAAAAAATAATCTTGTACAGGACAGCTACATCGCAGCATCTAGACACTGTTTAAACATGTGACATATAGTGTGATTGGCTATGATCCATTAGAATATCAAAAAGTATGGAACAAAAAAAGACCATTCAGTGCATCAACCCACTTCCTTCCACAAATCAAATACAATCTATCCGATCTTGGATTCTGCGGGTTGTTTTTGGGCCTGTAATAGATGATGTGCTCAGAGAGCTTGCCAGAAACTGGAGACCCGAGCCTCACCCCAAATTGGGCCTCATCAGCATATTTCCAATGAGCTTCAGATGCCAATGTTTATTTGTGTTGTAACCTCAAAATTTTCGGACTTTGCATTCCCGGTGGGAAGCCTGTACTTTTAAACGCCCACGTTAATCCTGGAAGTGTAGCTGGGTTGCGGTTACGACCCAAAAAACAACTATGTTCAACTCCCACCCGCCATCAACCCACCCGTTCTTGGGGGTTAAAATTACCCCAATGAATTTCATCCAACTCAATATGGCGTCGGATCCATTTTAGGCATGCTTGGTGCAAGTGAGGCAGAACCAAGAAATTGGTGCTTTTGCCCTTGTTCCGCACACAAAAAATAGGTGCAGCAGTGTCCAATTTCTACCACTACCTCACTAATCTAATATCTCAACGGAAACTCCTGCATCAACATTTCTTGATCCCCAAAAGTAACCAAAGAAAATTTCCAAATATTAATCCATCTTCACCTCTCAACTGTTCAATTCTGGCGTGCTGCCCATCTTCGAGAACAATAATCTCCCTCTCCAAACCCCAGCAGCAGAGACTCGTCATACCCAGTAGAATATTTGATTATAACCTCCAATGCCAACACCACCAGATACATGTCCTGCTTTTTTTTGTAAGAGGCAGTTAATGAACTCAGGCTGAACCGATTTTGCCGTTGCCAGATCACATCAGTTTTCATGTCTTTTAGAAACATAGAAAATGGGAACAGGAGTAGGCCATACGGCCCTTCGAGCTGGCTCCGCCATTCAATATGATCAGGGCTGATCCTCTATCTCAATATCATATTCCTGCTCTCTCCCCATACCCCTTGATGCCTTTTGTGTCTAGAAATCTATCTAGCTCCTTCTTAAATATATTCAGTGATTTGGCCTCCACAGCCTTCTGTGGTAGAGAATTCCACAGGTTCACCACCCTCTGAGTGAAGAAATTTCTCCTCATCTCAGTCCTAAATGTCCTACCCCATATCCTGAGACTGTGACCCCTCGTTCTGGACCCCCCAGCCAGGGGAAACATCCTCCCTGCATCCAGTCTGTCTAGCCCTGTCAGAATTTTATATGTTGCAATGAGATTCCCTCTCATTCTTCTAAACTCTAGTGAATACAGGTCTAGTCAACCCAATCTCTCCTCATATGACAGTCCTGCCATCCCAGGAATCAGTCTGGTGAACCTTCGCTGCACTTCCTCTATGGCAAGTATATCCTTTCTTAGGTAAGGAGACCAAAACTGCACACTATACTCCAGGTGTGGTCTCACCAAGGCTCTGTATAACTGCAGTAAGACATCCTTGCTCCTGTACTCAAATCCTCTTGCAATGAAGGCCAACATACCATTTGCCTTCCTAACTGTTCGCTGCACCTGCGTGTTTGCTTTCAGTGACTAGTGTACAAGGACATCCAGATCCCTTTGTACATCAAAATTTCTCAATCTATCACCATTTAAATAATTCTCTGCCTTTCTGTTTTTCCTTCCGAAGTGGATAACTTTACATTTATCCACATTATACTGCATCTGCCATGTATTTGCTCACTCACTCAACTTGTCTAAATCCCCCTGGAGCCTCTTTGCATCCTCCTCACAACTCACAATCCCACCTAGTTTTGTGTCGTAAACAAACTTGGAAATATTACATTTGGTTCCCTCATCCAAATCATTGATTATATCATTATCAATCATTATGTTGTGAATAGCTGGGGCCCAAGCACTGATCCCGGTGGTACCCCACTAGTCACCGCCTGCTACCCTGAAAAAGACCCATTTATTCCTACTCTCTGTTTCCTGTCTATTAACCAATTTTCAATCCATGCCAGTATATAACCGCCAATCCCATGTGCTTTAATTGTGCACACGAACCTCTTATGTGGGACTTTAGCAAAGGCCTTCTGAAAATCCAAATGAACCAGATCCAGTGGTTCTCCCTTATCTATTCTACCAGTTACATCCTCAAAAAACTCCAGTAGGTTTGTCAAACACAATTTCCCTTTCATAAATCCATGTTGACTTTGTCTAATCCTGTTGATATTTTCTAAGTGTCCTGTTATCACATCCTTTGTAATAGACTCCAGCATTTTCCCTCCTACTGATGTTAGGCCAACAGATCTCTCCCTCCTTATTTAAATAGTGGGGTTACATTTGCCACCCTCCAATCTGCAGGAACTGTTGCATAATCTATAGAATTTTGGAAGATGACAATCAATGCATCCACTATTTTCATGGCTACCTCTTCTAGTACTCTGAGATGCAGATTATCAGGCCTTGGGGATTTATCAGCTTTCAGTCCCATTAATTTCTCCAGCACTTTTTTTTACTAATACTAATTTCCTTTAATTCCTCCTTCTCACTCGTCCCTTGCTTCCCTAGCATTTCTGGGAAGTTATTTGTGTCCTCTTCTGTGAAGACAGAACCAAAGTATTTGTTTAATTGATCTGCCATTTCCTTGTTCCCCATTATAAGTTCTCCTGTTTCTGGCTGTAAGAGACCTACATTTGTCCTCACTAATCTTTTTCTTTTTACATACTTGTAGAAGCTTTTACAGTCCACTTTTATGTTCCTCGCAAGTTTACTCTCATACTCTATTTTTCCCCTCTTAATCAATCTCTTGGTCCTTTTTGCTGAATTCTAAACTGCTCCCAATCCTCAAGCTTGCTACTTTTTCTGGCAACTTTATATGACTCCTCTTTGGATCTAATACTATCCTTAATTTCTTTAGTTAGCCATGGTTGGGCCATCTTTTGTGTTTTTGCGCCAGAAAGGAATGTATAACTGTTGCAATTCATGCATTCGTTCCTTAAATGTTAGCCATTGCCTATCCACCGTCATGCCTTTTAATGAAGCTTCCCAATCTATCATAGCCAACTCGCTCCTCATACCTTCGTAGTTTCCTTTGTTAAGATTTAGGACCCTAGATTCGGATTGGACAACTTCACTTTCCGTCTTAATGAAGAATTCTATCATGTTATGGTCACTCTTCCCTAAATGATCCCGCACAACAAGATTATTAATTAACCCCTTCTCATTGGACAATACCCAATCTAGGATAGCCTGTTCCCCAGTTGGCTCCTCAACGTACTGGTCTAAAAAAACCATATCGTACACACTCCAGGAATTCATCCTCCACAGTATTATTACTAATTTGGTTTGGCCAGTCTATATGTAGATTAAAGTCATCCATGATTACTGGAGTACCCTTGTTACATGCATCTCTAATTTCTTGTTTGATGCCGTCCCCTACATTACCACTGCTGTTAGGAGGCCTATAGACAGCTCCCACCAGAGTTTTCTGCCCCTTGGTGCTTCTTAACTCACCCAAACTGATTCTACATCTTGATTTTCTGAGTCAATATCCTTTCCCACTATTGCTCTGATTTCATCCTTTACTAACAACAGCACCCCACCTCCTTTTCCTTTTTGCATGTCCTTCCTAAATATCGAATACCCTTGGATATTCAGCTCCCAGCCTAGTCACCCTGCAGCCATGTCTCTGTAGTTGCTATTATATCATATCCATTTACATCTATTTGCGCTGTTAATTTGTCTACCTTATTACGAATGCTTCGTGCATTCAGATACAGTGCCTTTAGATCTGTCTTTTTAACATTTTTAGACATCTTAACATTTTTTGTACTATGGCCCTATTTGTCTTATTACCATTTTTTCTTACCCGGACCCTATTTGTTAGTGCACTCTTTTGTTTGTACGCTCTGTCCCTTCCTGACACAATCTGGTTATCCTTACCCTAATCACTTTCCTGCACTGCTTCCTTGTCTTTTCTCTTTAGCTTTCTAGATTTCTCTCCACCGGGTCCCTCCCCCCACCCCCCCACCTATTTAGTTTAAAGCCCTATCTACCTCCCTAGTTATTCGATTCACTAGAACTCTGGTACCAGCACGGTTCAGGTGTAGTCCGTCCCAATGGAACAGCTCTCTCTTTCCCCAGTACTGGTGCCAGTGGCCCACGAATCAAAACCCACTTCTCCCTCTCCAATCTTTGAGCCACGCATTCATCTCCCTGATCTTATTTACCCTATGCCAATTTGCTCATGGCTCAGGTAATAATCCAGAGATTATTACCTTTGTGGTCCTGCTTTTTAATTTAGTCCCTAGTTGCTCAAACTCTCTCAGTACTGTGAACAACTGAGTTTGTATAGTTTTTCTCTCTACAGGCAATTTAGGGGCAGCATTTCAGTTTGTAAAATGCTACCAGCCAAAACCATAGTTCAGCTTTTGCAGCACTAGTTTATAAGTGAACTGTGGATCTCAACCAACATATAGAATTGCAACACCACGTCATAGTCCATTGTACCCAGCGCACCCAGCAGTGATATCACTGGACCACGTCCATTCTTTCTACATGTCAGCCTGCTGGTGGCTACAGAGCGCCTGTTCAGCCCAAAATTATTCTTCACAGATAGATTGGGGTTGGTTTTAAAAACGGGAATCCAAAAGTGACCGATTAGGGGTTAAGTGCTTCATCTCAGCAGTCCTTCCTCTGTCGGAACATTCTCCATTAAATTAATTAAAAATACAAGCAACAGTTAACATCTACCTTTTAGTAGTTACAAAATTCAATGTGTGTCACTAAACACTCTGAACACAGGGAAATCTATATCTGACTGCCTTTAATTATTTACAATGAGCCACTAATTAAGAATGCAGCTCGAATTCAATAAATAATAAATAAATAGAAATAAAAACCCTATGTCATCTAAAACAGCATTTCAGGTAAGAGTACCTTAAAGTATATGAGACTAAACAATTTCTAATAAATAAATAAGAATAAATGGGCAGATAAAAGACAAGCAGTCATTTCACTGGCATTTTTAATATCTAAGCATGTATTTTTTAAAAAAAGCAGGTTTAAATTTTGATAATGAATAATAAATAGAAATGGTAGGATTTCATCATATGCTGAAGTTATACGGAGGAAAGTGACTTTGGCAATGTTTAATTGTATTTCATGGAGATTATGGCTGTAAGGTTGTGTGTGTCACTGGTTCCCTTGAAATGGAGGATGGATCCAGTGTGAATGAATGATCTAAGCATTCTTTTCAGAGTCTCAGGTTCTCTCCATCTCATGCAACATTCATCAGGTGCCCTCTCACAGCAGCACAGTCTCTTGCCTCTGTCCCAATTAAAGGTTTTTTTTTGTCACATTTTCCATTTGTTGCTTTTCCTTTCTTTTTGAGTGCCATCAATATCACCACCAAGATGCGATTGCAAAACAGTTAGAGGAGCAATATATTCTGAGGAATTTTTTTTTTTAATTTTTTTTTCCAATGTGGGAAATTTTGACGGGTGCAAGAAATTTAAACTGAAGAAACAAGAGTTTTATACGGTATGTAACATTTGTACATTTCAGAAAGTAGATGCCAATATCTAAAATTACTTTAGAGAATTCTACCCAGAAGACATATTTGTAAAGTAAAATTTGGCTTTTTAACTTTTTTGAGGACTGTAGTAATATTTTGATTCTTGAGGTCAAAAATCTAACAAAAGATCATATTTGTAAAATTTACTCAACAAAAACTCAAAAATTAAGATTTTTTTGGTTGTGTACACGTCTTTATGACAATGAGATGCCACAGGAAAGAAAGAATGTATGTATTTTTAAAGGTGTAGACATCATCCTGTTAAGTAAATGCGCCTGACATATGCATTGTTGAATGGTGTTGTGCTCTTTTTCCAACAATTAACTACAATTTGCATTTGAGGCAAATGGTTTAGATCTAATATTAATGTAAGAAAAAGCTCAGAACTCATTAATTAACCAAGTTCACATAACTATAAGTGCAGTCAGCTGGACTTAGAATTAAGCTGAATTTGCCAAAGAACTTAATGAAAGGACTTAAGCAAAATCGATGGTATGAGGAATTTTCTTCACTGATGTTCTTATTTGATCTGGCACTGAGGGATATGCTATTGTTAAGAAGAAATTGTTTTTAAGTGAACAGCTTTTAATTAGGATAATCTATCTATTTATAAATCATAAGATTCACTTGATATATTAAGATACTACAATGGCTTCTAATTAAATTTATGAGTGAAAATTTTGATATTTTTATATAAGCATGAAAAAATGCTAGTTAAATAAAACAATGAAAGTTTTACTTGCTTGACAATGATAAAATTAATGAATAGGGGTAGCTAACTTCATCATTAGAAAATCTTCTGGCTGCAAGGAATTTCCAAATATAGTAATGCAGAAGACTTCAACTAGTTCCTTCAAAGTAATTGTCTAAAAACTACTAGTACATATGAACATACGAATTAAGAGCAGGGGTAGGCCATTCAGCCCCTCGAGTCTCCTGTACTATTGTTTTACAACAGTTTTTTAAATTCTGGTTTACAGAAAGCATACACTCGGTGTTTGCAGTCAGTCGTGGAGGGGGCTTGTTTTATATCAAAGTAAGGAAACTCAAGAATATAAATGATCAGGGAAAGAGTTAAGCTATAAGAAGCAGCACCAGTTTCTTCAGAGCACGGCAATATAACAGCTCCCATGATTCTGAGATATGTATGTTACCACAATTTTAGCTTCCATGTTGTATTTCTGCCATTTAATATTTTGGAATACTGTTTCATCTGACTTTGATCCATAATGCACTGCTTAGACAAGTTACAAAGATACTTCTTCAAAAACGAATTGTTGAAACTGAGATGGCGACAGAAGTGAGATTCTGAAAAGGTTCCCTGTCACTGGTCACTGATGTGTTTATTTTGCTGTTTACTATGGTGCCTTTATTTACCCATTTCTTAAATATCATTAACAAAAATATTAAGGATATTTTTGGTATTCATTAAGAATAAATCAGTACACTATTAGAAGAAAATTATACTTGAGCCAAAAAGATGAAGAACATTTGCCAAAGTTAAGTTTGGAACAATTGGAATGAGCCGCGACCAGTATCTAATAGAAAAGTGGCGGGCTTCCATTCAGAGGATCAGCTCCAAGTCTAATGGACTCTGCACCAACAGGAATGGGGCACATGGGGGTTTAAAATAGAGGCAGCATCCTGCCCTCTGGCTTGACCCACACTCACGCCAACCTGTACTTTAACTCTTGGGTTTCAGGAGAAATATGAGGCCCATGTCGCAGGCAATCGAGGGCCTCAATAAAATTAAAAAGTCGGGGTCTGATGACATCAATCAGACCCTGACGCTATTTTAACTTTGTGTCGCGAAGTCAGTGCCCGGTGCTGGCATCGCCAGGGAAATCTGGCGCAATGGAAGAGCAGGCTCAGAAGAGGTTTCCTTGCGGGGCCTGAAGAGGCATGCCTGCTAGGGACCTAAGCTTCCCACCCCTGACTGCGAATACCTACCACCCCCCACCACTTATCTGACTGTCGGGGACCACTCCCTCAGGTCCCTGGTCGCGGCCTCCTGCCCGACTGCCGCCCACAGGACTGACAACATTGATGCCGGGTTTGGGCGGTGGTCGGACCTGGTATATTTAAATGTGGCCTGGGAATTAAAATGGCCCAGGCCTCACGTCACTGAGCCGGGCCGAGCCTACGCTTACCCCTTGCCCCCAATTAAAATCATAGCACAAGACTCAATTGATGTCAATTCTCTAAATGGGTCTTGCTGGTATTTGGCTGGGAGTTGGTCCATAAGATGATGGATTTTGTGGTTGTGGCACACTCCATGTCTGAGAAAAGGAAAAATGGGCAAAGGGATTGTACCGTATATTTTAATGTATGTAATACCCTGACATCAAATGACCTGGACCAGACATAAGTCCAAACATGTCCTGCTGACCCACCTCTTTGGTTAGTGGAGGGCAATGTGGAGGACAGAGGAAGGCTAAGAGTGAAAACATGAAGCAAACAAGGTATTAAAAATAGCTATACTGGAACTACTTAACCCCTTGAGCAACAAAGAATTTCAAATGAAAATAAAATTGTTTTGAAAGAAAACTGCATTGGTTCTAATAACCCTACAAATGATTATAGTTATTTTCTACTTTAAAATTAGCATTGGAAGTTTCCAGAAAACAATATGTGTCAATGTTATAAACTGGAAGATGCATTCATATTGAAAGCTGTTAAGGTTGTTTAATATGATGGAGCATTTGGCTTTATTTTGGTTATGGAGTCAAAGGTTCCAAAATTCATATCTGCACCATTCAAGTGCAAATCTGATGTTCAACGGCGACTACAAATATAAGGAGACAGCTTTCACAAGACTTTCAGGGACTCCGACGAACACCCACTGCCATTGCACAGGCAAAGGTTAGATATTATAAAATAAAAACTAACCTCACAAAATGCCAGATGCTTACCTTTCAACTGCCAACGAAAATAAAAATATTGTATACCTTAAAATAAATATTTAAGATTTGGATGCCATGAAAGGTAGGAATTGGAAAAGCTGAAGACTGTTCCCAATTATTCAGATTAATGCAAGGGAACATAATCTCATTTCCATCCCTCGAGACCACTAGGGGTCATACACATACCACCATCAGCCACCAGAGAACATTAATGTGTAAACTCCTCAGTTAGACTGCTGGGGATAAGACATGGACACACAAAAACAATACTAGAGATCAAGTATGTTGGGAATTAAATATATTATAATTCTCAAAAATGTAATTTTGTTGCTGAAACTCCAGTTACAGATTCCTTGATCACCAGGGCAGGCACTTCTAAACACAAAATGCTCCAAATTTGTATCTTCACAAATAAACCCAAAATAACCAAATTCGTAGCATTTCAGATCTTGAATTCTCCTGACAGCAACAATGTTAGAATATTATACCCAAGGCTGATTTTTAGAAGCTGGCATATTTGGGGAACTAACTGATGTAGTGGATTAGAAGTCAGTCTCACCTTCTCTGGTCCAACAATCCTAAATTTGTTTAAGATCTCATATGAAGTTATTTCAGACAACCCTAAACTTGTCCCAGGCCACAGCTCCAAACTGCCCTTAATTTTCGGGCAACTTGAAATCTTCAACTTGAACATTTATAACTTTATAGTCTTCAAGATAGGTAATTCATTCATTAAATTTATCTCTCCTATTTTTTTTAACTGTATTCTCAAAATAAAAAAAATCACTCTTTGCTAATTGACTTCTTGTGCCAACTTGCCACCTGACTTGATGCCCATCGAGACAAATGGCTCCCAGTTGTCATTCCAATTACACATTACTATTTTCTATCTTCATTCCATCAGGTATTACACAATCCTCATATCGGCAACAATGGGGACATAAAATTAATTGAAGACATTGACATATTTCTCAGGTTAACTTCAAACATAGTATCACAAGTTAAAATGTCAAGTGATTTCACATTTCTATAATATCACATTAAAGTGTGTACAATGCAAATTTTTTTGTCCCATGATATACATACAAATATATACTTGATGCTGTCACTGAATAAAATGCATATGGATATAGATTGCAAACCCTGTTATCCATCCTTCACCTTTACAAAGACACATAATAAAGAAGGAAACATACGATGAACACATCCAAGCCATAGGATCCTGTTGAATGTGAATATAATTTACATTATAACTGCTTGTTTTACAGAACAAGTGGTAAAGGAGTTTTCTCGGGAATGAAGCTGGGAAAGACACGTCATTCTAAAGATGATCACAAGAAGAGTCATGGAGGTAAGGCCAACATAACGTTTAATTCCTCTTTCACAATGAATTAGTAATATTCCATCAAACAATTCAGTCCAGACTTTATTGGTTTAACAAAAGAGCTGGGCTCTTAAGGAATGTGCTGCAGTAAATAGTTTGCAAACCAATAACATAGTGATAAAATAGTCACTCCTAAGAGGAAACAGAGAGAAATATAAAACAAAATGTGAAAATGTAAAGACAAAACAAATCATTGTAAACTTTTTATATATGTGACTGTGAACCCATTTGTTTAAGGATTTTTTTAGCCTAGCTATTATAATGTCCATAAGTAATGAATAATTTCTAGAAAACATACTTTATTGATGCATATGGAGCAATATAATATCATACAGTCCATTTTACTGCATTATGTGTATTAGTGAAGACTAAATTAAAGTAACCTTAGAGGGGGTGCAACGAAGGTTCACTGGATTAATTCCTGGGATGAGTGGGTTGTCCTATGAGGAGAGATTGAGTAGAATGGGCCTATATTCCCTGGAGTTTAGAAGAATGAGAGGTGATCTCATTGAAATGTATAAAATTCTTAGAGGGATTGACAGGGTAGATCCCTCTGAGAGGAGGTTTCCCCTGACTGGAGAGTCTAGAACTAGGGGTCACAGTCTCAATATAATGGGCCGGCCGTTTAGGACCGAGATGAGGAAAAATTTCTTTACTCAGAGGGTTGTGAATCTTGGAGTTCTCTACCCCAGAGGACCGTGGATGTTTATTTGTTGAGTATATTCAAGACTGAGATCAACTTTTGGACACTAAGGGACTCAAGGGATATGGGGATAGGGTGGAAAGTGGAGTTGAGGTATAACATCAGCCATGATCTTATTGAATGGCGGAGCAGGTTCAAGGGGCTGTATGGCCTACTCCTGCTCCTATTTCATATGTTCTTATAAATACATTTTAAAAAATAAAGTTTTAATGACGATATTATCGAGCACCAACTGTTCATGTCAGTCACTATACCTGGGTCCCAAAGCAAACTAGTCTGTCAGGAACTGGACAAAGTTAGCCTTTAGACGACCCAGGAACGTAGGAATTGCTAGATGAAAAAATAAATCTAGTTTGCCTTCTACCATCCTGGTAGTGTCATGATACAATGATAATGGAGTTCTTGACTAATCATGACAATCAATCTACATCAATTAGTCTACAACAGAGGAAAATCCTATTGGTGGAGAGCTTTGGGAACCATAGATCCAAAGTCACCTGTTGCTACACTGACATCAAGTCATGTCTCAAATTATTAATATACTGTATCCCAAAATGTTATTTTCTGAAAGAAATCTATATAGTCTGCATTTGAATGAATCAATACTAACTGCTTCCACCAGGTGACCGCTACTTAAAGGGGCACTCACCTGCTATATTTAGATTGCTGGAATCGTTTAGTTGACATCTTGATTCCATTTCTCTGTAGTATTTGGCTGCACCATTAAAATGGTTTGGGTCTTCTGACGGCATCATCGAGTGGGGGATTCAATCAGTCTACCCACCACCCACCTGATATTCAATTCAAACCAAACCAAACTCGGGACCATTATGCACGGCCATCCTTTCAATGATACAGAACCATCTGCCTGTCATGAAGTATTTATTACAAAGAATCTTTGCTCTGTCCATTGTTTCGCAGAAAGACCTACCTGGTTCTTTATCTTCTCCAATGAGGCAGCATAATAAGATGAAATGTAGATTTTCTAATTGGCATTATTTTAACACTGGCGGTAAAATGACAACTATCACAAAATCTAGGCTGCAGTATCTCCTGGAGCTAATGCAAACAAATCACTTGTTTAAACTTGGAGAATCTCAACCCCCTCATCACTATAATATCAAATTAAATATTGACCAATGAAGAATCAGATTTTTGTTATATTGAGTTATGTTGCAAGTGAAGTGACATTGGAAATTAATGAAAATACTTCTATCAATCAACTCAGTGCCTTTGTGATCAAATTCCAAATAAATCCAATATTAGCTTTTGATTGAAAAACAATTTCCTGCTTTTTTTTAAGAGCATCATTGGGAAACTGAGTTGATATAACTAATGTACTTCTAAATCTAATTCTCAATTTGAAGACCAGTCAATAGTACTTTCTCCAAAGGAAGATTGTGAGTTTCTTCAGCCAGATCAATGCTCAGTTGTTCAAAGTTTCCATTTGACCCAAAACTCCTCAGTCCAGGATCCTTTATGTAACACATTTTACATTCTATCTTCAAAATTAAAAATAAAATAGTCATGGTGAAAACTAAAGTATCTGAGTAAAGTACAAGAAATTCAATGGACTGTGCAATAAAAGTGACATGGTAGCCTATTTCAGATTGACAAGACAAGATACGTCAGTGTGCATGACTTCTAAGGCAAACTCTTTTTAATTACATCTAGGAAGACCATGAAAAAGATCACGTATTTTACCGTATACTCGACTGAGCAGCTGTGTCTGTGCTGACTCATTTAATTAAATTCTAATTTTGTTTCACTTCAATAGCTGTGAAATTACTGCATCCATCATTTGTGTAAGCCATGAAATAGGTTTTAACTATTCTAGCTAGAGCGTCAGCCCAAAACTAGTCACATTCATCATCTGTACTAACAATGTGAGCGGTCTCATCCATCCCCTCTCAAGTCTTAGCAAAATAATCACTTCCATCCTCTTTTAGTGTCAGTGAATCTTGCCTCCTCATCCAAGACCACACAAGTCAGTGACACTAATGGTTTTTCTCCTAGGCTAGTTGTAGGACTGAATAATTGCTATAAGTCTAAAATGCAACTTTTACCTCCTCCCCGATTCGAAAGCAATGATTACCTAAGGTTAAAAAAAAGAAAACTAATAGCATGATTATAAGAGTGTAAAAATGAAAAAATTATTTTAACAGTGAAACTCATGAAAGAAATACATACTGGCACAGGAAAGAGGACTGGATCAATGAAACAATCAAAAATGAAAGAAGAAAGAAATGGGAAAACAGATTAAGTGAAACATGGAGGAAAAAGCTATTTAACAGAATTTTAGTAAAAGTAATTTTAAAAAATGTTTTCTTTATGTAAACTCTATCTCTGTTGTTTATCCTATCAAGATAGCAATCAGGCTGGCAGCTCTCTACTGAGCTCCTCCTTTGCAAATCCATCCATGACCATCCATTGCCATCCTATCCACCAACACCCTCCCCTCCCTCCCTTCACCACCCCACTGCTTAAAACTCCATGACTCTACTAGTGGGTATATTTTAGTTCAATCGCGCATCGTCCATCCCCCGACCCTGTTCTGTATATTTACCTGTGCTCTTTTTGACATCTGTGACTCTGCTCACATTTGATTTCTTGGACAGTACCTGCTGTACTGTACTACACTGTCTGACTTGGCTGTTGTGACTATACTCTGCCACTCAATTTCTTCAACCTTAAGATAAGCTGTTCCAGTCCACAGTGCCCAGCCCCCACCTGCTGCAGTTACTGACTGAGCTTCTGGACTGTACTTTACTGCACTGCTGAATTCTCAGCTTTACTCTACTGCTGTGTTGAATCCCGGGCAGAAATCTCCTGAGGCCGAATCTCATTACTCTGCTGGTTTCTGAGCTTTTCTGTGACCCCCCCCCCCCCCACTTCACCGCCACTTTTACTGAGACTATATTCTCTGCTAGACTCCCTCTATTCCACTACCTGACCTACTTCTGTGGGATCAGTTTCTGCTCCTCCGCGGGGTTTTTTCACTCTACACTGGGCTAGCTCCGAACTGCCCCTGCTGATTCCCGTCCTGCTCCGGACGCTGCTGCCACACTGCTGAATGATTCTGCTTTGCTGCTATACACATACTTCCCATGACTATTGATGTGCTCCATGTCCTTAAGAACGCCTAAATCAGCTCTCACTGGACTGGTTTGGACTCGTTCCTCACAATCTTGCTGCTGCTCCTGATCTTGTGTGATCCTTGCAACCCTACAGCTATTCCTCAGACCAGATCCCTCATCTGCACTTATCCTGTGGATCAACCCTTCACCCACCCCTAGCTCCCTGGACTTGACTGCTCTGATCCCTGGGTTTCACTCATTTGATGGTCTGCTGGATCCACTTGTGTGTACTGCTAACACTTGAGTCCACTAGACACTTCCGCTTTAACCCAGGATCAACCTTTGCTGGCTCATGGTCAGTTAGTTCTCTGTTCCTCTTCAGCCTGTTGCTTTCACTGGACAACCTTCAACAGCACCTCAGTTGATTCCCTGCCCCTCGAATGGCTTCTGGAACCACCCCCTCTCCACAACTGACTCTGAACCTGGACATTGGTTTGTGGACACTCCAAGCTGACTCCAAGTTGTCCACAAGTTAACTTCATCCGACCACATGCCCTCAGACTTTAATTTTGGACTCTTTCATATCATCTCCTCCCTATTTTATGTTTATGACCACGACGTGTCTCCCTAATCTCCGTGTCTATGTAACCCAAATTCCCTTTGTGTCCATTCATGTGTTCATTTTGATTGCCACTCTAGACTAGATGCAGTCTTTTAAAGTAGAGGAAAAGTATGGGGAAGAGACAGGAAAGGTTACAAAAAGGAATGATTCAAATTATTAGTTATGGGAGGATAAAAACCAAATAGCTTTCAGATAAAAATGGATTCGCTCTAAAAAGCTCGAGGTCATGCAAGAAAGAAGAGTAAAACAAAGAAAATGCACTCACCACTGGGTCACCATTAAGAATGATCAGCAAGAATTTTAGAATCCTGAACTGAATCAAGTTAAGATTATGATCAGCATCTTGAAAAGTTAATGTAATTGAATGATTTTACAAAGGGAAAGATTATTTTGGAGAATACTCTTGATTGGAAAAAAAATTCGTAGGTCAACGTGAAGAGCTCTGGATCCTTTTGATTAAAAAGAAATTGCTTTGATTCTTCCAGATGAACCTGCTGTTCTGGAAACAGAAGACTTGGACAGAAAAGCCATGCGGCTTGGAGGGGGTTTGGACCCTGACACCATCTCACTGGCGTCTGTCACTGCAGTCACCACCAACGTCTCAAACAAGAGGTAACTTCACACAGTGACTAAACTGTATACCTTTGTGTCGGATTAGAATTTAATTTATGGTTGTATTTGCTCCAATAATCGTTGACTCATACTGCTCTGTTAAAATAAAACCCGGTAGTGAAATGTTGCAAAACCCCAGGGTCTCGCATGCAGTGGGGAGTGCAGATACAATTTTCCAATAAGCCGCCTGCTGCATGCGAGACCCCACCAGTGGTATGGGGTCTCAGAAAACTTCATCCTGTGAAGATGGTACAAAATGCGACCTGGAAGGATCTGTGGCACCTATTGTGCGCTAGGCTCATTCATAAAATACAAATTAGGCCATGGACCCAGAATGGGTCAGATTGGAAGGTAGCAAATGTATTCAAGAAAGGAGGGAGAGAGAAAACAGGAAACTATAGCCTGACATCAATAGTAGGGAAAATGCTAGAATCTATTATTAAGGACATAGTAAGAGGGCACTTAGAACATCTTAATATGATGAGGTAGAGTCAACACAGTTTTATGAAGAGGGAATCGTGTTTGACAAATCTATTAGAGCTTTTTGAGGGTGTATCTAATAGGGTAAATAAGGGGGAACCAAATGTACCAATAGTATATTTGGATTTTCAAAAGGCATTTAATATGGTGCCACACAAGAAGTTGTTACACAAGATTAGGTTCATTGGATTGGGGATAATATACAGCATGGATTGAGGATTGGTTAATGGAGAGAAAACAGAGATAAGGAATAAACAGGTCATTTTTGAGTTGGCAGGTTGTAACTAGTGGGATGCCGCAAGGATCAGTACTTGGGCCTCAGCTATTTACAATAGATACCAATGACTTAGATAAAGGGACCGAGTGTAATGTATCCAAGTATCCGAGTTTGCTTATGATACAAATCTAGGTGGGAAAGTAAGCTGTGAGGAGGACGCAAAGAGGCTGCAA
This sequence comes from Heptranchias perlo, assembly GCF_035084215.1. Lineage (NCBI taxonomy): Eukaryota > Metazoa > Chordata > Chondrichthyes > Hexanchiformes > Hexanchidae > Heptranchias > Heptranchias perlo. The sequence goes on from NC_090329.1 coordinate 54,003,345, forward strand.
AGGGATATAGACAGGTTAAGCGAGTGGGAGAGAAGGTGGCAAATGGAGTATAATGTGGAGAAATGTAAAATTATCCATTTTGGTAGGAAGAATCGAAAAGCAGAATATTTTTTAAAAGGTGAGAGACTAAGAAATGTTGGTATTCAGAGGGATTTGGGTGTCCTTATACAAGAATCACAGAAAGTTAAAATGTAGGTACAGCAAGCAATTAGGAAGGCAAATTGTATGTTAGCCTGTATATTCAAGGCTGAGATAGATAGATTTTTGAACTCTTGGGGAATCAAGGGATATGCGGATTGGGCAGGAAAGTGGAGTTGAGGTCAAGGATCAGCCAAGATCTTATTGAATGGCGGAGCAGGCTCGAGGGGCCGTATGGTCGACTCCTGCTCCTATTTCTTATGTTTATTGCAAGGCGGTTAGAATATATGAGTAAGGAGGTCTTGCTGCAATTATATAGGGCTCTGTTGAGACCATACCTGGAGTACTGCATATAGTTTTGGTCTCCTTTCCCTATGGAAGGATATACTTGCCTTGGAGGTGGTGCAATGAATGTTCACTAGATTGATTCCTGGTCTGAGAGGGTTGTCCTATGAGGAGAGAGGGCTTAGAGCGTTTGATAGGATAGATGCTGGGAGGCTGTTTACTCTGGTTGGAGAGTCTAGAACTAGGGTTCATAGTCTCAAGATAAGGGGTTGGTCATTTAGGACTGAGATAAGGAAAAATGTCTTCACTCAGAGGGTTGTGAATCTTTGGAATTCTCTACCCCAGAGAGCTATGGATGCTCAGTCGTTGAGTATATTCAAGACTGAGATGGCTAGATTTTTGGATACTAAGGGAATCAAGGGATATGGGGATAGGGCGGGAAAGTGGAGTTGAGGTAGAAGATCAGCCATGATCTTATTGAATATCGGAGCAGTCTCAAGGGGCAGTATGGCCTATTCCTGCTCGTATTTCTTATACTTTTATATTCTTAATGTAATCAGAGACCTGAAAAGTGTACCAGCCATTCAGTGCCCAAGTAAAGCAGGTGCTGCATTGGGAGCAGAGTTGCTCTTTAAGTTGACTCAATCCTTTTTCTCGAACACAATATATTCAGAGTTTCTTTACCCCACCTGCTATTTGTGCCTCATCACCATGGAATGAAGGAGCTTTCTCTCTTGGCTTCGCACTCTGTTTGCAGGTTCTGAAGGGAGAGGAGAATGATCAAAGGAGGGATACGAGGCAACCTTATGCTGCCACCTGTGCATGTGGGCCAAGGCCTGTATACGGCCAAAGTAGGGTTGCCAACCCTCCAGGATTGTCCTGGAGTCTCCAGGAATTAAAGGTTAATCTCCAGGACACCACTTCCAGTGTATACTTCTAAAAATAATTGGAGTTGGGGGAAAAAGGGCTGTTTTACTGATTGTCAAAAATCATCCAATCGGATAATGAAGAGTCTTTTCACTATGCAATTGGCGTGGAAAGGTGGTGCCTCATGAGGATGGACATGTCGGGCGACCAATTGTGGAGCGTGGGGGCAGGGCAGTCGGAGGCGGGAGGAGCATGTGACGATACCTCCAGGAATATGTCCAACCCTAGGCCAAAGAAATCTGCATATAGACACAGTTGAGCCAGTTTTCCTGGTCTTCTGCCTGGGCCCTGGACAGGTGCAGCCCCACTGAATTTGGTGAGCTAGGCCATTAACGTGGCTCCATTGCATCCCCCCCGGTGTAAACAGGGCAACAGGAGCAAACATAGAACTGCAGCTGCAGGCCTTTCCGCCTGACTCCCTCTGGTCTGAGGGGGCACAGGCCTAATGCCCATCATCAGCTTCTTCGGGTGTCCCTGGGCTGCAAGCATTGGAAGATAAGGCGGGAGGGCTGGGAATGCCTCCTCCCGGCTCATTTCCATTCCATCCAAGCGGCACAGGTCCTGTTCCGCCAGTTAGAGGAAGCCTCAGAAGTCTCAGGGCAACATAAAGGAGGCAGATTCTGAACATTATGGGTCGCCGTTCCTTTTTTCTTGACCTTTGTGCCCAGAGAATAGGTGTTCCCAGGTGCAAAGTTACGAAAAATCAGCCCTATGGTTCTACAAGGAGGCGGTAACAAAATATTGCTGTTCCCTGCAGCCAGAGCAAAAAAAACATTTCCAGGACAGGGGCAGCTTTGTCAGTGGCTGTGAAGGTAACTTATTCATTGAACATTTATGCCAGTGGACCCTTATGAGCAACCGCAAGAGATACGTGTCACAGCGACCAATCTGCAGTGCACCGTTGCATTATGTAAAGCCCAGCTGCCTTGTTTGACCGGGATGCTGACTTCATCAATTTCTTCATGGAAAACAGGCAGCAAGAAAAGAAAGCCCTGGCTATATTTCCTAAAGTGAAGAAAATTGTTGATGACACACATGCGGTTATACGTGCCTCTATCCCCAGAGCCACCCCCTTCACAAACACAAATGGTTTCCAGCCCATGAGTGTGTAGCTGATCTAAAATCATCGGTACAGAATCGTGCAAGTTAATGCCCAGTTCCAGACAGTTGCCATGATTTATTCACTTTACATCAATCCATGGATGGCTGCTGGGGACCAAGGCTATCCATTGCAGCCAGGGTTCCTTTTCATAAGAACATAAGAAATAGGAGCATGAGTAGGACATACAGCCCCTCGAGCCTGCTCCGCCATTCAATAAGATCATGGCTGATCTTTGACCTTAACTCCACTTTCCTGCCCGATCCCCATATCACTTGATTCCCCTTGAGTCCAAAAGTCTATCCATCTCAGCCTTGAATACATTCAACAACTCAGCATCCATAGCCCTCTGGGGTAGAGAATTCCAAAGATTCACAATCCCCTGGGTGAAGAAATTCCTCCTCATCTCAGTCTTAAATGGCCAACCCCTTATCCTGAGACAATGCCCCATAGTTCTAGACTCTCGAGCCAGGAGAAACAACCTCTCAGCATCTGCCCTGTCGAGCCCCCTCAGAATGTTATATGTTTCAAAGAGATCCCCTCTCATTCTTCTAAACTCCAGAGGATATGGGCCCATTCTACTCAATCTCTCATCATAGGACAATCCTCTCATCCCAAGAATCAATCTAGCGAACCTTCTCTGTACCGCCTCCAAGGCAAATATATCCTTCCTTAGATAAGTGCGCCAGGTGTTGTCTCACCAAAGCCCTGTACAATTGTAGCAAAACTTCTTTACTCTTGCCGTCCAACCCCTTTGCAATAAAGACCAACATGCCATTTGTCTTCCTAATTGCTTGCTGGACCTGCATGCTAACTTTCTGTGTTTCTTGTACGAGGACACACAAATCTCTCTGACCATCAACATTTAATAGTTTCTCACCATTTAAAAATATTCTGCTTTTCTATTCTTCCTACCAAAGTGAATAATCTCACTTTTCCCCACATTATACTCCATCTGCCACCTTCTTGCCCACTCACTTAACCTGTCTATAATCCCTTTGCAGACTCCTTGTGTCCTCCTCACTGCTTACTTTCCCACCTACCTTTGTATCGTCAGCAAACTTGGATACATTATACTCGGTCCCTTCATCTAAGTCATTAATATAGATTGTAAATAGCTGAGGCCCAAGCACTGATCCTTGCAGCATCCCACTAGCTACAGCCTGCCTACTCATTTATCCCTACGCTCTGTTTTCAGTCCGTTAACCAATCCTCTATCCATGCTAATATATTACCCCCAACCCCGTGAGCCCTTATCTTGCATAGCAACTTTTTATGTGGCACCTTATCGAATGCCTTTTGAAAATCCAAATATACCACTGGTTCCCCTTTATCTAGTCTGCTAGTTACATCCTCAAAGAACTCTAATACATTTTTTAAATGCAATTTCCCTTTCATAAAATCATGTTAACTCTGCCTAATCATATTATGATTTTCTAAGTACCCTGTTACCACTTCTTTAATATTGGATCCAGCATTTTCCCGATGACTGATGTCATGATAATTGGCCTGTAGTTCCCTATTTTCTCTTTCCCTCCTTTCTTGAATAGCGGTGTTACATTTGTTACCTTCCAATCTGCTGGGACCATTATAGAATTTAGGGAATTTTGGAAGATCACAACCAATGCATCCGTTATTTCTATAGCCAATTCTTTTAGAACCCTAGGATGTAGGCCATCAGGTCCAGGGGATTTGTTGGCGTTTAGTCCCATTAGTTTCTCTAGTTCTTTTTCTCTACTGATATTAATTGCTTTAAGTTCCTCACTCTCATTATCCCCTTTGTTCCCCATTATTTTTGGGATGCTTTTTGTGTCTTCTACTGTGAAGACAGATACAAATATTTGTTTACCATCTCTGCCATTTCCTTATTCCCCATTATTATTTCTCCTGTCTCAGCCTCCAAGGGACCAACATTTACTTTTGCTACTCTCTTCCTTTTTACATACTTGTAGAATCATACAATCTGTTTTTATATTTCTTGCTAGTTTACTCTCATATTTTATTTTCTCCCTTTTTATCAATTCTTTGGTCGTCCTTTGTTGGTTTCCAAAACTCTCAGTCTTACTGCTCTTCTTCGCAACATTATAGGCCTCTTCTTTTAATCTAATACCATCCTTAACTTCTTTAGTTAGCCACAGATGGATCACTTTTCTCGTGGAGTTTTTATTTCTCAGCGGAATGTATATTCATTGAGAATTTTGAAATATTTCTTTAAATGTCTGCCACTGCTTATCTACCATCATATCTTTTAATCTAATTTTGCAATCTATCTTAACCAACTCGCCACTCATACCTATATAATCGGCTTTATTTAAGTTTAAGACTCTAGTTTTGGACTCAAATATTTCACTCTCAAACTCAATTTGAAATTCTATCATATTATGATCACTCTTCCCCAGAGGATCCTTTACAATGAGATTACTAATTAACCCTGTCTCATTGCACAATACAAGATCTAAAATAGCCTGTTCCCTGGTTGGTTCCATGGTGTATTGTTCTCGGAAGCTATCTCAAATGCATTCCATGAACTTGTCCTCCAGACTACCTTTGCCAATTTGATTTGCCCAGTCTATATGAAGATTAAAGGCCCCCACAATTATTGCATTACCTTTGTTACAAGCTCCTAATATTTCTTGATTAATACTCTGTCCAACAGTATAGCTACTGTGAGGGAGCCTATAAACTACTCCCACCAGTGTTTTCTGCCCCTTGTTATTTATCTCCACCCATACTGATTCTACTTCCTGATCTTCCGAGCCAAGATCCTTTCTTACTACTGTCCTTATGTCATCCATTATTATCAGAGCTACCCCCCTCCTTTTATATTCTGCCTGTCTTTCTGAAACATCAAGTACCCTGGAATATTTAGTTCCCAACCTTGGTCACCCTGCAACTATGCCTCTGTAATGGCTATTAGATCAAACCCATTTATCTCTATTTGTGCTAATTCGTCTATCTTATTACAAATGCTTCAGATAAAGAGCCTTTTATTTTAACTTTCTACCATTATTCCCTGCTTTGACCTTATTCGTTGATGCACTGTTTCTGTTAGACTCCCTGTCAGTTCCTGTCACACCCTGCTTATCTTTACCCAAATCACTACACTGCTCTATTGTCTTGGCTTTTCTCTTTAGATTTATAAATTTCCCTTCATCTGAACACCCCCCCTCCCTTTTAGCTTAAAGCCCTATCTACAGCCCTAGTTATTCAATTCGCCAGGACGCTGGTCCCAGCCCGGTTTAAGTGGAGCCTGTCCCAACGGAACAGCTCCCTCCTTCCCCAATACTGATGCCAGTGCCCCATGAATCGAAACCCCTGTCTCCCACACCACTCTTTGAGCCACTCATTTAACTCTCCGATCTGCTTGACCCTATGCCAATTTGCGCGCAGCTCAAGTAGTAATCCAGAGATTATTACCTTTTGAGGTTCTGCTTATTAATTTAAACCTGAGCTCCTTGAACTCCCTCAACAGAACCTCATTCTTAGTTCTACCTATGCCATTGGTCCCAACCTAGACCACGACCACTGGATCCTTCCCCTCATGCTCCAAGTTCTTTTCCAGCCATGAGGAGATGTCCTTAACCCTGGCACCAGGCAGGCAACACAGCCTTCGGGACTCTCAGTCTCGGCTGCAGAGAACAGTATCAATCCCCCTGACTATACTATCCCCTACCACCACCACATTCCTTTTCACTCCCCCCACTTGATTGGCCCCCTGTACCACACTGCCTTGGTCAGTATGCCGATCCTCCCTGCAGTCTTTGTTCACATCCATACAGATAGCAAGTATTTCGTACCTGGTAGACAAGATCAAAGGCTGATGCTCCTCCATCACTATATCTTGGGTCCCCATATCTGCCTGACTCGCAGTCACACCCGCCTATCCCTGACCATTGACTAACTCTAAACTACTACCTAACCTAAGGGGTGTCGCTGTCTCCTGGATCAAAGAGTCCAGATAACTCTTCCCCCTCCCGGATGCATTGCAATGTCTGCAGCTCGGACTCCAGCTCAACAACTCTGAGCCAAAGTTCCTCGAGCTGCAGACACTGACTGCAGATGTGGTTGCTGGGGATCACGCTGCTCTCCACCAACTCCCACATGCTGCAGTTACGACACACCACCTGCACTGCCATCCCTATCTAACCTGGTTTTATTTAATTAGTTTTTTTTAAGTTTTTATTCAATCGATTATTTATAGTTTTATTAATTAATTTGTTAATCTAGTTTAAGTTATTAATTTAATAAAGTAATCGCAGTTATATTCTCCCAGCTCTTAATTTAACCCACTGCCCTAACTTAGAGAGGAAAAAAAAAGGTGTAATACTCACCAACCAATCACCTACCTGCTGTCCTGTGACGTCACCCCTTGATTCTTTTTTCCGATCCCTCCACTACTCCCAGTGACTTCTGACCTTCTCTGCTCGCACTTTATTTACCTGCAGCCGCTCCGGGCCCCGATCAGGTCCGCTCCTGCCTCCGCTGCTCCTAGTGACTTCTGACCTTCTCTCCTCACACTTTATTTACCTGCCGCCGCTCCGGGCCCTGATCAGGTCCGCTCCTGCCTCCGCTGCTCCCAGTAAGTTATCTCTCATTTAAATTCCAAATTCCAAGACCTGTCGAGAGATATAAAGAGGTTCTTGTAGCTATCTTAGGTTTTGATGGGGCAGACCATCAGTATGCTTAAACAATAATTCAGATGCTTGGACCAATCAGGGGGATTATTACATTATAGACCAGCCAAGGTATTCAAAGTTATTGTTGTCTGCTGCACCTTAGACAACTTGACATGATAAAGGGGTCTTACTGTGGAGCAGGCAGAAGAAGACAGGCAGGAGCAACCAGAGACAGAAGATTACTCCGGGTAAGAACCTGGAGATATATCTGCACAATCAACCAGTTACTCAGTATGAGTCTTAAGCCAAACTCCAACAGACAACACCCTTACTTATTTGCCCAAAACATCCAATGCACAAGAGCTATCTGCATATGTGCCCTTACACTGACTGAATAAACTTCCTGCAATAGGATCTCCAAAGCTGCTTCGTTGAATGGAGCAATTCTATGCATACCGTTTGCTGTAGCCATTTCTTTACTCTTCAGTAGCAGAACAGCAGCCCTGTAAGAGCTGCTGGTGCCTGATAACCCATCACTTAACCCTAGTGCACTCCCAGCAAGTTTTGGGTGCATCACAATAATATACCAATGAGCTGACTTCACATTATAGTGCAAGATCATCTCACTCTTCTACGGGTGCACCTGGTCCATATTATCAGCTCCACAAAGTCCTCCTTAGTTAAAGGCAGTGGACTGTCAATGCTGAGGCATCACAAATCAGAAGATGTAGATTCAAGTATGTCAACATTAACTGGTCACTGCAATATCTTACTGGAGGAGTGGAGTAAAAACTGACATCATTCAACTTAGAGATAAAAAGAACTGCTAATGCTGGAAATCTGAAATAAAAATACAGAATTTTGGAAATACATAGAGGTTTGTCAACATCTGAAAAGAGAAAAGACATTCTGGGAGCAGATCCTATGTTGGAAATTGAAACTGTGAAGGTCCCTTTTTAGGACTGAACAAATCAAAGAGGGAAGGAAGGCAACAGACAAAAGTTAGGAACCGTATATGATTATTATTATCATAAAGAAGCAATGGATGAGTTTAACAGCCTATGAACAGATTTTTTTTAAATGCTGGGAAAAGGCATTAAAGTATTGGATGATCTAAAAAGATCATTTCAGTCAGGCAATGAAAATGCATAAGTAAGACAAAGGGATCTTAAAACATCTAGATCAGACAGTGAAGGGCCATTAAAAAGGCAAAGGGGACTGAAACAGCTCAGTTAGCCTGTGAACATGTAGTAAAAATACTAAAAAGAGGTAATAACAGTTCTGAAGGGGAAAGTGAATGGGAGAAACAGGCAGGAAAATGGAGACATTAACTGAAGTCTGAAGTTGATCAAGTCAGTGTTCTTACCAGGGGTTACACAGTGCTAAGGAGATGAAGTTTTTGTTGAGCTTAGGGTTGGATGTATTCCTGGAAGTTCCATCACATGATGTCCCACCTCCAAACCCCTCCACCCCGCCCCTCATCACCACCACACCCCCAGCCATGGAGTCTTTTTCCCTCAACTCCAATATTTTTATAACTAATGTATGAAAGTGTTTAAAGACAATGAAAACAACACACATTTTTGTTAATGCCCCTATGATTGTTCTCCTGAGTTGCTCATGGAAGTGTCCAGAAGTCTATTAATTCCTGGAGACCTGAGGACAATCCTGGAGGGTTGGCAAAACCTAGTTCAGCTTGATTAGAACAGTACAGAAGACCAAAGACAGAAAAGTCTTTGGGAAAGGGAGAAGGTATTGAAATGGCAAGCCTCAGGGAAGTCAGGAATTTGCTTGCAAAAGCAGTCAGTAATATGGTCACCTAATCTGTGTTTGATCTCCCCTCTATAGAGAATATCACACCATGAACAATGGATGCAGTATATTAATTGGGGAAAGTATGTATAAATTGTTTTCTTACATGGAAGGAGCGTTTGGGGCTTTGTACAATGGTGTTGGAAGAGGCAAATCAGGGAGGTGTTGTATCTGTTACATTTGCATGGAAAAGTGCCAGGGGAAAAGCAGTCAGAAGTGGGGGTAATAGAAGAGTGAAGGGGTATCACAGAAGGAGCTATTCCAGAAAGCAGGGAGGGGACGAGAGGGATGGATCATGTTGCAGATGGCGGAAATGGCACAAGATGATCTGACAGATGTGGAGACTAGTAGGATAGAACATGAGGACAAAGGGATCCTGACAATGTTGCAAGAGGAGGTAGAGGGGGTAGGAGTGGCAGCCATGGAAATGGGGCAGATGTGATCAAGGAGCCTGTCCTCCATAGACAAGAGAAAATCTCAACTAAGGGAAAAGGACATTTCAGAACCATGGTAAAAAACATGGAGTCTTCAGAGCAGATACCATGGAGATGGAGAAACTGAGGAAGGGATGAAGTCTTTTCAAGAAGGAAATGGAAAAAACATAATCCAAATAGTTTAGTGTTATATAGATGCCTGTGGAAAGTCTACAAAGAGAGAAGTGCAGGAAAAGGTGGTAAGAGTTAAAGATATACCACGTACAGGTGAAGGACAGGTGGAAATGGAAAGCTTTGTCAATAAGATTATTCAGATTGGCATAAAAACAGGAATCAATGCCAACACAATCATGAATATAACAGAGAAAGAGGTTAATGAGAGGGTCTAAGCCAGATTAGAGCAAGGAGTGCTTGACATATCCTACAAAATTACAGTCATGCCTGGAACCCATGTGGGTACACATAGCAACACCTTTAATCTAGTAAAAGACTGTGGAGTTAAGAGAAGTGGTTGAGCATAAGAAGAAGTTCAGTTAAATGGAGGAGGATTGTGGAAGATCCTAACCCACTACAAAGAGTTCTGCTCGTTGGCCAGTAGTGGAGTGGCATAATTGAAACAAACCATCTCCCAGCTTCCTATCAAAGAAATGCTGCAGAGTACACAAGAAGAAATAGTTGGTCCCAGTTGGACTTGTAGAGAACTGTTATGAATTTTACTGAAAAGTGCAGTAATGAGCCTTGTTATTCCCCATCTCATTACGAAAATTCAATTATTTTGTATTTATTTACAGATCAAAGCCTGATATCAAAATGGAACCCAGTGCAGGCCGACCTCAGGATTACCAAGTAAGCCACATAGGATTTCTTTACAAGCTCAAAACATTGGACTGGTTGTGATTGATTGGAAGGTAGATGAAGATGAATTCCTTTCACTTAAACTAAAGAAAATAGTTGATTTAATCCCATTCTATCATAAATGTACTTTCTGTAGGAAACTCATAAACCAGCCCAATCCAATCTACCCACTGGGAGTATTTGGAATTTGTTCTGAAAACTGCTGACAGTTCTCATGCAGAGTACTAGAGAACTGCTATTGTTAATATGTTTAGTACCTTTGTTACTTTTGCGTTATGCATTCACGTCCACTCATTATCAAATGTGATATCACCTGAATTTATATATTTGTCAATCATTCCAAAATATTTTTCCTTTTCTCAGCAATAATCTATGATTTGCACTTATTCATTTTTTATTTTGTTGTATAGGATTCTATTTGCATTTTTCAGAACAAATTCCAACTTTTCTTAGGAGGTATAATTGGGCTGGGATGTGAATTTCTTACCGAAAGACCAATAAGTAATTAACCTCTTCCACCAGACTCTAATCTCAACAAAGCTTAAACATTCCACTGGACTGAATTAATGAAACTGATGCAATTGCTGTCTATTGACTGAAGAGATAGGTGGCCTTTCAGTCAAACCTGTGAGTGCTTGGTTGGGAAACCAATCATCTCATCATTGGCTCACTCCGATTTATTAGTCATTGTTCAGCATCCCTCAGATCTGAGGATTATGGATTTCACTATTTGTCAACACCCACTCCAAAGGAGAGAATGGTCATCAGATTATAGTTTCATTTGCCATTTTCTGCCTGTTCTTTTTCTCCTACTTGTCTTTGCACAGCTTTGTTTAGTTGCAAGACTGGGGAACCCTTGAATGTCATTAATGCCATCTGTCTTGGACAACGAATACAGCTACAGCAAGGCGAGATGGGTATTTTTAGTTTACTTCATCCTTGGAAGGAAACATTCCGACATCCTGAGACACTACTTCTGTTAGTCCGGCCAATAGCTGGTACATTTCATCATACTTGAAGCTGACAGATTCAAATTTACAGATGATGAAATAGGGAGAGCTGTTGAAGCCAAGGTTACTGATGTTTGTAAAATATTGCACATTGGTTAAAATAACCTGCAACAAAAGTAAAAAAAAAATGGTATAGTATTAGTGAAGTGAGTCTCACAAAGGGAGTAATGGTTTAGACAATGTAGTGAAGCAATAAAAAAAAGCTGTCATAAAATGTTGATACATAACTAGAACGGTGGAATAGCCTTTTTATTTTGTTCTCAGGATATGGGCGACACGAGCAAGGTGACATTTATTGTCCATCCATAGTTACATTAAGCTATAGGTGAGCCTTCTTCTTGAACCAGTTATGCTGTACAGTGAACTGGTTAGACAATATTTGGACTACCATATGTCGTTCTGGTTGTTATGCTACAAAGGGGGTGTGCAAGCATTGATGAAGAAAAGAGAAACATGAATTATTTCAAGTGTAAGGGGAGGGGGTGAACAGTCAGGAAAGGTTATAAAAAGTTCCGTTTCTACAGCGCAGATAGAAGGAAGCTAAGGAGGGATCTAATTAAATTACATAAAATATGAAATAGATTAAATGGAATAAATCAAGAGTATTAATTTACAATAAGGCGGCCCAAGAGGCCCAGAGATTATAAGTAGAAGCCAGTAAAAAGGAAATTAAAATCAAATACCATAAAGAAACCTTTTCATGCAACAGGTGATAGCAGTTGGATGCCAGACTGAGACCTTACCTCATGCAGGGTACTCAAGAGGTACTAGAGGCATGAGCTTCATTGTGGGCTGAATTCTCACCTATTATCTTATGTATTAGACAATCCTGGGACACAAACATTTGATTACGTTTAATGAAAAACTTTATTAGCAAACGAATGTTTTAGCTCAAATCCTTGCTTAATTTAACGTTAATGCCATGTATTAGCAACAGCAAATGTCACTTCAACTACGCATTATACAGTTAATTTAATTTTTAAAAATATATATTCTCAATGTTTTTTGTCTCTCAGGTACTTAATAAAGGCCGTCATGCATCCAAGAGATGATATTAACAATACAGTTGAATCAGCTGTGTAGTATTTACTTTGTGTTTAATTACAATTTTAAAAAATCATCAAATCTGTTTTGGAAATGTCAATAGACAATTATGTCATAGTCCTAAACAATAAAAATGGCAAAAGCATTGCTTCAGTCATTTTATGAAATCTAACATTCTTATCCTCTCTAGAGCCTTATTGCGGCCATTTAGGACCGAGATGAGGAAAAATTTCTTCACCCAGAGGGTTGTGAATCTTTGGAATTCTGTACCCCAGAGGGCTGTGGATGCTCAGTCGTTGAATATATTCAAGATTGAGATTGGTAGATATTTGGATTCTAAAGGAATCAAGGGATATGAGTGGAGTTGAGGTAGAAGATCAGCCATGATCTTATTGAATGGCGTAGCAGGTTTGAGGGGCCGTACGGCCTACTCCTTATTTCTTATTACAGTGATTTCTGTAATATAATTACAGAGGCATATTATTTTGTTTTATCAGTTTTTATCAAAGGAGGTGATTTTTTTCATGGTTAAAACAAGTTTCAAGGATTATTATTATGAAACCTATAAAGCTCTCACAGCAATGACATCTTCATAAAACAGTTTTATGATGAGAATGAGTATTGTGAAATAATTAAACATATTACAACGACATAATAAAATTTAAAATAGAAAGAAACTGCTTAGAGGAAAGATTCATGATCTACTCACACCAGAATAGGAGTGACTGCTGCACAGCTCATGCTGGTTATCCAGTGAGATAAAGACCCGTGTCTGCAATGTTTACTTTACGGTTTGCTTTCAACCTTTCGTTTTAATTTGCATATGTTCAAAACATATCTGGTAAGATATATATGCATTGTATAGTATCTCTGTATTAACTGAAGATGTGTTGTACAGATCGATAGTCAAATCAACATCTGTGCTTACATCAAACTAGGATAGCAATACAAAGCCATTGTTGCAAAGATAAGTCTTCTGTAGTGTGATCAAATTGGAGTGTGGGGTGACTTATTCCAACACAAAACTTAGACTCTATAACAGTAGGAAATGAAGGACAGTGCTTCATTCAGGGTAGAGGGAAGATAAGACAAGTGACAATCTTAGTACTGCTAGTGGGCAATAGGAGACTCACCAGCAACAGTAGTGGAGGTAGTTAATTTTATTGTGTTGATGGATGGTCTGTGGCTGCTGTATGGTATCAACTGGTGGAAAAGCTTTCTGGCCTCTGAATAGACACTGAAGATTTGATAGGAGGCATTTCCATTAGCACCTCCATGACTGTGAAATTTCCCAAACTAACCCATCCTGATGTCAGAATGTGTTTGATGCAAGCTGCTTTTCTCTCTTCTGAGCCTGCTGAGGTTTTTGTTGCCAGGGTCCAAAACATATAAATCATTGTCTCTCACATGGCAATGAATTCATTGGGAGATCACCAGTTTACTTTTGACACAGGTGTCTATGTAGATGTTAATATAGAACTAAGTATGCAAACCTGCCAGGTCATACCTATTTATAATCAGCCCTGACATAGGGTCCACACCTGAAACATTAACTTGTCTGTTCTCTCTACAGATGCTGCCTGACCCGCTGAGTATTTCTAGCATTTGCTATTTTAATTTGAGATTTCCAGCATCAGCATTGTTTGCTTATTGTTTTTATTTATATTCAGTGTTGACATTACTTAGATTATTTCCAACATAAGAAACTGCACTATAGTTTCCCTCCTGAAAATCCTTGAGTTCCATTTCAGCACCATCAAATAAATAAAAACTCATAAAAGATTCAATTTCAACAAACTTGTAATCAAGATATTCTTTATTAACAATGGTCAATTGAAATGCAGTGTGTTTATTGGAAATCAAGTCATTCTACACGGCAGTAAGTGGGTTTGATCCTGAGATTCTCTAGGTCTCAGTTGAACCAGATGGAGGAAACAATTAGAAGGTCCAGTCACTTGCTCAAAGGGAACATTGGAGAAAGGTTCAAACCAGAGATTGGAACACTGGGGACAACTTTTGTCTTGCCATTGCCCTGCTTTTGGATGGCAACGAGATGGTAGAGGTACAAAAATTAGTTCTGCCGGGTTCCCTGCTCAATCTTTGGTTTGGGCTTAGGGCGGGTGTCTGAAGCTCCTACTGGAAGCATATGAGAGTCTCATGAACATATGCAGGAGGGGGCATGAAGGGCTCCATGCCATTTTCAACTCCAGTACAGCAGTGAAACCTGTTCCACCAGTGGGCCCACAACACCCATGTGAAGGCCTGTATGCCTTACTTCAGGGGACGTAGCAACCGCCACAGCAATGCTAGGTCCCACCTGAGCCACTGGAGCAGTGGCATCAATTGCCTTGTACAAGATGGGCAGAGATTCTGCCCTTTACAAAGCAAATCATAAACTCCCAGAAACAGCAGAAACCCGTACATTTGGGTCTCCCCCAATTTCCGGGGGTCCCACTGGTCTCCCCCCGGAGTTACAGCAGGAGACCAGCAGAGCCCTTGAGGAATTTCAGCCCTAGTATATTCAATGGTAACATTAATAAAGATCTGTCTACTCTCCGGGGTGGAGAGTAGAAGATGTTTCACAGTGCAGAATGTATGTAGTAGAATGAAGAGAAATATTTTGCAAATTGGAAATAAAAATAGAAAATAAAATCTGTGTGACAGCTGTACAAGACCATTTTAATGTCATTTTAGACAATTATGTTTTCAGTCATTTGCAGAGGTAGAGTTAGTCCTGTTAGTGTATTTCTATGGCAGTTTGCCTTACTATTGCATGAAGTAACAAAATGTGCTTGAGCTGAATTTTTTTACATTTCTTTTTACTTAAGGTGAGTATTACAATCATTGAAGCAAGGCAGCTAGTAGGATTGAACATGGATCCAGTTGTTTGTGTTGAGATCGGAGATGACAAGAAATATACAAGTATGAAGGAATCAACAAACTGCCCCTACTACAATGAGGTGGAGTATTTATACACTTGACATCCTCTTCCTCAGTCACTTGTGCCCACATAAATCATTGTGTTTAAGTTAACCATTAACTACTGACTCTTCCAGAGACTTGATTCCAATTCATTCTTCATACTAAAGGGATAAATCTCCATCGAGTATTTGGTAGAGTTTTTTGATTTGTTTACAAAAGCATGATATAATGATCAGAATGATAGATGATTCTTTTGGTTCATCATTCCTTCTTAAAGAAAAAGAGATTTGAAGCATGATTCCATGGGTACAATGTGCCTTCAGAAATTTCACTTTTTATGTTAATATTTCACATGGTATATCTTCAAGGCACTGCTTGTTTTGCTAACAAAATTTAACTTTAAACAATCCCATCTGGAAAATAGTATCAGTGTCTGCTCCTTCTATAACTGAGATATAATGAAGATCATCACTATAGAGTCAAACCACCTCCCCTTGACATTCAACGGCATTACCATCGCCGAATCCCCCACCATCAACATCCTGGGGGTCACCATTGACCAGAAACTTAACTGGACCAGCCACATAAATACTGTGGCTACAAGAGCAAGTCAGAGGCTGGTGATTCTGCGGCGAGTGACTCACCTCCTGACTCCCCAAAGCCTTTCCACCATCTACAAGGCACAAGTCAGGAGTGTGATGGAATACTCTCCACTTGCCTGGATGAGTGCAGCTCCAAAAACACTCAAGAAGCTCAACACCATCCAGGACAAAGCAGCCCGCTTGATTGGCACCCCTTCCACCACCATAAACATTCACTCCCCTCACCACCGGCGCACCGTGGCTGCAGTGTGTACTATCTACAGGATGCACTGCAGCAACTCGCCAAGGCTTCTTCGACAGCACCTCCCAAACCCGTGACCTCTACCACCTAGAAGGACATGGGCAGCAGGCACATGGGAACAACACCACCTGCACGTTCCCCTCCAAGTCACACACCATCCCGACTTGGAAATATATCGTCGTTCCTAACAGCACTGTGGGAGAACCTTCATCACACGCACTGCAGCAGTTCAAGAAGGCGGCTCACCACCACCTTCACAAGGACAATTAAGGATGGGAAACAAATGCTGGCCTCGCCAGCAATGCCCACATCCCATGAATGAATAGAAAAAAGTTCAACTGTTAAAGATCACGCGTGCCAAATAAAAATTAACGGCGTTAGCAGTTACAGTACTGCATCTCTTAATGTAAGTTTTCATTGGTCTACCTTGAAATAAAAAATAAATGGCTCTGTGGCCTGGATCTTCCGATCGCTGTTATTTTAATATGGTGATAACCTATTAATTTTAAATAACATTAAAATAATACTAATTGGAAAATCTAGGCTGTTTTCTGAGCTAATCAGTTTTGTTTCACAAGTCATTCAAATTTTATTGCAAAAAATACACTTTGGAATAGATTAGATTTTAAGGGGTGTAGTCTCTGTGAGTAAATTGTAGTTAAAACATTCTTGCTAATTTCCAATAATTCAGGTTCTTACACCAAACCTAAATATGTGGCATTGACTTCATTAGTGTTTAATGTCCTTTGATGCACTTTTGTGTCGATAATACATCATAGATAATAACTACTGAACGTTCAGTGAATGCTGATTGGATAGTTACTAAAGTCTCTGTTTTCCATTTTGTTATCTTCAGTACTTCGTCTTTGACTTTCATGTATCTCCGGATGTCATGTTTGATAAAATAGTCAAGCTCTCGGTGAGTAAATTTACATATTCTTATATAACTGTGTGCTTTGTTTTGAAAAGAATTTGATAAAAATTAAGACCTTTTCAAAATCCCACTGCAAAAACATATAATGGGGTGAACTTCCCCGGGGCTGCTCCATGACTGTAATTTCTAGTGGGGCCAACAGAGTTTCCGCTGAATTTACGGCAGCGGAGTGGGAGAAGCCCCCAGAAATTCACCCCCAATATGTCACATAAAGATTGGTGGGGCATGATTTTGACCCCAAGCCAGGAAGGGGGTGGGAGGGGTCAAATTGCAGACAGGAAACCCGGAAGTACAGGTTTACCGGACGTCCTTACGATTTTGACGTAAGGACGTCTTTTATATTTTTTTGTCGGTTTGTCATCCTGATTGACAGGCTGGTCTCAGTCGGATGGGAGACCAGCCAGGGAGAGGACATGTTCGGGTAAGTCTTTGTTCGTATGGAAGGGGGGGAGGCAAGGGGGCATGGGTGGGCATGGGTTGGCTTGGGTTGGCACAGGGGCATGGTTTGGCACAGGGGCATAGGTTGGCACGGGGTCATGGGTTGGCAGGGGGCATGGGTTGGTGCAGGGGCCTAGGTTGGCACAGAGCATGGGTTGGCATGGGAGTCATCAGTCATGGGGAGGGATCGGGTGGTCAGTCACGGGGGGAGGCGTGTTGGGATCGGGGGTCCACGATCATTGGGGGGGAATTGGGGATCGGGGGTTGGGGGCCCACGATCGTTGAGGGGGGGGGAGGTCACTGCAGGTAGGCTTGTTGGGTCTGGCGTGAAAGAGAAGGCCCAGGAATTCCAGCCCCCTAGGGTTGAAATCGGAAACTGTGGAAAAATCGAGGCCCGAAGCCGTCTTGAAAGGTTTTAGGTTCCAACCCGCCTCCTGGGAGCGGGTTGGTCACCCACCCTTCGTCCCGCCCCGGTGAAAGCTGGAAATGAGTGGTTTGGAAGTGGGTCTGAAATGGTTGCGATTTTGAATGACCCCCAACTCCAACCCACCTGTTTTTCACTGTTAAAATCATGCCCATGGTGTTACTTTCAAATATTCTTCCTATATTTACTCAGAGTATTCAGCAAATTGTGGTGTAGAATGAAGGGTTAAATTTTCCCACAACTGGCTATAAACTGGAAGGGGGAAGACAATTCTAACTGGAGTTCAAAAGCTGCCGTTGTTCAGCTGCAGACCTTCGAGAGTATATCCTTGACAGTTTAGTCAAAGACCTCCATCTCAGAAGCAGGGTTTTGAGTCTGGTATTGAGAGCCTCCAATGATATGTTTGTGTTCCCTTGAGAATGTTCCCATGAGTACAGAAAATTAAGGGA
This sequence comes from Heptranchias perlo, assembly GCF_035084215.1. Classification (NCBI taxonomy): domain Eukaryota; kingdom Metazoa; phylum Chordata; class Chondrichthyes; order Hexanchiformes; family Hexanchidae; genus Heptranchias; species Heptranchias perlo. Next base: position 54,021,575 of record NC_090329.1, read on the forward strand.
TGATCTAATTGAGGTCTTTAAGATGATTAAAGGATTTGATAGGATGAATAGAGAGATAGATTTGATAGGATGGATAGAGAGAAAATATTTCCTCTGGGGGTGAGGGGGGAAGTCCAGAACAAGGGGGCATAACCTTATGATTAGAGCTAGGCCATTCAGGGGTGATGTCAGGAAGCACCTCTTCACACAAAGGGTAGTGGAAATCTGGAACACCTTCCCCCAAAAAACTGTTGAGGCTGGGTCAGTTGAAAATTTTAAAACTGAGATTGATAGATTTTTATTAGGTAAGGGTATTAAGGAATATGGAATGAAGGTGGGAAAAGATACAGATCAGCCATGATCTAATTGAATGAGATCATCCCAAGGCAAATTGGAGCATCTCCTTATGGAAAGTTTCAGAGAAGTGTTCACAAAAGCCTACCCACTTCTCAACCATGAATGATGCATCTAGCAGGGAGTTTTCACTAAAGAATGGGAAGTAAATTATTTTTAAACACTAAGGGGGGGAAAAAAAATTGGATAGGGCCTATTATTGGGCGGGGGTAGCGCGATCCGCTATTATGCCACACCCAATGGCCCCTTCGCAGGCAGGACGAGACTTTCGTGAGGCCTGAGGACTTACCTTCAAGCAACGTTCCCAAGCAGCGTTGACACGAGGATTCAATGCAATTTGCACTTTCCACCAGCAGGGAGAGCCCCAATCTCTTAAAGGCAGGCTGTCTCTTAAAAGTCTCTTAAAGGTAACTGGTACCTGATATTTGCTGAAAATAACAGTCTGCTGTCTGCACGGAGTCTGAACAGAGATCAGACATTATACATGCAAAACACAGATACAGGTCCCGTCCCTATGTTTACAAAGTGATGAGGTTATGTTAAAACATTGAATAAAGGTTGCGCCCTACTAAATCCCACATCCTCCAATCTGCATGCCAGACCTCACCAATCTGCCAATCTGCGTTTTACCAGGCCTGTGAGAGTGTGTGCACCAAGGCTCACTGCTGATGCACTAGAGGCCTTGGTGCAAGAGGTGGACAGAAGGAGGGGCATCCTATATCTGCGGGGGGGGGGGGGTTGGCAAGAGGCCCTCCAGACATATACCCAAAAGGCAGTGGGAGGCAACGGGGGATGAAGTTCAATGCCAGGCGCACAGCATCATGAACATGGATGCAGTGCAGGAAGAAGTTCAATGATTTGACACAAGTGGTCAAGATGAACGTGGTCAACTGTCAAGTGGCGTCTCCTACCAACTGCACCACTAGCCGCAGCTAGTTGGACCTGTGACCTAACTCCATACACCTAGCTAGCATCAACTGCCGTTTGCAGAAGAGCATTCCAAACTTCCCCCACCCTTTGCGTGTAGAAGCATTTCCTAACTTCACTCCCACACGTCCTTGCTCCAAATGTTAGGCTATGTCCCCTAGTCCTAGTATTCAAGTATAGGAGACCTCCAAAAACAGTTAAATATCTTGGCAGCCAGAAGCAATAATCCAGCCACTAACCTGTAAATCCTGCATGGTCCCTTTAAATAGCACTGGTGGGGGGTCCTCCAGGTACTCTAAGACACGTTCAGATGGTTGGGGTTAAGACTGCGTTGAGTTGAGCGTTAAGTCCCAAAATGCTGTCTATCACTTTAAATCAGCATTGACAGCTGATTGTATCCATTTTCTCCTTACTTTACAAGCTTCCGGCGTTCAGATTTGCACATGCACTAACTCCTATACCAAGATGGCGTCAGGCGCACGTCACGCTGGAAACGCCATCTTGGATGCTGGAGAGGTCGTGTAGCGTCGAAACAACGGGCGTTACATGGCCCAATTTAGCGCCCAGAATCTTATAAAACATACAGCAGAGTAATAAATACCTCAATATAATGCAAATATAGAGACATTTATGAATAAAATACGCTCCTATGAGATGCTTTTCAGTGGTTCTTTGCTGCAGGTGTACTCTGCATTGTTCCACTTCAGGTGTTATTTTTTGTTGTACCATGAAGAAAGAGATAGTGTGCAGGTGTATCACAACAGTTCCCTACATAGTGAGTTAATAATCCTAGCTGTGCCCTTATGGGGAGGTGGCAGGGGGAAACCAATCACTTCACTACAGAGAGGAGGGAATAAGCTACAACCTCTTAACTCTTAGCAGCATTTTATAGAGGGGGTGGGGAAAGGTCAAGGATGGAGATGGTGCCCACAGGCGAGGAGAAAACGATCGAGAAAATCAAAGATAAAAGAGAAACAAGAAGGGTGAAAAGCAGATGAGCGAAAATCAATGTAAGCTATAGATGTTGTTATATGTTTGGAACATATTGTTAATGATTTAATTGTTTCCATATTGGTGTGTTCTTTCATGCAAATATACAGGAAACATAATGGGGAATATAGGGAAAATACAGGGAACAATGCCTTCTACACAACAAAAATATAATCACATTCTAGAAGCACTGAAAATTATATTAAAATTAATTGATTTCTCTCTTCACTGTCATGGGAAAAAATGTTGATCTCGCCCCTTGCTCTTTAAATTCAAATTAATAGGGAGGCTTTATTCCTACCAGAACAAAGAAAGTCCATCAAAATGATTTACCTCTATTCTATTGCAGGTGATCCATTCCAAAAACCTCCTGCGAAGTGGGACATTGGTGGGCATGTTCAAGCTTGATATAGGAACTATCTATTCACAGCCAGGTAATCACATAGAATTACATGGAATTTTCAGCACAGAAACAGGCCATCGGCCCAACTGATCTATACTAGTATTTGTACTCCAAAAAAGCCTCCTCCTACACTGCCCCCATATCCCTCTATTCCCTTCTCCTTCATGCATGCCTACTGCTTGTTTTATTTTAAAATCCCATCCCACGCCATCAATGAATGATTCTGTCAATCAAACCATTGTAAGGGAATGACTTTATCATGGCCATTTAACTAATATTTACAGAATGTACTTAAAATGAAAATGTAATTCACAAGATGTTCCACTCAGTAGTCTATAAGACAACTGATGACACTTGGACCAATTTCTGCAAGGCAACCTGTTTGGGTGACCAAGGTTGGGAACTAAATATTCCAGGGTACTTGACATTTAGAAAAGATAGGCAAAATGGAAAAGGGGTTAGCCCTGATAATAAAAGATGAGATAAAGGCAGTAATGAGAAAGGATCTTAGCTCAGAAAATCAGGACGTAGAATCAGTATGGGTGGAGCTAAGAAATAACAAGGGACTGAAAGCACTGGTGGGAGTAATTTATAGGCCACCTAACAGTAGTTATAGTGATGGACAGAGTACAAATCAGGAAATTAGAGGAGCATGTAACATGGGTAATGCAATAATCATGGGGGACTTTAATCTTCATATTGACTGGGCAAACCAAATTCGCAAAAGTAGTTTGGAAGATGAGTTTGTGGAATGCATTTGCAACAGTTTTCTAGAACAATATGTCGAGGAACCAACTAGGGAACAGGCCATTTTGGATCTTGCATTGTGAAATGAGACAGGGTTCATTAGCGATCTTATAGTTAAGGATCCTCTGGGAGGAGTGATCATAATACGATAGAATTTCATATTGAGTTTGAGAGTGATGTAGTTAAGTCCGAAACTGGGGTCTTAAATTTAAACAAGCCAATTATGTAGGTATGAGGGGCAAGTTGGCTAAGGTAGATTAGGAAATTAGATTAAAAGATGACGGTAGATAAGCAATGGCGAGCTTTTAAAGAAATAATTCATAATTCTCAACAAATATACATACTCTTGAGGAATAAAAGCTCCATGGGAAAGGTGATCCAACCATGGCTAATTAGAGAAGTTACAGATAATATTAGATTAAAAGGAGATGCTTACAATATTGCCAAACAGTGTAGTAAGCCTGAGGATTGGGAGGGTTTTAGAAATCAGCAAAGGATAACCAAGAAATTGATGAAGAGAGAGAAAATTGAATATGAGAGTAAACTAGCAAGAAATATAAAAACATATTGTAAGAACTTCTACAAAAATGTAAAAAGGAAGAGATTAGCAAAAGTAAACATGGGTCCCTTAGAGGCAGAGACAGGAGAAATCATAATAGGGCATAAGGAAATGGCAGAGACGTTAAACAAATATTTTGTATCTGTTCACAGTAGAAGACACAAAAAACATAGAGGAAATAATGGGCAACCAAGAGTCTAATGAGAGTGAGGAACTTAAAGTAATTAAGATTAGTAAGGAAAAGTACTGGAGAAATTAATGGGACTAAAAGTCGATAAATCCCTTGGGCCTGATGGCCTACATCGTAGGGTTTTAAAAGAAGTGGCTGCAGAGATAGTGGATGCATTGGTTTTTATCTTCCCTAGAATTCCCTAGATTCTAGAATGGTCCCAGTGGATTGGAAGGTAGCAAATGTAACCCCACTATTCAAGAAAGGAGAGAGAAAACAGGGAAATATTAGCCGAACATCAGTAGTATGGAAAATGCTAAAATCTATTATTAAGAATGTCGTAACAGGGCACTTAGAAAATCGTAATTTGATTAGGCAGAGTCAATATGGTTTTACGAAAGGGAAATCGTGTTTGACAAATCTGTTAGAATTTTTTGAGGGTGTAACTAACAGGGTAGATATGGGGAACCAGTGGATGTAGTATGTTTGGATTTTAAAAAGGCATTCGATAAGGTGCCACACAAAAGGTTGTTACACAAGTTTAGGTCTCAAGATTAGGTGGAATTGGGGGAAATATATTAGCATGGATTGAGGATTGGTTAACGGACAAAAAACAAAGAGTAGGAACAAACGGGTCATTTTCAGGTTGGCAGGTTGTAACTAGTGCCCTGTAGGGTGCCGCAAGGATCAGTGCTTGGGCCTCAGCTGTTTACAATATATATCACTGACTTAGATGAGGGGACCGAGTGTAATGTATCCACGTTTGCTGACGATACAAACGTAGGTGGGAAAGTAAGCTGTGAGGAGGACGCAAAGAGGCTGTAAAGGGACATAGATTGGTTAAGTGAGTGGGCGAGAAAGTGACAGATGGAGTATAATCTATCGGGGATAGGGCGGGGGAGCGGGACTAGCTGGATTGCTCTTGCATAGAGCCGGCGCGGACTCGATGGGCTGAATGGCCTCCTTCCATGCTGCAATTTTCCTGTGATTCTAAGATTTCTATGATAATGTGAGGTTATTCACTTTGGTAGGAAGAATAGGAAAGCAGAATATTTTTTAAAGGGTGAGAGACTAAAATGTTGGTATTCAGAGAGATTTGGATGTCCTTGTACACAAATCACAGAAAGTTAACATGCAGGTACAGCAAGCAATTAGGAAGGCAAATGGTATGTTAGCCTTTATTGCAAGGGGGTTGGAGTATAAGAGTAAGGAAGTCTTGCTGCAATTATATAGGGTTCTGGTGAGACCACACCCGGAGTACTGTGTACAGTTTTGGTCTCCTTACCTAAGGGAGAATATACTTGCCTTAGAGACAGTGCAACAAAGGTTCACTAGATTGATTCCTGGGATGAGAGGGTTGTCCTATGAGGAGCGATTGAGTAAAATGGGCCTATATTCTCTGGAGATTAGAAGAATGAGAGGTGATCTCATGGAAACGTATAAAATTCTTAGAGGACTTGACAGGGTAGATGCTGTTTCCCCTGGCTGGAGAGTCTAGAAGTAGGGGGCATAGTCTCAAGATAAGAGATCAGTCATTTAGGTCCGAGATGAGGAAAAACTTCTTCACTCAGAGAGTGGTGAATCTTTGGAATTCTCTACCCCAGAGTGCTGTGGATACTCAGTCGTTGAGTATATTCAAGACTGAGATCGATAGAATTTTGCACACTAAGGGAATCAAAGGATATGGGGATCAGATGGGAAAGTGGAGTTGAGGTAGAAGATCAGCCATGATCTATTGAATGGCAGAACAGGCTCGAGGGGCCGTAAGGCCTACTCCTGCTCCTATTTCTTATGTTCTTATGTTGTTACATTTGCTTGAGAAACTAATGGCACTACTTTTCGTCTACTGAACTGTCTTAACATTTTTTTTCATTTAAATGTTTGAAAAATAAATGACTCATTGCAGAAAAATTAAAAATGATACTAACCTGCATTTATCCTTTATGTTGTTCACACTTTAATGTCCAATTTTGTAACTTTCCTATGCTTTTCTCATTGTTTTACCAGAACATCAATTCTACCACAAATGGGCAATAATCTGTGACCCCGGTGACATCACTGCTGGGGTGAAAGGTTATGTGAAGTGTGACATAGCTGTCGTTGGGAAAGGCGATAATATCAAGACACCACATAAGTCCAATGAGACCGATGAGGATGACATAGAAGGGTGAGAAATCACATTTTTACTAAGATTTTTCTCAAAGATTTTCAGTGCTTGTATTCAAGACTACCTAAAATTGAAAGTATTTTTTTGAATTACAGTATCTTCCCCCTATAATGTTCTCTGATATACCATGACCCGTGCTCACACACCAGCATGATTTCTTCCCGATCACTTGTCCTGATTGAGGAAAAATGGAATTCCGCTCGGACCACATAATTTTTGTTGTGCTTGTGAGAAAGAATTTATGTGCCATAATGCTAGATGGAAGTTATATTTAGATGATAATATTATCAAGAGTGTAATTATGGGGAAGAGTGACGGAAAGTTATCTGCAACAGTGATTGCTTTGGTATAAGGCAAAGCAGAATACTAAGCAGTTGTTGGTATTCCTGTTTTAATGCCATTCAGCAAATGTCATGTTGTACACAGTTTTTGTGAACATACTTTCATATATTATTTGTTGATAAATGCTTAAATAAATTTTAAAGTGGTACCTTCTGCATGAAAAAAGTGTTTGGTAAACCTGTTTTTAATTTGTTTTCAAATACATGATGCAACAGGAGTAAATTGTAATGAAGTGCACCATTGCACCATTCGCAGGTGATCTTACTGTCATGAAATAACACATGGCTCTTCTCCCTTCCCAAATATGTTTTTTGCGAGTACATTGCCCTCAACAATCCCCAAAATATCACAATTTGATTTTGGTTATGAACGCACTGTTTACGAGGTGGAATTTCCACAGGGATTCCCCGATCTCTCATCGTACCTTCAGAGGAAGATCAGCTGAGACCTCAGAGCTTATATTGTTTCTCTGGGGTTTCCACTGATCTTCTGCTGAAGTTACAGCATAAGATCAAGAGAAGCCTTATGTAACTATAAAAATAATTATCTGTATATTAAATAACTGCTTGGAATTCGAAAGTCAATCTGGAACTTTGTACTTGAAAGTGAAATATCGTGCAAAAATTTCATTTATTCATTTTACAGATTTTGTGATAAAGTCAAATTACATTCTTCGTAACCAATATTAACCCTAGATATTTAGGGGCTTTATAATTCGCTTATTGTTCATCAACAGGAACCTATTGCTTCCTGAAGGAGTGCCCTCAGAGAGGCAGTGGGCCCGGTATTATGTCAAGATCTATAGAGCAGAGGGGCTGCCAAAGATGAATACCAGCATAATGGCTAATATGAAGAAGGCATTCATTGGAGAAAACAAAGACTTAGTCGATCCCTACGTTCAAGTGTTATTTGCAGGACAAAAGGTACAATGAGAAACAAGTAGAGTCCACTCTGTTATTAGCTGTATATATTACAAATATAAATATAAGGTACAAATATAAATGGATCTTTAATTTTTTGCCTCATCTATTTTCCGGTGCTGTGAGTCAACGGCCTAACAGTTCCTTTTATATAATATTAGAATGAAGGCAACAAATAAGAATCATTCCATTTTTTCCAAAATGTACCTTTGAATAATGAAAGTACCACAAGACAAGCAAATTTAAAAAACAAAATGACTAAAATGCATGACACTTTATTGTAAAAATGTTATTATCCTTCATTTTTAAATGGGTTAACAGCTTAATTAAAATAGCAGACAGAGGAATATTATCAGAACACATTCACCAGTAATTTCTGCAGGGATTTTCAGCTCTCTTACCATAACTGTAGTGGAAGATCAGTGGAATCCCCAGCGAAATGACATAAAAAGCCATTTCTGACAAAAAAGCCATTTCTCTGGGGTTTCCACTGAAGTTATGGCAGGAGATCGGGGAACCCCCTCAGAAATTCTACCCCATTGTGTTTATCTGCTAATATTTTCTATGTTGAAAATGTTATATAAATGCAAGTTGTTGTTATATTTAAAGATGTGTAATCAGATTATTTCTTATAGCCTGAAGAGCAACGAACAAAATTAGTCAATGAAGTGATGAGCTCCCAGTCTTTCTTCCATTGCCTTGTGGGGGAATTTGTTGTGTGTGCCACACTTCCCCTGACAGAGGGAGGGAAAACCATAAAACCTTCCCTCCCCTTATTGGTCAGTTATACTACTCCCTTTAAGTTGATGCAATGCAGCTTTGGATGCATGTCTACACAAAACCTATTATAACTTAGGAGTTCAGACTCCCACCTGTACTGAAGTTGAGAGGTTCAAGGGCACACCCAGTCTAATGAGCTTCTACCAGAGATACCTTCCTGATGCTCAGCTTAAATTACAAAGTCCATGTAACTATTTGCTTATAGATCCCATAGGCTTATAATCTTGGTCATACTTGAGTTGTCAGCTGTGTCAGTTTTTTTGGTCAGCATTTGCATGTATGTTTCGGGATATTCTAAAACTCGTCTGCAGTAATTTGAGGCGATTCTTTGATCTGAATTCTATTTCTTTATTCACTGATATGGATTTGTAGTGTAGACTGAAGACAATATAGTTTCCTTGCATGCTGTGCTCTAGACAAAGCCTCAGACACAGTTCACTGGCCACACTCAATAGATGCAAATGACTGGATTTTGAAAACAAAATCATAACTGGAAATGAACTGTCTCGAACAATGTACGTTCCACCTACCACTTTCCTGAAATTGTGATGACATATAGACCTGTCAAGTGTCACTTACTAGGAGTGTTAGTCACTCATTTTTGTTTTCAAAACTGGTCTACTTTGATCTATGTCTGTCTTAAAAGACAACACAGTTCTGTATTTAAATAATCCTGTAATGTGTGTCATTCTCACTGATCTTAAATGTTACTCATATTATTTCCCTGATACTAACAGCTCTGTATGAAACAATATTGATACCTAATAACTCTGTTATTATGAACTCACTTTACAGTGAAACATTAGAAAAAAATCACATTACAATTAATTATCATTCTTCATAATCATAACAATAATCAGTTTTCCTGTTTAACCCTAATAACTGTCCCCCACTTATATCCGGTCTTTTATTCTTTTGCTAGGGAAAGACCGCTGTCCAAAAAAACAGTTATGAACCAACATGGAACGAACAAATCATTTTTACTGAAATGTTTCCACCCCTCTGCACACGAATAAAAATCCAGATCCGTGATTCAGACAAAGTGAATGAAGTTGCTATAGGAACTCATTTTGTCGACCTGAGAAAGATTGCAAATGATGGAGACAAAGGTAAACTAGTGCCTTACACCTGTCAGTTTTTCCTGATGGTCCTACAGCAGGATCTAAAGGCATATTTTATAGGATCTTTTCAATCTCTTCCATTCGAATTTGTAAATTTGTTGTATGCCACTGGCCATTCAACAGATCCAATGATTTTTCTGCTAAGTCAAGAAATTGTTAACATATAATTATTGTGTCCTTTTCATAGGGTTTCTTCCCACTTTTGGTCCTTCCTGGGTGAATATGTATGGCTCTACTCGTAACTATACCTTAATGGATGAACATCAGGATTTAAATGAGGGACTTGGTGAGGGGGTTTCCTTCAGAGCCCGATTACTTATCAGTATTGTTATGGAAATCTTAGACACAACCTCAACAGAGATAATGAGCTCCACTGAAGTTCAAGTGGAGCCAATACAACAGCTATCAGATGTAAGTTGTATTATCTCTGGAAATTAACGGGCATTTTTATGTCATCCTACTTTTCTTGCTCACCAGGGAGAAATCAGACTTATAAATACCACATTGCAGCTTGGAAATTATTGTCTGCAATGTAATAGTACAAATGTTTAATGTGCTTGTATCAAGGACCTCCCTCTCCTAATTAGTGAAGATGCTAACCCATTTTGAAATAAACAGACTAATATCTTCATTTAAATAGTGCAGAAGTATTTGTTACGAGCATGCTAAGCATTCGTACAATACCACCATCAAAACTAATGTCTACCTCCATGCCATTGGGCAGGTTAAGGTTAGTGAGCAAACATTGGTCCAGCCGTGCAATAATCTTTTTAATGCTACTAATGTGTCATAAGGACATCTTCAGTGGTTTGTTTAGGATGTTTTGGTGTAATCGTTCCTAAACAGCCAGGTGGATGACACAGGCTCCCCCTTCCCCCACTTCCATAACGGATTATCATGTCTGCAATTCTACATCCTTAAATCTGAGGGCTGAAGACATTAAGCAATAGTTTGTTACTAAATGTTATTGGTCAATATAAAGCAGTGATTTTTCAAATTGATCTTTATGTGGACCCACTATAAATATTGATAAATTGACCCCAAGGAAAACCGTGCTAATATTGCTGAAAACATTTTATGATGTACAGGGAACAACCAAAATAATGTGCTAATAAGTCAACTAATACAGAAAAATAGAGAAACCTGATGACAACAGACAGAAACCTGATAACTTCACAGACCCCCTAGATTCCCTTGTAGTCCCTCTGGGGTTCAGAGAGTCCACTTTGAAAATCTATGATGTAAGGATATTTGCTTAATATCATTATACCTATTAGTTCACATTTCAGAAACTAGTCCTTCAATATTAGTATTAGTTTTGTCAACAAGTCAATTTTATATTTACCTGAAGAATCCAAGCCAAATAAATGTTTTACACAGTAGAATAATCCCTGAACAGTGCATAACATGTTTTACTTTTTAATTCCAGATTGCTACTGGAAAAATGGAAGAATTCTTCCTCTTTGGTGCCTTCCTGGAAGCAACAATGCTTGACAGGAAAATTGGAGATAAACCTGTCAGTTTTGAAGTTACAATAGGTGAGTGTGTAATCCTCAGGGTCTCAATATAGTGGATAACGGTAAGGTATGTTTTCTGCTTCTGTGCACCATTGGGAACACACATCATGAAATTGTTCATGTCCAAACCATGATTCTCTGTTGATTAAAATTAGTGGACAAAAAAAATCATATGTTGGGATGAGCAAGTTCACAGTATGCACTCCCAATGTGCACACAGACTGTGGAAGTAGATAATTTACCCGAGTATTTCATAGTGAATATCAGAGCCACCTTTTCATAGAGGATACATAATAGGGGAGAACAGTACATGCAACTAATTCTGTGAGTGAGCAAAAATTCAGAACTTCATCGTGCCGAGATGTTAAAAGATTTCATTTGTGAGGTTATATAATACTGCGAACCTACAAGCACTGTGACAATACCATAGTGATACCAATTTTTCCGATTGTCATAAAGTTCACTGTGTGATCGGGTTTCATATTAATACAATCACTTTTCTTTAGGGTCAAATTTTGGTTTACAAAGAGAAGAAACAATCAGCTAAACAGTAAACTAAAAATACCTCTAAATATAAGGCAATAATATTTTTTTAAATGCCTCTGGAAACTAGAGCCTCTCAAATAACCACACATAACTACAATATTCCAAATAAAGAAACTTCTGAACATCCAATGAATTATTTTTGAAGTGTATTTACTATTATGAAGCTAAATGTGGCAGCCAATCTGTATTTATCCAATATCAACAAATATTGAAATGACTGTCCAGTCAATCAGTTTTTGATGGTGTTAGTCGAGGAATGTTGGCCAGGGCACCTGAACAACTTTCTCCTCTTTTATGTTGTGCATAAATATCAGATAGCTCCACTATTTATTTAATTATTAAATTCTTGAAGTTGTAGTACCGAAGATGGCCATTCAGCCCATCACACCTGAGCTGCTGTTAGTTCTTCAAGTGGAGCTGTGGACTCCTAATCCCCTGCCCTTTCTCTGTATCTTTTTTTAATTCTTCCTTTTCAAATACTTATTCAATTCCTGTTTAAAGGACGTTATAAGCTAAAAGGAAACGTTTTGCTAATGTTTTGCAAAGATTGACAACATTGTTAGGCATTGTATAAATAGAATACCATTGCATCCTACTGTAATAAAATATTTAAATAACTCATAGATTGGATTGTAATAAAATATTTAAATAACTCATAGATTGGACCAGACATAATGATCAACTCTACTTTTTTCTTAAATGTCATACCAGTTCATCTTTAGAATGATTTCAAGAAAGACATACAAAATTATTATCTCACTTCTCAGAATAACAAAAATTTATCTTATGGGCTTTGGGTCTATACATATGGCATGAAAGAAGTTGCAGTTCAATAAAGATTCTTCCTTGAGATGTGTTCCTGTTCCTCTGTTTACATTTTCTAGAGGGTATTATACTTCAAACTACAATCACAGGCAGTTACCATAAGTTATGATGATAAGTTATGCAAGAAAAAACTGGTGATATTTTGACAATTTCATTTGTGTAATTTGTCCTGTTCCTGACCAAAATCAGTATGGAATAAAATAACCTTAGACTACAAAGTAAAATTAGGATTGTTTGAAAGAAAACTGTTTTAATACTACAGTGAAATCTTGCTATTAGAAATTATCAGCTAATGAAAGTATTATATAAAAATAGGGACAAAATGTATGACTTTCACATGGGGACTGAATTATATCTGGTGCCCTGGTCCAATTATCACCTACCCTCTAACCCCATTTGAACTAAAGACTAAGGCTTGATTCCCCATGTGTAATGTCATGGGAGATCTATGTTGCATTAAAAACTAAAATACTCATTTTTGCAATGCTTCTTTACTGTGGTTTTAATCTGGCCTGAAAGACCAGTTCTATGAGGCCCCTGTATCACTGTGTGTAATCATTTTCATAGTATCATAGTACGTACAGCACAGGAGGAGGTCATTCAGCCCATCGTGTCTGTACCTGCCCTTTGACAGAGCTATCCAATCAGTCCCATTCCCCTAATTTTTCACCATAGCCCTGTAAATTTTTTCCTTCAAGTATTTATCCAATTCCCTTTTGGAAGTTACTATTGAATCTGCTTCCACCCCCCCCCCCCTTTCAGGCAGTGCATTCCAGATCATTACAACTCGCTGCGTAAAAAAATGTTTCCTCACATCACCTCTGGCTCTTTTGCCGATCACCTTAAATCTGTGTCCTCTGGTTGCCAACCCGTCCACCACTGGAAACAATTTCTCTGTCAAAACTGTTCATGATTTTGAATGGCTCTATCAAATTTCCCCTTAACCGTCTCTGTTCTAAGGAGAACAACCCCAGCATCTCCAGTCTCTCCACGTACTCCCTTATCCCTGGCACCATTCTAATAAATCTCTTCTGCACCATCTCCAAGGCCTCGAGTGTGGTGCCCAGAATTGAACACAATACTCCAGCTGAGGCCTAACCACTATTCTATAAAGGTTTAGCATATCTTCCTTGCTTTTGTACTCTGTACCTCTATTAATAAAGCCTAGGATCCCATTTGTTTTGTTAACAGCCTTCTCAACTTGACGTGCCACCTTCAAAGATTTGTGAATGTGCACCCCCAGGTCTCTCTGTTCCTGCACCCTCTTTAAAATGATACCTTTTCGTTTATATTGCCTCTCCTCATTCTTCCCACCAAAATGCATCATTTTACACTTCTCTGCATTGAATTTCATCTGCCATTTGTCTGCCCATTTCACCAGTCTGTCTATGTCCTCCTGAAGTCTGTTACTATCCTCCACATTGTTTACTACATTCCCGAGTTTCATGTCATCTGCAAACTTTGAAATTATGCCCTCTATACCCAAGTCCAGGTCATTAATGTACATCAAAAGGAGCAGTGATCCTAATACCAACCCCTGGGGAACACCCCTGTATACTTCCTTCCAGTCTGAAAAACAACCGTTTACCACTTTAATTTTGTTAACAAGTCTATTATGTGGTAATTTATCAAATGCCTTTTGAAAGTCCATATACACAACATCAAACACAATTCCCTCATCAACCCTCTCTGTTACTTCATCAAAGAACTCAATCAAGTTAATTAAACATGATTTTCCGATAACAAATCCATGCTGACTTTCATTTATTAGCCCATATTTTTCCAAGTGCCTATTTATTTTGTCCCAGGTTATTGTCTCTAAAAGTTTCCCCACCACCGTCGTTAGGATGACTGGCCTATAATTGCCGGGTTTATCCCTCTCCCCTTTTTTGAACAGGGGTGTAACATTTGCAATCCTCCAGCCCTCTAGCACCATCCCCATATCTAAGGAGCAACACAATAATTTCCCTATAGTATATACTTTATAAATTAAGTTGCAAATGATGTTCATAGAGCAAGAGTTCACATTGAACTGGTGCAAGTCCAGTTTGTATAAACAACTTTATTACTTCTAGTTCAATGTGGATGTACATCCACATTACTGGATATGATCTTAAGGTTTCCCTTAGGTAATCTTCCAGGACAAGGAAACTTAATAACTGTTCTTCTTTCTAGGTAACTATGGAAACCAAATTGATGGAATAAGCAAGCCAACCATTCGCAAGAGAAAAGGTGGAGGGGACGGTGATGAGGAGGAGTCAGAACTTCTCCAGAACTCAAGTGAAGACGAGGCAGAAGATGATGGAGACCTCGTGCCTGTCTCCTGCACTCCACCAATGAAGCCCGTTATAACTGACAGGTCTGTACTCCATACATAAACAAGGATATCACTGAACTGATAAATAGAACTTCTTAGTGATACCACTAAACTATTCACTCAATTACTGAGTCACAGAGAGAATTGCACAGTGCAATATAGGGCTACTAGATTTGAGTTGCACTCCTAGCTTCCTCTCCCTGCATTACTCTCTGCCCGGGGATAAGGAAGCTTTGTGCATGCACACCTGAGTAGAGCTTGCTCATTGGCTTCTGAATGGCAGGAAAATCTTAATGTTAGAAGAGGGCCAACAGAAGTGTCAGCTCTCCACTAATTTGGCTTCATATTGCAGTTATATTGTAGTGGGTGTGAAATCCAACCAGTACAAGACTACCTCTTGGAACTGGTTTCCCATCTCTTGCCATAATGCAGTCCGCAGTCAAATCACTGGGCTCCCATGAGTGGGCCTATTATGATGCCATGCAAATGAGGTAAATGTATTTCCCTGTATTTGCACCATAGCAACGCTGGCGAAAAGGGATTTGTGCCTGGTGTCCAGCATTGCCAAGGGTCTTGCGACAGATTTAAAATTTAAAAGGCAGTACGGAAACTAGCCTATTTAAAAATGGGCCACTTTTTGGAAATCTTCAGGTAGACCGAGCCCACTTACACTGCAATCAATGTCTTCCTCTCCTCCCCTATCTGAAGCCGGCCCCCATCTGCACTGTAAATGATCTGAGCGCTGCCCTGAAATATTTAAATGAGACGCTGGCGCAGGATGTGGGATGAGGCGAGGGTGCAACTAATGGACAAACAGAAGTCCCATCCCACTTACAATGGCAGAGTGAGACCTGAGAAAATTTGAAGCCCCAAAGAGGGCCAAAAATGGAAAATGAGATGGTTAAGTATCAGTAAGAACACATCAATTGAGCCGCCAATCATAATCTTAGTTAATTTGATTTATCTTTCCAGTTATTTTTCTAATCCAGTTTATATTTTGAGCAGACAATTGGGGTCACCACTATACCAATTCTGAATAACATTATCGGAAGATATACTCCAAGCCTCATGCTATGAGTAATTGGTCCTATTTAATCACCACAATTCAGGGTGGGTGGGCCTCTCACCAGGCTACCTTTTCTCAGAATATTTAAGAAAACTAAAATAAAACTAGATTGCATAAAGTTTCTTCACAAACTTCATGATATTGCTTGATGTCGGATACCTCAGAATTGTTAGAAAATTGGCCTAAATATGACTGACAAAATGAGGCCCCATCTGCCCCCTCGGGTGGATGTAAAAGATCCCGTGACACTGTTTCGAAGAAGAGCTGAGGAGTTCTTCCCGGTGTCCAGGACAATATTTATCCTTCACCCAACATCACTAAAACAGATTTTCTGGTCATTATCGCATTGTTGTTTGTGGGACCTTGCTGTGCGCATATTGGCTGCTGCATTTCCCTTACAACAGTGACTACACTTCAAAAAAGTACTTCATTGGCTATAAACGCTTTGGGATGTCCTGAGGTTGTGAAAAGTTCTATATAAATGCAAGTCTTTCTTTCTTTGGAATCTTCCCATTTACTGAGACTTTATCTGAAGGGAGAAGGTTAACAAAATTTGAAGTGCCTTAAATGATTTTTATGCTTTAAATTGGTTCTATCCTGAATATATCTGAGCAATTGACTTATTTTACCTCATTATCTCCCAAGAAAACTGTGACACAAGTGCACCATGTCCCGCATAAACAATTTTAAAATAATAATTAAAGGACATTGCACCAATGCATGTGTACTTTTTTGCTTGTTTCATGAAAGAAAATCTATTGCTGGCAAGTACGCATTAATGAAATTAAGTCAGTAATAAGCCACTACTGGTGCATTATATTATGTTATGCTCACGCTAACATATGAAAAAGACAGATCAGAAATGATTAAGTGTTTGAAATTGCAGCATATTAAACTATTTTTAGTGTACAATAATACAAACATTGTGGTGATACCCATAAACATTACATTTCATGTACGTCAGTCCATGAAAGAATACTCAGCCATGTGGGGCGTTAGTCTCATGGTGCCTGTCAGGGAACTGCCCATGGAACGTGCAATATATAGCGAGGTGTGTTATTTTTATATGTGTATCACGAATTATTTTTAGTGTGAAATAACATTGTTGGGGCTGTGAAAGTAAAACTGCTGTATGCACAAAAAGTAAATATTCAGTATTTTTGAACCAGTGAAGGATGGTATAAGTTTTGAGAAATTGAAGATATTTTTCAGCAATACTGTAGTAATGAACAGGCTCCAGGGGAAAGCAATATCCATTACAGAAAAGGCCTGTTGACCTAACTTATAAAGTAACTTCTTGTAATTTCTTTTCAGAAACTACTTCCACTTGCCATACTTTGAAAAGAAGCCTTGCACATATATCAAAAGCTGGTGGCAAGACCAGCGAAGGCGACTCTACAATGCAAACATCATGGACAAGATTGCAGATAAACTGGTTAGTATGATTTTTTTTTTCTCCTAAGGGTTCAGATCTAAAAAGAGTTTCATGTGTTTTCTGCCTGATGAGTACTCCAGCAGTTAGGTATCCATTCTTACCTATTTCAGAACTGCTGTATATTGTTCTGTTCATCAAAATATCTCTGCAGGATAAAATATCTCACAACATTTATAGCAAAGGACTGGATCATGAAGGGAAGGCACTTTATCTGTGAATGGTGGACATGATTAGCAAAATGTTGACATTATCCCGCCACTTGATAGCATCTAACACTTACAAGTTTTCACAAAGTTTTTGATTTGAACTTTTATTTGAAAAAATATGAGTGGCCGATACATCCAGCAACGTAGCATAAGGTTTTAAAACCTTATGCAAAATGTCTTCTGCAGCATCAAATCACTAAGATGGCCAGCATGCATTGTATTGCAATAGTTTTTTGGAACAGGCTGATTCTGCCTACAAGTCCCTGAGAAGGCAATTATAGTCTTGGGAAGCAATTTACTGCAAGGGTTTGTAGTAATACAAGGGAACTTGGGGCTTTGATATGTTGATGTTGCAGTGCACAGTACATGTACCATGAAATGTTAGGACTGCGATTTGCACTCATGATTCCCAAGATGTCCAGTTGTTAATTTGAACTGTAGCTTCCTTAGGTGGTTGGCTGACGAGTCATCCCAGATTGCCCTCATATACCCCCTAGTGGCCAGCTGAAGAACAGTATTTAAAGAATCCTGGTCTGAGATGCATAATGAAAGGCATTTACATAAAATAATGAGGAAAATAAATAAAAAGGGGAAATAGTAAAAAGATCTTTTTTAAAGAAATAAACTCCCAGTGTATGGATTGTGTTACCAACGTCAAATTATTATTGCAATTGTAACTTAATTTCAAATATTAATTGAATAATTGACATAAATCTATAACCAGTACTGAAAATTAGTCACGTCCTTGTAAATCAGTGTTAAGTAGCTTCAGATTACAACAGAATTCATCTACTGAGAGGCAAATAAAATTTGATTGCTTGAATCTGAAAGGGTTGCACTTAAATGATTAGTTATTTCAAAAAAGAGTTACATAAACTTTATATTTTGTTTGCAGAATATCGAAAATGTATCAAAAGGTCCTATTTCAAAATGTTTATTAAACATGGTGGGGGGAATTCGACTTCTGCCTGAAACGGGCACAAAGATGGCGGAGTGGCCACATGGTCACCCGAAGCCAACGTTGGAAGGCCCAAAACTTTTTCGAGGTTGGGCCTCATTTAAATGCCGCCAGCGAACTGCAGACACCAAACAGGTTCCCTTATGCAGCTCGTCGGTTGTGGGTGGGGGCACAATCAGTCAGCACCTGGCTGGCAGATCGGGTCGGGGGGCGGGGAGGTGTAGGGAGCCAATCGCAGGCTGCACAAGAATTATCCTCTCAAAAATTCCGAGCCTTCTGATGATTCACCTCCAGCGGTCCCTTTATACAGATCACCACTGTTGAAGCACAGTCATGTACATACTACCATGTAGGTCATTCATGGGCTTGTACATTCCATTTGGTGTTCTGCGTTCCACGGGAAGATAGAAGACCCACTGTACATATCCAGTATAATGTGGCCGGGTCATGTTATACCTGGCGAACAGGGTGTCATCTACTGACCCAGGGGCCTCGGTTTTAACCCACCCCCCCTCCACTTCCTCTGATTGGCGGGAGAGGGTCGGGGAGGTGGGGATTAAAATATTAGGATCGGGCAACCTGACCCCATTCCCTCCCCTTTAAATTTTAAAGTGCAGGAATCAGGCCATGGACGAGGCTCCCCCAACAGGCAGGCGTGGGCCTAATTACCATAACAAAGCCACGACCTAATGACATCATCAGCGCCGCGACTTTAATTTAATCGTAAGTGAGGGGAAGGCTCGAGCTGTGGGATTCCCAGCAGCTGATCCAAGGCGGGAGCTGCCGGTTCCCCATGGTAAGTGGCTCTTTTAGCACTCCTTGTGGGCCAGGAGGAGAAGGTGTGCTCCCACCCCCCGGCCCCTCAAGGAAGCCTTCAACCTCCCCCAGCCCCAAACTCTAGCCTCCCCCCAACCCTCCCGATCACCGACTTCCCCCCAACCCTCCCGATCGCCAACCTCCCCCCAATCCTCCCGATCGCAGACCTCCCCCCAGTCCTCCCGATCGCCGACCTCCCCCCAACCCTCCCGATCACCAACCTCCCCCCAACCCTCCCGATCACCAACCTCCCCCCAACCCTCCCGATCACCAACCTCCCCCCAACCCTCCCGATCGACGACCTCCCCTCAACCCTCCCGATCACCAACCTCCCCCCAATCCTCCCGATCGCAGACCTCCCCCCAGTCCTCCCGATCGCAGACCTCCCCCCAACCCTCCCGATCACCAACCTCCCCCCAACCCTCCCGATCACCAACCTCCCCCCAACCCTCCCGATCACCAACCTCCCCCCAACCCTCCCGATCACCAACCTCCCCCCAACCCTCCCGATCACCAACCTCCCACCAACCCTCCCGAGCGCCGACCTCCCCCCAACCCTCCCGATCGCCGACCTCCCCCCAACCCTCCCGATCGCAGACCTCCCCCCAACCCTCCCGATCGCAGACCTCCCCCCAACCCTCCCGATCGCAGACCTCCCCCCAACCCTCCCGATCGCCGACCTCCCCCCAACCCTCCCGATCGCAGACCTCCCCCCAACCCTCCCGATCGCAGACCTCCGCCCAACCCTCCCGATCGCCGACCTCCCCCCAACCCTCCCGATCGCCGACCTCCCCCCAACCCTCCCGATCGCAGACCTCCCCCCAACCCTCCCGATCGCCGACCTCCCACCAACCCTCCCGATCGCCGACCTCCCCTCAACCCTCCCGATCGCAGACCTCCCCCCAACCCTCCCGATCGCCGACCTCCCCCCAACCCTCCCGATCGCCGACCTCCCCCCAACCCTCCCGATCGCCGACCTCCCCCCAACCCTCCCGATCGCAGACCTCCCCCCAGTCCTCCCGATCGCAGACCTCCCCCCAGTCCTCCCGATCGCAGACCTCCCCCCAACCCTCCCGATCGCAGACCTCCCCCCAGTCCTCCCGATCACAGACCTCCCCCCAGCCCTCCCGATCGCCGACCTCCCCCCAACCCTCCCGATCGCCGACCTCCCCCCAACCCTCCCGATCGCAGACCTCCCCCCAGTCCTCCCGATCACTGGCCTCCCGCCACTCCTCCCGATTGCCGCCTGGTGCTCTCTTCCCTCTGGCCGGGGACCCTCCCCACGGGTCTCCAGCTGCGGCCTCCTGCCGCTAGCGCTCTCTCTCACCCGCAGGCCAGGCTGCCCATTGGCTGGCTGCTGAGCGGGAGGTGGCCCTACAATATTTTAATGAGGTCCTGCTGTTAAGATCTTCAGTGCCTCTATGTCCCTGGTCTTGCCAGGTCCGTCAGCAGATTGCGGCCTTCCGGGCACTCTCTCCACCTCCCCATTAATATCACAGCCCAGGAGTCAAATCTGCTCGCACCCACCATTACCTGTGCAGCCATCTTTACAAACCTAGGAATACTTATCTGGGAATGTCTGAAGAGAGCTGCCTTCATCACCACTGGTAAATCATCATCATCTTGGGTACACCTCAGTGAAGGCACTGCAATCGTGACCAGTTTCAATTCAGTATCTGTATACTGTACTAGTATCTATGCTACTGAACCATTATTCTTTTCTGAAGTTCCTCGTATAACAATGCCCAAGGCCCAAGGGATACTCTGAGAGGAAGAGTTTTAAAAAAACAATGTTTACGATGGTTACCTCGTTAAGGATTGTGAACTCAATAAAGTGGGAAAACCATTTATTCTGCTTCTTTCAATCAATAATTTCCAGGGCTTTAGAAACCAGAAGCCTGAATTGAATTGTGCTAAAGCCATTTCTACAAGTCGAACAGTTTGCACACAGTGGATAAGCTATTTCCCCTTCAGGGACTCATTTTAGCATCCTAAAAAATCCAGTCCGGTTTCTGTTATAATTAAAAGGCTCCTGTTGATATATTTAGGAGTTGGTCGTTAGTAAAGAAGTTGTATTCTGTTACAGATGTCAACAGACTCCTTGTCTCCTTCTTTGTTATCACTATAGCAATAATTGTTTAATATCCTCTATTTCTTGATAATAGGAGGAAGGCCTGAATGATGTTCAGGAGATCATGAAGACTGAAAAGCCACACCCTGAACGACGACTCAGAGGAGTCTTGGAGGAGTTGAGCAGCGGATGCAAGTGGGTACAAATAGAGATTAGTGCTTTAACCAACTATATCACCTGGTTCTAAAACAATTGCAATGCCACTTTAGTCAATTGGATCAAATTCACCAATCCTGATCCATTCTATAATTAATCAACAAAAAAAAGCAAGTGATTTCCCGGTGAAATATTGCAGGATTGCTCATTACTCTCATGTTGAAGACCTTTTAGCCATCGCCATAAACAAGCCACACTTCATTCAATTAGCACTATGTGTATAAATTTTGACTTTGTGTGATAGTGAAAATCGGGTGATAGCAAATAGGCAGCCCGTTTTATATCTTTCCCTATTTTTATTTCCATTGACTTCAGCTTTAAGTTTTTGTCTAATCTTTTTAATCTTCTCGTTTTTATTTTGTTTTCTTTTCATCTCGTGATTTTAATTCTGATTTATTTCAACAGTGTCATTGTTCATCCCAGCTATGTGTTGTATTGAGGAATCACTATTCCTCATTAACCCTGCTCCCAAACCACATCCTCAATGTCAGCCTGGCTCAGTTGGTAGCATTCTCACCTCTGGGTCAATAGATGTGGGTTTAACTCTAGTTCAGTACTGAGGGGCTGCTGCATTGTCAGAGGTCCTGGCCTTCACATGAGGTGTTGAACTGAGGTCAGGTCTTCCTACTCCAGGTGAATACTAAAGATCCAACGGCACTGTTGGAAGGGGAGCAAGCCATTTTCTTGGTATCCTGGTCAACATTCCTTCCTCAACCAGTACCATCAGGAGCAAATTAAGTAGTCGTTCATCTCATTGCTGTTTGTGGGATCTTGCCATACACAAAATGTTGCCTCATTGACCTACATGACAACAGCCACTGCACTTCAAAGTAATTTATTGTCTGTGAAGTGCTTTGGGACATTCGTGAGACATGCTAAGGTATTTTATAAATGAAAGTCTTTCTTTTGAGACTGATGGTGGCCATGAATTCATGAAATGTCTTGTTCATGGAATGCATTTGAGACAGTTTCCTAGAACAACACATCGTGGATCCAACCAGGGAACAAGTTATTTTAGATCCTGTATTGTGTAATAAAACAGGGTTAATTAGTAATCTCATAGTAAAGGATCCTCTGGGGAAGAGTGATCATAATATGATAGAATTTCACATTGAGTTTGAGAGTGACATACTTAAGTCCGAAACTAGAGTCTCAAACTTAAATAAAGCTAATTACATGGGTATGAGTGGTGAGTTGGCTAAGGTAGATTGGGAAATTAGATTAAAAGATATGATGATAGGCAAGCAGTGGCAGACATTTAAAGAAATATTTCAGAATTCTCAATGAATATACATCCATTGAAAAATAAAAACTCCATGGGAAAAGCGATCCATCCATGCTTAACTAAAGAAGTTAAGGATAGTATTAGATTAAAAGAAAAGGTCTATAATGTTGCAAAGATTAGTAGTAAGCCTTAGGATTGGGAGAGTTTTAGAAACCAGCAAAGGACGACCAAAAAATTGATTAAAAGGGAGAAAATAGAATGAGAGTAAACTAGCAAGAAATATAAAAACAGATTTTAAGAGCTTCTACGAGTATGTAAAAAGGAAGAGAGTAGCAAAAGTAAACGTTGGTCCCTTAGAGGCTAAGACAGGAGAAATTATAATGGGGAATAAGGAAATAGCAGGGACATTAAACAAATATTTTGTATCTGTCCTCACAGTAGAAGACACAAAAAGCATACCAAAAATAGTGGGGAACCAGGGGGCAAATGAGAGTGAGAACTTAAACAATTACTATCAGTAGAGAAAAAGTACTGGAGAAACTAATGGGACTAAAAGCCAACAAATCCCCTGGACCTGTTGGCCTACTTCCTAGGCTTCTGAAAGAGGTGGCTGCAGAGATAGTGGATGCATTGGTTGTGATCTTCCAAAATTCCCTAAATTCTAGAATGGTCCCAACAGATTGGAAGGCAGCAAATGTAACCCCGCTATTCAAGAAAGGAGGGAAAGAGAAAACAGAGAACTACAGGCCAATTAGCCTGATGTCAGTCGTCGGGAAAATGTTGGATCCATCATTAAGGAAGTTGTAACAGGGCACTTAGAAAATCATAATATGATTAGGCAGAGTCAACATGGTTTTATGAAAGTGAAATTGTGTTTAACAAATCTATTAGTGTTCTTTGAGGTTGTAACTAGCAGGGTAGATAAAGGGGAACCAATGAATGTAGCATATTTGGATTTCCAAAAGTCATTCGATAAGGTGCTGCATAAAAGGTTGCTGTGCAAGATAAGGGCTCATGGGTTGGAGGTAATATATTAGCATAGATAGAGGATTGGTTAACGGACAGAAAACAGAGAGTAAGAATAAACGGGTCATTTTCAGGTTGGCAGGCTGTAACTAGTTGGGTGCCGTAAGGATCAGTGCTTGGGCCTCAGCTATTTACAATCTATATTAATGACTTAGATGAAGGGACAGAGTGTAATGTTTCCAAGTTTGCTGATGATACAAAGGTAGATGGGAAAGTAAGCTATGAGGAGGACAGAAAGAGTCTGCAAAGGAATATTGACAGGATATGTGAGTGGGCAAGAAGGTGGCAGTTGGAGTATAATGTGGGGAAATGTGAGGTTATTCATTTTGGTAGGAAGAATAGAAAAGCAAAATATTTTTTAAATGGTGAGAAACTATTAAATGTTGGTGTTCAGAGAGATCTGGGTATCCTCGTACAAGAAACACAGAAAGTTAGCGTGCAGGTACAGCAAGCAATTAGGAAGGCAAATGGCATGTTGGCCTTTATTGCAAGGGGGTTGGAGTACAAGTGTATGGAAGTCTTGTTACAATTGTACATGGCTTTGGTGAGACAACACCTGGAGTACAGTTTTGGTCTCCTTATCTAAGGAAGGATATTCTGGCCTTGGGAGGCAGTGCAATGAAGGTTCACTAGATTGATTCCTGGGATGAGGGGGTTGCCCTATGAGGAGAGATTAAGTAGAATGGGCCTATACTCTCTGGAGTTTAGAAGAATGAGAGGTGATCTCATTGAAACATATAAGATTCTGAGGGGGCTTGACAGGGTAGATACTGAGAGGTTGTTTCCCCTTGCTGGCGAGTCTAGAACTAGGGGCATAGTCTCAGGATAAGGGGGCAGCCATTTAAGACTGAGATGAGGAGGAATTTCTCCACTCAGAGGGTTGTGAATCTATGGAATTCTCTATCCCAGAGGGCTGTGGATGCTGAGTCATTGAATATATTCCAGACTGAGATGGATAGATTTTTGGACTCAAGCGGAATCAAGGGATATGGGGATCGGGTGGGAAAGTGGAGTTGAAGTCTAAGATCAGCCATGATCTTATTGAATGGCGGAGCAGGCTCGAGGGGCCATATGGCCTACTCCTGCTCCTGTTTCTTATGTTCTTCTGTTGTTATGTTCTTGTATCATGTAAGGTCATTGAGCTGTTGTTCTATTATTCATCCAAACCACTTTTAAAAGAAATCCACTGTGGTCTGAACATTTATCTATTTATATTCTTCCAACAGCCGTTTTGTGTCACTGGCGAATAAGGACCAAAATGCCTCAGGGAGGACTAAGCTGGACAGAGAGAGGCTTAAGTCCTGCGTAAGGGAACTGGTATGTTAAATGTGCCTAATGTATTACAAATCAGCTATATCAAGGAACTTTAATGAGAAACTAGGGACCCGGGTGTTCTTTCAAAGACTACATGAGATCCTCACGATGGTGTTGCAGTTTGTGTAGGATACAATATCCTGTTAGATTATTCCTAAGGAGTTGAGGAGTCTAATTAAATCATTCTGTTCAGAAAGAGCTCACGACTCAGAAGGCTTGAAATTTCCTAATGTAGTTTTGGAAGGCATGGCGAAGATTCCGTCAAAAAGCCTCTACCACAAAACATTAGTCGATCTTTTCCTGTTTCTGATGCTAATGGATCTGTTGTGTATTTCCAGCATTTGTCGTTTTTTTTCTCTATATCCCTATCCTAGCCTGAAATCAGCCTATTATATGTAGCTGGGGTAACTGATACCATGTGATGTGACATCCTATGATAAATCCTGCAAGCTTCTGTGATTTGCTGCCCAAATACACAAATTTGCATAAGCTGTCCCAGAGGCAGTGAGAACGACAGTTTCTGAGTGGACCTGAGCCACAGCAATTCACTTGCAGCAAAAATTCATGTTGATTCCTGTAATTAATGAATTTATCATTTATATTTTATCTCCATAGTTTTTATTAACTGCTTCATGCTTCAGTTTAAGATCATTTTAGAAACATGCCCTCTCCCATTCCTATCAAACTTTACAATCTATAGCAGAGTGTCAGGTGGCTGCACCACTCATATTTGGCTCCTGTGAAGTCACACTTGCCACTAATTATATTTTACAAAATCATTCAGTGTAGAGGAACTTGCTTTAATGATACCACGGGTGTTCTGTCAAATAAATATTACTGCTATTCACAAATGAGAGTTGTCAATGATAAAACTCGAGAATTACTTTTATGAGATTTGTAGTATTGTGACCAGAGACAGGAAAAAATGTAATCAACAAGGTGAGAAGTGTAAATTTGAAATTATTAATCCGCTTTTTGGAGACAAAGTAAAATTTACAAAAGGGTCTATTGTAATCTTTATGCTAAACTCTTGCATATATATCTAACTGCAGGAGAACATGGCACAGCAAGCAAAGACAATGAGGACCCAGGTGAAGAAAAACACACTGAAGGACAAATTGAAACAGGTTTACACCTTTCTGCATAAACTCCGCTTTATGGCTGATGAGGTAAGAGGTTTACCCATACACAGAATGCAAAGACTTTTACTTGGCCTAGAACACAGAGCAGTACAGTAGAATTTTATTTGGAGAAATTAATTCCTAGTGACTTTATTAAGAAAAAATGTAGAAAATAAGTATTAAGATAACTATCTGCTATTTTTCTTACAAACTTTCTCCCCTCCCCCACCTCACCTCCCCCTCTCTTCCTGTCCTCGCCTCCCCTCCTCCTTTCTCCTCTCCCATTTTTAAGACATTGATTCATTTCTGAGGTGCAGTTCCATGAGCACTTGTCCCAGTATAAGGTTCCCAACCCTCCCGGAATGACCGGGAGTCTACCGGAATCGGGGGTTCCCATCCCGAGCGCTGTCTCCAGCGGCCCGTGAGATCCGCGATTTAAATTTCCCGCCGTAGTGTGCCCACATGAACAACAGACACATGTGAGGTACTGTAAATAATTACTAACTGCTAGCCTGGCCTCGGGAGTCGGAACGAGGTTATACTGCATTAATTTTAAACAGAATCATTTTCCAATCTTTCTAACCTATCCTCAGTTTTATGTTAAAATAGACAACTGCCTTACGAGTTGAAACTTGTATGTTAGATATTAATTAGAAATTAATTAGAATACAAGATACTTGTATTAAAGGCTGATAATGTGATGATGGGCATCCTATATTATCAGGCATGGAGTCTGGAGGACTACAGTTTGCCAGTACGTTAGCGTGTTGAGTGCCTGAACATAAAATGTCCTTAATCTCTCGCCGTATGTCTATTCCAGACCCCTCTTGCTGCTTCTATCAACTGTGTTCCTTCCCCTCATAATTTAAACACCTGTATCAAATCTCCCCATAATCTCCTCTATTCGAACAAAAACAGCCCCAATTTTTCAATTCTTTCTTCGTATTTGTATTTCCTCACACAAGGTAACATCATAGTGAATCTGCAGTGCCTTCTCTATTGTCTCAACATCCTTCCTATAATGTGGAGCCCAAAACTCCACACAGTACTCCAACTGTGGACTTACTAAGTTTTTATATAGATTCACCTTTACATCTTGACTTTTATATCCTATTATCTCTTGCCCTAATATGCAGTATCCCAATAGTTTTTTTATGACCTTATCCACTTGAGGTGCTGCTTTTAATGTCCTGCCAACCTGAATCCTCAAATCCCTTTGCTCTTTCACATCAGCTTTTCCTCATTCAAAGTTACTTTTTCTTTATCAAAATGTACCACCTCACTGACATTCAATTCCATCTGCTACTTTTTTTCCCATCACCTTATCGATATCCTCTTACAGCACTCTTTAGTCTTCAGAATTATTTGGTATGCCTCCTATTTTAGTATAGTCTTCAAATCTGGAGATCTCTTCCTCTAGCCCTACACCCAAAGCATTGCTGTAAAGAGAACAGAAGCAGTCCCAGAATAGAATCCTATTGGAGACCGATAGCCACTCTGAGAAACTGCCCTTTACTGCTACTCTCTGCTTCTTCCATTCTAACTAGTTCATATTCCAATTTTCAACCCTCTCCCTAATTCCATACCCTTAATTTTCTCTAATAGTCTCCTGTGTGGTTCCTTGTCACCACATCCACTGCATTCCTCCCATTCACCATATTTGTCATCTCCTCAAAAAACTCTTATCAGGTTTGTAAAGCACGATCTTCCTTTCTGAAATCCATGTTAACTGCTTCTAATTACTTTTTCTTCATCTTGATATTTAGTAATTTCATAGTTAATTAAAGATTCCTAAATTTTCCCCACCACAGATGTTACACTAACTGGCCTTTAATTACCCTGTTTAGCTCTGACTCCCTTTGGACACTTTCCAGTGCTCTGGCACACATCCACACTCAATATAACCCTGAAATATAATTTCGACGGCCTCAGTAATTTCTTGCCCCATTTCACTCAGGATCTTGAGATGTATCCTGTCAGATACCGGCACTTTGTCCTCCTTTAGCTTATGTAAGTTTTCTAATACTTTTACCCATTATAATATTTCTCATCTCACTTTGAACCAATTCAGGATTTACTTCCTCCCCAATATCTTTCACATTTGTAAACACTGAAGCAAGGTAATTAAATATCCCTGCAATTTCCACTTATCCTCTACTAATTCACTATTCTTTCCTCTTGGGGGTGCTATCTCACAATTCTCTTTTTACTGATATATTTATAGAATACTTTACTGTTCTCTTTAATATTCTCCCTCATACTCCCTTCTTGCTTTCCTTAAGCCTATCTTTCCTTATTTTCCCCTAATCTGTTATTTCTATCCTTTTTATCACACCAATAGGCCCCAGATGCCCTCCTCTTCAATTTTAGTTTGCTTATGCTGTATCCTCAATCAAGAATGTATCCTATGGAATGCATTACCGCAACCTCCCATGATCATTACTGATGAGATAGCTTCGTTCAGTGTCTTTACTAACAATGGATTTCTATTGCAGCCTCAACACAGTATCCCTGAAATTTTTATCTGGATGATATGCAACAACAAGCGGATTGCATACGCTCGAATTCAATCCAAAGATGTTCTTTACTCAATAGTGGATGAAGAAACAGGCAAAGATTGTGGCAAAGTTAACACTGTCTTTCTAAAGGTATTATAATCTCACTTGGTTACCTATGTGGCTAAATTTTTATTGCAAGGATTACAGGGTAGGAAGCCAGGGTGAGCCAATGGCCTTTTAGCCTGGGTGTCTCCGTGGGAGGCTGTGACCACCCTTAATGGCCAGACCTCATTTACATCCCACCGGCCAGCTGCCCGCCTAAATTTGCATGATCCGGAGGCCACCCAACAGCACCGTTAAGGCGGGTGAGGGGGGAGGTAGACAAGCGGAGCAGAGACCCAGGGTTTCTTTTTGAGGTCCGGAGGAGTAGCTGCTCAGTAAGACGTTAAAATGCTACCGGGGTCCTGTGGATATCCTAGAACCTTCATTAGCATAAATTGATGAGGCTCCGCCTGAGTCAGGCAGGTGCCTTGGTCACCTAAAAAAAAAAAGGGCATAGTTAAGATGGCAACAAGTGAAACGGGGCGGTAAGTCTTTGCAGCAGGTGGTGAGCGAACCAACACGAGGGAAAAACCTACTTGACCTCGTCCTCACCAATCTACCTGTCGCAGATGCATCTGTCCATGACAGTATTGTTGGAATGACCACTGCACAGTCCTCGTGGAGATGAAGTCCCGTCTTCGCACTGAGGACACCATCCAACGTGCTGTGTGGCACTACCACCGTGCTAAATGGGATAGATTCAGAACAGATCTAGCAGCTCAAAACTGGGCATCCATGAGGTGCTGTGGGCCATCAGCAGCAGCAGATTTGTATTCCGGCACGATCTGTAACCTCATGGCCCGGCATATTCCTCACTCTACCATTACCAAC
The DNA here is from genome assembly GCF_035084215.1 of Heptranchias perlo. NCBI lineage: Eukaryota > Metazoa > Chordata > Chondrichthyes > Hexanchiformes > Hexanchidae > Heptranchias > Heptranchias perlo. The sequence goes on from NC_090329.1 coordinate 54,051,123, forward strand.
AAGCCAGAGGATCAACCCTGGTTCAATGAGGAGTGTAGAAGAGCGTGCCAGGAGCAGCACCTAAAAATGAAGTTCCAACCTGGTGAAGCTACAACACAGGACGAATTGCATGCTAAACAGTGGAAGCAACATGCTATAGACAGAGCTAAGCAATTCCACAACCAACGGATCAGATCAAAGCTCTGCAGCCCTGCCACACCCAGTCGTGAATGGTGGTAGACAGTGAAACAACTAACGGGAGGAGGAGGCTCTGTAAACATCCCCATCGTCAATGATGGCAGAGTCCAGCACTTGAGTGCAAAAGACAAGGCTGAAGTGTTTGCAACCATCTTCAGCCAGAAGTGCTGAGTCGATGATCCATCTCGGCCTCCTCCCGATATCCCCACCATCACAGAAGCCAGTCTTCAGCCAATTCGATTCACTCCACGTGATATCAAGAAACGGCTGAGTGCACTGGATACAACAAAGGCTATGGGCCCCGACAACATCCCAGTTGTAGCGCTGAAGTCTTGTGCTACAGAACTAGCCGCACCTCTAACCAAACTGTTCTAGTACAGCTACAACACTGGCATCTACCCGACAATGTGGAAAATTGCCCAGGTATGTCCTGTCCACAAAAAGCAGGACAAATCCAATCCGGCAAATTACCGCCCATCAGTCTACTCTCAATCATCAGCAAAGAGATGGAAGGTGTCGTCGACAGTGCTATCAAGCGGTACTTACCAATAACCTGCTCACCGATGCTCAGTTTAGGTCCCGCCAGGACCACTCGGCTCCAGATCTCATTACAGCCTTGGTCCAAACATGGACAAAAGAGCTGAATTCCAGAGGTGAGGTGAGAGTGACTGCCCTTGACATCAAGGCAGCATTTGACAGAATGTGGCACCAAGGAGCCCTAGTAAAATTGAAGTCAATGGGAATCAGGGGGAAAACTCTCCAGTGGCTGGACTCATACCTAGCACAAAGGAAGATGGTAGTGGTTGTTGGAGGCCAATCATCTCAGCCCCAGGACATTGCTGCAAGAGTTTGTCAGGGCAGTGTCCTAGGCCTTACCATCTTCAGCTGCTTCATCAATGATCTTCCCTCCAACATAAGGTCAGAAATGGGGATGTTTGCTGATGATTGCACTGTGTTCAGTTCCATTCGCAACCCCTCAGATAATGAAGCAGTCCATGCCCGCATGCAGCAAGACCTGGACAACATCCAGGCTTGGGCTGATCAGTGGCATGTAACATTTGCGCCAGACAAGTGCCAGGCAATGACCATCTCCAACAAGAGAGAGTCTAACCACCTCCCCTTGATAGTCAACGGCATTACAATTGCGGAATCCCCCACCATCAACCTCCTGGGGGTCACCATTGACAAGAAACTTAACTGGACCAGCCATATAAATACTGTGGCTACAAGAGCAATTCAGAGGCTGGGTATTCTGTGGCAAGTGACTCACCTCCTGACTCTCCAAAGCCTTTCCACCATCTACAAGGCACAAATCAGGAGTGTGATGGAATACTTTCCACTTGCCTGGATGAATGCAGCTCCAACAACGCTCAAGAAGCTCGACACCATCCAGGACAAAGCAGCACGCTTGATTGGCACCCCATCCACCACCCTAAACATTCACTCCCTTCACCACCGGCGCACAGTGGCTGCAGTGTGTACCATCCACAGGATGCACTGCAGCAACTCGCCAAGGCTTCTTCGACAGCACCTCCCAAACCCACGACCTCTACCATCTAGAAGGACAATGGCAGCAGGCACATGGGAACAACACCACCTTCATGTTCCCCTCCACGTCTCACACCATGCCGACTTGGAAATATATCGCCGTTCCTTCATCGTCGCTGGGTCAAAATCCTGGAACTCCCTTCCTAACAGCACTGTGGGAGAACCGTCACCACACGTACTGCAGCGGTTCAAGAAGGCGGCTCATCACCACCTTCTCAAGGGCAATTAAGATGGGCAATAAATGCTGGCCTTGACAGCGACGCCCACATCCCATGAAGGAATAAAAAAAATATATAACTCCTTGTAAGTGATCATAAAAAAAGCTAACAGCATTTGCGGTTTTATAAATAGAGTTAGAAAGTACTACAGGAAAGAAGTCATGATAACATTTGTCTAAAACATTAATTAGGTCACATTAGAGTGCTGAGTGCAGTTTTGAGTTCTTCATTCTAGAGGTGACAATAGTGCATGACGGGCATACTGGACTGCCTCCCGATGCTGGACACCCCCCCGATGTTGGACTCCCTGATCTTCCGATGCTGCCCCACCCCAATGCTGGACCTCCCGCGCTCTTCCAATGCTGCCCCCTGCAATGCTGAACAACCCCACAATGGTGGACTCCCCGATCCACCCGATTTCATCCACGTCCCCCCCATCTCCGACACCCCCCGCCCACCCCCAGCTCCGATTTGTCCCAGGGCCCACAATCTCTCTCTCCCTCCCCACCCGATACACGGCTCCTTTCCATTCCGACAGAAGCCAACCTGTTAATCTGGCTGCCTGGCACATGGGAAACCCGGAAACTCAAATACTCACCTTCAATTGAGAATGCGACACACTCATTTGGCTTCTGGGTTCCCCACATGAATATCTAGGGATGGCTGGGTTCCCATCTCCCAGCTAGTATCATGCTCTAGGAGTGGGAAATTATGTTAGCAGGAGAGATTTGAGGGTTTGTTAGGAAGGATAGGGATGGCTATTTCCTCTGGTTGGGGAGTCAGTGACAACCAGTCTTCAATTTAAAATTATCACTGTGAGAGTGAAGAGAGAAGTTTGGAGATATTTACTGAGAAGTTTTTTAGAGCATGGCATACTTTATCACAAGTAATAGTTAAGGTGGAGACTATTGCTTCTTTTAACTGAAAATTGGGTAATTGTTTGAATCAGAGGAAGATGCAAAGCCATAGGGAGAGAACAGGCAGTGGGATTAATTTTGGATTGCTCTAGGAAAGAGTGGCACAACCTTGAATGACTAAATGGCATCCTTCTGTGCTTTAAACTTCTATGGTTGCATTCTGTCCCAAAAATATGTCCTTACCCCAATGTCAGAAGGCCATTCAGACCTTGTAATATAACTGATGCAAGGTTGAGTATGTCTGCAGTTTAAGTTATTCCAAACTCATGTCCTTGAATTCCCTATTTAACACCCTTGGGGGAGTACCATCAGCATAAGGATTGCAGCAATTCAAGGAGAAAACCAATCACATCTCAGGGATGGGCAATAAATGCAGCCTTACCAGCATCATGTATCAATTTTAAAAACTTGTGTCCTGTTGCAGTTTCAGTCTAACTCCGTGTTTTAATATGTCATAGGACCTATATTCCAAACTGTTTATGAGCTATCAACTTTTTGGAGCTATTGGTCAGCTTTTGCTAGTTTCCTAGGCTCACAGGTTCAGTAGTAATCCATCAGAATCACAAGCCCAGCAATAATGTCTTACGGTCATAGGCCAGGTGTAACATATTAGGATTACACATTGAGGAGTAATGGATCAGGGTCACAAGTTCAGGAGTTAAAGGGACAGTGACAGCAAGGATACAAAATTGGCTTGGGGATAGAAAGCAGAGAGTGGTGGTGCACACTTGTTTTTCAGATTGGAGGGAAGTATACAGTGCTGTTCCCCAGGGGTCGGTATTAGGACCACTGCTCTTTTTGATATATATATATATATATATGACCTGGACTTGGGTGTAGATGGTATAATTTCAAAGTTTGCAGATGACACGAAAGTCAGAAATGTAGTAAACAATGTGGAAGACAGTAACAGACTTCAGGAGGACATAGACAGACTGGTGAAATAGGCAGACACATGGCAGATGAAATTTAAGGCAGAGAAATGTGAAGTGATGCATTTTGATAGGAAGAATGAGGAGAGGCAATATAAACTAAATGGTACAATTTGAAAGGGGGTGCAGAAACAGAGAGACCTCGGGGTGCACATACAAATCTTTGAAGGTGGCAGGACATGTTGAGAAGGCTGTTTAAAAAAAAAGCATATAGGATCCTGGGTTTTATTAATAGAGGCATAGAGTACAAAAGCAAGGAAGTTATGCTAAACCTTTATAAAACAGTGGTTAGGCCTCAGCTGGAGTATTGTGTTCAATTCTGGGCACCACACTTTAGGAAGGATGTCAAGGCCTTGGAGATGGTGCAGAAGAGATTTACTAGAACGGTGCCAGGGATGAGGGACTTCAGTTATGTGGAGAGACTGGAGAAGTGGGATTGTTCTCCTTAGAACAGAGAAGGTTAAGGAGAGATTTGATAGAGGCATTCAAAATCATGAACGATTTTGACAGAGTAAATGAGGAGAAACTGTTTCCAGTGACAGAAGGGTCGGTAACCAGAGAACAACAGATTTATGGTGATCGGCAAAAGAGCCAGAGGCGACATGAGGAAACATTGTTTTATGCATTGAGTTGTAATGATCTGGAATGCACTGCCTGAAAGGGGGGTGGAAGCAGATTTAATAGTAACTTTCAAAAGGGAATTGGATAAATACCTGAAGGGAAAACATTTACAGGGCTATGGGGAAAGAGCAGGGGATGGGACTAATTGGACAGCTCTTTCAAAGAGCCAGCTTAGGCACAATGGGCCAAATGGCCTCCTTCTATGCTGTACCTACTATGATACAATGAACATATCAGGATCACAGCTTCAGCGGCACTGCATCAGAATCACAAGTTCAGTTTGAAAAATGAAGATAAATACAGATAAGCACTTGCCTGCAGATCATGCCCAGTAAGATTTTTTTTAGCTTAAAGCTTTTTAAAATATTCATATTGACAGGCTCCTTTATTTCCTTCAGCTAATATTGAGGCTGATGAGCTGAGACAGCTCCACTGTCATGTCAGTGTCAGTCAAGTCAACAGTTTTTAGTCACCAGCAAGTACTCACTATGTAAGAGGTTGAATCAAGCAACGCAGTGACTGGGCACATTTCCAGTGTAAAGGAACTGTAGTATTTATCCTTTCTGACTTGGATCAACATTTTGAATGTTGATGATCCAAGCAGACTGCAGCTGCAATATGACTTCATTGCCTAGACAGCACATGGTACAATGACCAACACCCTATCAAATTTGTTACTTGAGTTGATGTGGAGATCAAGTGGAGGGAAAATTAACTGAATAAGGGATTGATTTCCTAATTGTAAAGAGGAAAGCTTAAAAACAAGGATTTTTTTAATCAGTATGCTCCAGAGGATTGTATAAACCCGATCATAATCATTTTAAAGAGAAAAAGAATGAAATACAGCTCATTTAAGCTGAATTTAACTGTCCACATTTCTCTACTTGGATTGCATTGCACTACAGTAGTTATTACACTGCAGCAGTCATTACACTGCTGCTAGGCATTGCTCACACAAGTGTAGCCATTACACTGCTACAGCCATTACTCATACTACTATAGCCATTACACTGTCATAGTTATTACACTACTATAGCCATTACACCACTGTGGCCATTACTCACTACTATAGCTGTTATACTATTGTAGGTGGATGTAGGATAAGGTGTAGGAAATATGTGTGCATTATAGCCCTCTCCTCTTGGAACATATCACCACATTTAAGTGGATGAATATTTGAAATAGAAACACTTAAAAGGATATGGGGAAATGGCAGTGGAAGTCTTTCAGATAGCTGGCACAGGCTTAGCGAGTTGAATGGCTTCTTCCTGTGCTATAAGATTCTATTAATGTAAAATTGCTCCTCAAGCTCACTTAATATCTAAGAATGTACATTTTATTTCCCCTGTGCCAATCCACCTTTGAGTGATAGCCTCTTGTTTACTTTCATATTATATGACAGCATATTGTGAGCAGTGTGAAGGTAACATGCTGAAAGAGTTGTTAGGTTCAGAAATGGATACCCAGCTTCTCATCAAGAACTTTGTGCTTCTTTTTCCTGCACTTAACAACAGCAGTACTTTTTCAGGTTCCAGTAATGCAAGAGCACTGCACAATTATAAATCCTTGCATAACTATCACTTGTGTATCCTAATCATATTGTTCCTATTCCATTTCTGTCCTGCTGGAGATCAGCAGAAATGTAAATAATTCTTTGTAAACGGTAGTGTTCAATAAGTGTGAAAAAATGTCTAACAAAAATGATTCATATTGGTAGACCTTTTAGGCAGCTTATTACATGAAGCATATTTCCAGGATGCACAGTCCTTCCCAAACGTTCTATTGTGCAAAATCTATGAATAGTTTTTGCCTTTGTTTAAATCTTGTCAAATAGCCTTACCTGTAGTTACCTTGTTTGCAGCTTCCTGGGAAGCGGGGCTTTGGCACTGCAGGCTGGACTGTCCAATCTAAAATAGAGGTTTACTTTTGGCTGGGATTAAATAAGCAACGAAAGGATTTCCTGTGCGGCTTGCCCAGTGGATATGAAGAGAACAAAGCAGTAAAGGGTCTGGGATTGCAATCCTTCCCTCCCATAAGTCTGACCTACACCAGTAAGTACTGATTTTGAAAATGAAGATTGAACAGTGCAGTATCTAGATCTTAATGTATATAATCGAATGATTGGTTGGATGAAAGGAAGTAAAGAGCTACTCAAAGTCATGTGCTGTGAAAAAGGCTTCTGCTCCATTTTACACAAATTGATGAAAGTATCATTGCAACTTTCATGGCATAAAGTTCTTTAAAGAGGAAAGCCAGTATTTTTTTAAAAAGCAGACTGTCCTTAATGATGTTTGAGTATTTAGGCAGTGAAAACGATGGAATTTAATTTGCCCTGTCTTGAAAGAAGTTTTAATTCATCGTGTGACTAATCATATTATCCTTTTTTTTGCCAAAACAGAAAAGCAGCTTTTCCAGCTAAGAGTTCACATGTACCAAGCCCGTAGCCTGTGTGCTGCAGACAGCAGTGGCCTCTCGGACCCATTCGCCCGTGTCTTCTTCTCCACACAGAGCCAATGCACCGAGGTAATTAAATTAGAATCCAAATGGGGCCTGTTTCTATGAAAAAAATTCTCCAACCTAACACATGTTCCATTGTTAATGCTAAGAAATGCAACTCACCAATCATTTCCCATCCAGTGAGTACCCTATTGCAGCTATGGACATGTCAGTGGGGTACGGTACCAAGCTCCCACAAAGGGAAGTCCCAGACAAAGCTGCCAGGTGGATTTGTAGAGCAAAAAGGGAAAACAGTTGCAGGAAAGAAAGGCATACACCAATTTATCACTCAGCACCTTGAAGGGGGAGTCAGCTTCACGGCGAACATGACTCTTTGCCAAAGTGCCTTCCCTGGCATCTGGATTATGTTGGAAATAAGTATTGGACTTGCAAGCTGTCCTGGCTTTTCCATCACACTGAAGACAACTGTCCATCAAATAGTTGATGTGGAAACATTGCATTCCAGGATAACAATGGCTGGAATGCATTACCAAGGAGCTGCCTAATTTTAGTTGATTAAACTCCAGCAGTATCCTTTGGGGTTAACACATAACTTGGGGGGATCCATAAGTCTGGGTTCTTATCAATGAGCTGAAGCTCTCCAGGCTTAGGTAAGTGAGGTGTGTTCTAAAGGAGTGAGTAAACGCTCCATATCAGGCAAATAGAAACTGTACTTATAAATATTTCTCAGTAATTTTGATTTGAAGATTCTTAAATACGGCGATGGGTTTCCATGCATGTACTAACCACAAAAAAAATCCGAAGGAAGAAACAAAATATTGGAGGTCAGTTTTCACATTGCTCCTTGCCACCAGCTCACGATCAGCATTGGTAGAAGCAGGGAAGCAAGTCATCAGCCTGCCTTCTCAGTTGAGCAATGGTGTGAAAAGAGACTTGTAGCCATATATTTAGTTTTTAAAAAACTGTGCTAATCTTTTGTCTTCAATGGAGATTCACAGCAATTTTCAGCTTCTTTGGATAGAAAGGGTTAAAAATCGAGACTAATATGTTTAGTGAAGGCGAATTGTCCAGTTATTTTGGCTATCAATTATTTGCTGTCAATTTAAAGGGTAATTTTCTGACTGTATGATACCAGCAAAAAACCTCACCCACTAACTTTTCCTGCAGACAGTGCTGCCCTACTTTACTTTTCGTATTTTCTTCATGATTTTCCCAGGTGCATACGAAGGCAAAATGTTTGGGGATGCTTCTGTATGCTTTAACCTCAATTAACGCAGGGGGAGGATGTGGAGCTATGGAGATAAATGTGGGAATGAAATCACAAATATAGAAACATTGTATTCTCAGGTTTCTGATCTCAATTTCATCAATCTGTCATCCATAGGTTTTACAAGAGACTCTCTGTCCTACCTGGGACCAGTTGCTGGTATTCAATAACATTGAACTATACGGTGAAGCACAGGAACTGAGAGATGACCCTCCCATTGTGGTCATTGAAATTTATGACCAGGACACTGTGGTAAGGAGTCCTAACTGACTGTATTTTTCAGGCAAACAGTTGGAAAGTCCAGTCCCATGTCAATGTGTGTGTGTTAATATTGTAAACTACAAAGTGCAAAATAAGTGACAAAATATTGTAGTTAAATAGAAGTATAATTTTAGTAGATCTATTTTAATCCCCCCAAAAGTAGTTATTTACATTGTGTCACTGTCCATTCATCTGTTTATCCAGCTGTCTGAATCAACTTTAGACTGTTTCATTTATAAATTTCCCCCACATTTAAAAGATATTTTCCCATTCCCATCCGAAAACCCCACTGCTTATGCTATTTTTCAATCAACCACTCGGAGCCACACAGGAGTACTGTGAGGTAACCTCCTTTCTCGTTATCCCTGTCTTTCTGCCCTTTGAAGAAATTGCTGGTATCCACTGCGTCATCACTAAATAGCCAAATTAAGAGTAGGAGCTCAACATGTGAATGTTGGAGGGGGGAAATCATAGCTTACCAGCCCCATGGCAGAGTGTATCAAGGTACCACCAGTCTGTGCCACCATGTCACCAAAAAGCAAACTTTATTACATTTCAAAAGAACTTTTTCTCATCAGATCTTAGTACTTTCATAAATAATTATAGTTTATATTAGGTGTCAAATTTTGTCTGGTAATGTCCCTGTGAAGCCTTGGGACATTTCACTATGTTAAAGGTGCCATATAAATGCAAGTTGTTGTTATGCCTCTTTACTGCAGCATTGCCTACTCAAGCAGGTCTCCTCTGATGGGAAAGTTAATGAACTCAAGGGATGGTTTTGATGGGACAAATGTCCTTTTTACATTCCTGATGTGTCTTACACTGTCACATTGATTGGATACTATTATTGAGTGGTCTTTTCCTTTGCCATCAATGGGCACTCCTTCATTTGGTACACATGCTTATGTTTCCTGTTCCAATGTGCACTACCTTGCATTTATTTACATTCAAATACAGCTACCATTCCTTAAACCATCCATTGACTTGATTCAGACTCTGTTGGTTGCTATCAGCCTTGGGCTGATTTTAGCTTTTAGTGGTGATGGAAAACAGGCAGTAGTGGATTAGCCACCCATTATACACTGCACCCGATTTCTCTTTCCACTGAAGCCAATGGAAAAGAAAATCAGGCGGGTGTACAATGGACGGCCAATCTGCTGTCATCCGTTTTCCGCCACCATTGAAAGTTAAAATCAGCCCTTCTCTTTTTATACTGAGTACCTGGCCATATAGCTTGGCATCATCAGCAGATATAGGTGTTGCAATTGAAACACTCTTGAAACTGATTGACACACCCTGCATTTTCAATTTATTTTACTTTTTCCACTTCTGGGTGTCCTCTCCCCTTCATGCAACTATGTTCAGCTGGGAAAGTAGGGATGTGTGAAGGCCATGGTTTCCTTCATAATCACCACCAAGATCTCTTTAAGAACAATTGACAGGAGAAGCATTACATCAACAGAGACATAGACAGTGTCAGTTCTCCACCCCCAAATCTATTGACCAATGGAACACACTGTGACTATATAGTGCTCTCCACAATGGCTCAGCTGAAAACAAACAAATCTTATCAAATGAACTATGTTAAACAAATATATAGGACAGACAATTTTGGACCGTGAAATTGTCTGTGATTAGAGATGAGAATATTGTATTTTAAGATCACTGTGGTTCAACCTTTTCCTATCTCATTGAGAAGCCCTATATAATTTTCAATTTCCACCCACTGTAAATAATTTAGATGTTAATAAATAAATGCTGATTGTGTGTTTATGCTTTCTTTCTTCTAATTCATTCTGTTGCTGGATGCCTTGTGTACAATGGGCTAAGTAGAGTTTGCATTGTTCAGGCTAGTTATAGTTTGAATAGCTTTAGAGAAGAATTTCAGTAGATTAGGTAGCTCACTATAAAAGATGCAACAACTAGAATATTTATCCATTATTGAGTGTCTGTTCATCATGTAAGTGTATCCATAATTTCTATGCTGGCATATTTTCTGATCATAATTCAAATGAAAACTTTGTTGCATCTTAAAGTCCACTGCTGTGTGCTGTGTGTAGTCACAGATAGTTCTGTGTACTGGAGCTAAGTAAACACTTAGAGTTTTACTTGCCCCTTTGAGGTGATATTCCCTTCATGCACTTTCTGCTTTTTTTATCCAACAATTTTCAAAACCTAGCACCAGTTCATGATATTTTTGACTGATATTTCATTACTACCACTGTGCTAAGTGTGGTAGTAATGAAACATTTATCAAAAATATGTGGGACTGACTAAGGACAGATTGAGCAGCCAAAAACTGTGCACCCAAGATGCTGCGGGCCATCAGCAGCATCAGAATTATATACCACCACAATCTGTAAACTCTAGGCCCAACAAATAGGCCTCGATTTTAAACCCCCCACCCCCCCAAAAAAAAATTTGGATAATCAGGCGGTGAAGAATAGAATACTAGAGCCTTATCTTCAGTTGCTTCCAAGCCGTTATTCTCAGAGATCCCCATTACACACCATGCATCCCCCAGATAAACTCCCTCCTATAAATGGATACAAGAAAGTCCCCAATTGATACCCACCACCTGAATATAATTAACACTAGCTGATATAAATCACATGTATACAATTAACACCCCCAACGGGCGGGAGAGGGTCGGTTGGGGTTAAAATATAAGGATTGCCCAACCCGACCCCATTCCCGCTCCTTTAAATTTTAAAGTGCAGAGGTCAGGCCATGGACGAGGCTCCTGCAAAAGGCAGGCGTGGCACTAATTACCATGCCAAAGTCACGTCTTGATTACATCATCGACGCCGCAACTTAAATTTCACAGTAAGTGAGGGGAAGTCCTGACCTGTGGGACTCCCGGCAGCTGATCTGAGTTTAGCTTTTAGTGGTGACAGAATATTTTGGCAGATGGAGTTCAATATGGGCAGCTGCCGGCTCCCCAAGGCTCTTTTAGCACTCCTTGTGGAGCACAACGAGCAGGGGTTCTCCTCCCAGGCCCCTCAAGGGAGCTTTCGGCCTCCACCAGCCCCGATCTCAAACCTCCCCCCAGCCCTCCCGATCTCGAGCATCTCTCCAGCTCTCCTCGCGGCCCAGAGCTGATGCTCCCTTCCCAGTGCCGGGGACCAACCCCATGGGTCCCAGGCCGCGGCCTCCTGCCGCCAGTGTACCCTCCTGCCCGCTGGCCCGGCTGTCTATTTGGTTGGCTGCTGAGCAGGAGGCAGCCCTACAATATGCCAATGCGGCCCTGCCGTTAAAATCAGCAGGGCCTCCATGTCCTCAGCCTTGCCAGGTTTTCCGTGTTGCCCCACACTCTCCCCACCTCCCCGGAAATATCGGGACCACAGTCTCTCACCAATATTCTGATTTGTCTTTCTCAGTTCTAAAATGGATGACCTCACATTGAACTCCATCTGCCATAATTTTACCTACTCACTTAGTCTTTCTTTGTCCCTTTGTAACTTCCTGCTCCCATCCACACAACTTACTGTGCATCTTAACTTAGTGTCATCTGCAAACTTGGATATATATCTCACTATTGCTTTATCCAAGTCATTAATATATATGTGGTATAAGCTGTGGCCCCAGTACAGATCCCCGCGGACCACCACTTGTCATATCCAGCCAATCAGAGAACAAATCCCTACTCTCTGTCTCCTATCTCCCAACCAATTACTGACCCATGCACAAGGTTACCTCCAATACGGACATTCTTTCATCGTCCTGGAATTCCCTACATATCACCATTGTGGGAGTACCATCACCGCAAGGAAGACAGGAGGTTCAAGGAGAAGGCCCAAACCACCTTCGCAGGGCAGCTAGAGATGGGCAATAAATGCGGCTTTGCCAAAATCATCCACATTCCGAGATCAAATAAAAAAATGTGAATATTCAGAATGGTTGATGAAAGTGCCACAAAAGCACTCCTCCAGCAAACTTATCCAGTGTGTAGCTGAGCCTTTCCTGACCCATATCCAGCTATCCCTGGTGGAATTATATGTGTGTGAACATCAGGTAGAGGCAGAATCAGGCTCAACTGTGATGCTCCCTTCAGTCATATTGCCTGCTAACATTTATTTATCTGAGCTCGCACATGACGAATAACTGCTTGGATGAGTTACCAGAGGTGCTCGGTGCTCTGACAGAGGGTCAATGGCTTGAGCGGAGAAAAATTGGTGGGAAAAGAAGGAAAACAAATATTTTCAATAGCAATCCCAGGCAAAGTTTGTAATTAATCATCTATGCAATATTGTTTTATTTTCTGTTTTGCATATCACAAGTATACCATTTTTGAATCTCTCAAATAGAATATCCATTGTGAAGCTACAATCCTGCAAAAAATTACTGTTCTCCGAAAATACTTCCAATCCGAGAGCGTTTATTAATCATGGCATCAAAAATTCTTCTTTATTTAAAAATCCTAAGAACTCAATATGAATTGAAACCTCCAGATTGACTACACAGTCCAAGATGTTTCTTTCAAGTCAATTTTTGTGTGAAGTCTAATTATTTTAGTTTTATCAGAGGAAGCAGATCGAGAGCCCAACACGCATCTAATCTGCAGTAATGCTGTTCATTAGAATATCAAGGTTGGGCTATTACTTTGAAGGAGTCTGCAAAAGATAAATCTCCCAAAAGAAAATAGGCACCAATGAAGCAAGGAACCGAATAGTTAAAAGTATATTTGTGAAGGTAATCCAATAAAAGTAAAGCAATGGAAGAACTCTCTTTGGGAAAATTCTGTGTGTTTGAATGTTTCTATCCTTAGAAAAGGATTTTAGAGAATTAGTAGATACAGATCATTTTACAGAAAGTTATGACTTTGGTTAACTCTGCCACTAACTATCTCATCTTATGAACACAATGTAACGTCAAACAAAACAGCCTTCAAAGTTTGACATAGATCCGGTAAGAACAATTTTTAAACTAAAATCTGTTGATCTCAGTAGACTATGATCAGACTCTAGAGAAGTAGAAGATTTAGTGAACAGAAATGTTTTTGTGATAACATAATGTTAAATGCAGGGATTCCCAGATAAGACACGTGTGAACAATAGTACAAATCAAAAACAGCAATCTAATTGACTCAGAAAGCAAAGTGTAAAATTTGAATTCCTGTTGATTAATAGTAGACCATGTTGTGGTCCATTCACGTCCATTACTCAGTACTTTCTTGAGCAAGTCTGATGTTGAGTGTTAACTATTCAAGTTCTAGGAACATCTGGGAAACCCCGTGTGTGTGCATGTGTGTTTATTTTTTGTTTCAATTATGTCAGGTTAAGTAATTCCGAACAATTCTGCACTTGCAGGGGAAAGCAGAGTATATAGGTCGAACATTTTCAAAGCCCGTGGTGAAGATGGCAGAGGAGGAATACGGTCCTCCTCGCTTCCCTCCGCAACTCGAGTATTATCAGATCTACCGGGGGAATTCAACTGCTGGAGACTTGTTGGCTGCTTTTGAACTCCTGCAGGTAATGCCTTATACATGTGCAGAAGAAGCTTTGTCATTTGCAGTTGTAAGGCAATTAATTGTTTAGACGGAACTGTAGGGCTGAGTTTTTACATTTATTTTTCCCACCAGTTTTTTTTTCCCCCATTTAACATTTGTCTTGACAAATTTTTGTGCAGGAGGACAAGATGGCTCAAGCCATAGATGTCTCCCAGATCATTGTCAGTGCTCCATCATTATTGGCCATAGGAAACAGTCTTGCTGCAATGTGAGAAAAGCAAAGCCAGTTTTCCCCCCCCTGCCCTGCAGGTAAAACCTGCCATGTTTGTGGCAGTCTCCACTGATTGACCACTTGATAGTAAAGCTCGCATATTCTATACGCTTTTATTTCATTGTAAAGTTTAAGGTTTGAGGCAACTTACTGGGCAAACAAGAAGTGTCTGTATAGGCATAGAATCATAGCATCATACAGCACAGAAGAAGGCCATTCAGCCCATTGTGCCTATGCTGGCTCTTTGAAAGAATTACCCAATTAATCCGAATCACCCACTCTCTCCCCTTAGCCCTGCAAATTTCTCCTTTTGAAGTATATATACAATTCCCTTTTGAAAGTTACTATTGAATCTGCTTCCACCATTTTTCAGGCAGTGCATTCCAGATCATAACAACCCGCTGCCTAAAAAAAATTCTCTCATCTCCCCTCTGGTTCTTTTGCCAATTACCTTAAACCTGTGTCCTCTGGTTACTGACCCTCCTGCCAGTGGAAACAATTCCTCCTTATTTACTCTATTAAAACCCTTCATAATTTTGAACACCTCTGTTAACTGAAGTCACACTGGTGTAGTTGGGTTGTTCTTCTAAAATTGAAGTTTACTTTCATTATTAGAGTAATTTAAGGGATAATCTGTGTCGTTATTGACCTGTAGTCTACCTGACTACAATTTAATGAAAAGTAAAGGACAAGTCATATTGACCAGCTGTGCCACCTCACACCTTGAATAACACAAACCTATAAAAATGGGGAGGAGTGGGGGGAGCAAGAATTAAAATATTAAATGGTTGAATGCTAGTGTACCAAATTTAAATAGATTTGGCAGTGAAGTGAATTACTTTTAGGATAGGAAAGGCCTGGTAGCATGCTTGTCTTTGCATCAAGTACTCTTTTAACTGAGCACAGATTGATGCTGATATTAAAATCATGAGGGGGTAAATCAGCCATTCATTTGCCCACCTTCCGACCTGAAGGAGAATGTCTGGAGGTGACATGCTTAATACAAGAAAGGTAATAGAAACTGAAGGAAAGTTTCAAACGGGTAAAAATGTTTACGGTCCTTCAAAGGACACAAGCCATTATCTCCAAGTCTGTGATGAATGTGAAATGTTTTATTTCTATGCTTTCTGAGTTTAATTCTACTGTTACCAGTTCTCTGATGTTCCTGTCAATAACTCTGATTACATGTGTTCTGTTTCCTTCTGTCTGCCCTCTCTGCCTCTTTTCATTGGTCTGCAGGACTCCTATGATGACAGTGAGATTAGGAGTGCTTTACTTGCTAAAGCAGAGCCTGAGCTGGCCAAATTCAAGGTTCTTGGAATTCTCTTTCACATCTCGCAATAATAAAAAGTTATTCTATTTGTAGCTACTTAATTAATGTTAGGAAAAATCAACTGATCAAATAAAATAATCATTGCAGGATTATAAGATGTTCCTGCCCCAATTCAAAAAATATGCTACCACACTCGGACAGGATGAAATTTCCCACAGAACGCACGGTACCATTGTAGATATTTTTCTGTCCGTGGTTGTAATGTGAACAGCTGTAATTTGTTCTTGCCCCCTCTACTATTCTCCTTTTACCTCAGTTTGCCTGAAGACAGTGGTTTATGCTGGGGTTCCATCACACATGTGGCCCTCAGCAACCTCAGCTAAGACGATGGTCATTCTTCATTTGTGAACTTGTTCACTGAATGACTTGAGCCTAAACCTATGCTCAGTGGAGGTCCCCACAAACCTATCTTCCTGCAGCAGTCATTGGAAAGCAATCACAAGTGGATGCCATGGCCAATTTATATTTAATTTTCATCCCCCTCCCTAACTAGGATACTGAGGCCAGTTACAGTATCCTCTGCCTTCAGAGCTAACTCAACACAGACCAGGAAATGTACCTGGGACCTTCCTGACCTATATGGTTCAGTTTTGCATCATATGATTCATCTACCTGTTGGAGAGAACAGCTATAATTTGTAGCAGGAGCTGCAGTATCAAAGAGGTTTTGCTCATTCTTGAGAATAAAACCACATAATTCCCCACTGTTAGGCATTCCAATCCTGGGTAGCTTCCAATGAATGCCACCACTGTTGGAGAATGCATCTGAAATATTCATGTTTTTTAAAACATGTTATACTTTTAATTACCCTTATTTGGGTAAGTACTTATCGCATTTTAAGTAAGGAGCTATGCGCCTTTATGGTCATCCCGATCCAAACTCTTTACTAGAGATAAAACTGTTCTACTTGAGCAGTTTCACCTACACTAAGAAGAAATTTGGAAAAATAATAATTACTGCCGTTCGAACTTGGTTACTAGTTTTGCATCCAAGTCCCTCACAAAGGTTGTTTCCCTGCCCACGTGGAACTCCTGGATCTAACAGTAACAGACAGATACAGCTGTGGCCAACAATGAGGTGACAGAGACCCAAAGCTGCAGTAAGTTTGGGATCTTGGGGAACCTGAACATGCTCTTTTAAGCTAAAGCTAAGTAAAGCCTTAAAATTGGGATTTACGATTCAATTTCAGAGAACACAAATTTTGGACACTCCAAATCAGAACATAGAATCAAGATTTTCCTAAATACTCCACCCTACTACGCCAGGGATATAAAAGTTATGGGAAGATCCTACTGAAAGTCACTGTAGACCTGACCTGGACAGTTTAACTACCATACTGTAGCCTTGTTCATGTGCCAACAAATTTACTGACATAAAAACAGCTGTTCTTTACCATGGTAAATGCAACACAAATGCCCAATATCAACATATTCACAGGAACGTTTTTACTGCGATAGGGTTTTTCAAGTAAGTTTTTACCACAGGAAAATTTATTGATTGTTCGACTGACTTCTTCTGAGCTTTTTGCAGTCAGATTGTTACCTTTGTTTAACATTCTGAGTTTAAACCAGCACAACTATCCAAAAATTAGTGATTCAATTGATCTATAAACAGGATCAGCATTGTTGCTCTTCTCTGCACTGTTCCATTGCTTGAATAACTCCCTTGTTTCCTGGCACTCAGAACTGGGCACAGTGCTCAGGGTGTAGTCTGACCAAAGCACTGTACAGTTTGATCACAACTTCATTTGACTTACAGCCTACTGTTTTGGATATGTAGTTCAACTTTCTATTAGCTTTGTGGATTACTGCTCTGCATTGGTTGGACATGTTGAGCATCGTACTAAGACTGGTAGGTCTCTTTCAGCTTCATTTTTAGCTATTTGAAAATCATTTGTGTGTCACTCAGTTTTTCTTCTTTACATTTGTCTGCATTAAACTTCATCTGCCATTGTTTTGTCCACACTTATTTTGTTCAAATCATTCTGTAAGTTCAGGGGTGCCTCCTTAAATTCTACTACCCCTCCCAGCTTGCTATTGTCTGCAAATTTGACCAAGCCATTGATGCAAATTAGAAACAGTATTGGTCCCGACATCAACCCCCTCCCCCAACATGACTCTTCTAACAAGTACTTGTTCTTTTCTATTTTCCATCCAATTTCTAATCCATTCCCAAGTTTTACCCTCAATCCCCACAGCTTTGAGCTTAACTAATAGTTCCATGTGGAAAGTTATCAAAAGTCTTTTAGAAACACACAATGTACACAATGCCATCGAGCTTACCACAATCCACTTGGGTTGTCCCTGCCCCCAAAAAATGAAGAGGTTGGTCAGGCGATAAATGTCCAAGTCAGGAGGATGTGAGCCTTGGAGGTGATGGTGATCCCATACTCTTGCTGCCCTTGTCTTTCTAGGTGGTGGAGGTCACGGGTTTGAGAGGTGCAGCAATCCATAACACAAAAGTTCACACTTGTAAGATCCAGTGTTATTTTAAAGTGTTTGTCAAACTTTTTGTTGTTCGGGGCAGTAGAAGAACCAAGTTTCATTTCCATCACACTGACATTATATACATGTGACGCAATAATGCATTTTAGCACAATTTATGCTATTGCCTCATGTATTTGAAGTAAGGTAAATGATTTTTTCATGAACCCATTTCCATTTAAGAGACTATGGGCATGATTTTGACCCTAAGCCCGGAAGTACAGGTTTCCTGGACGTCCTTACAATTTTGACGTAAGAGAGAGCAGCCAGGGAGAGGATGTGTTCAGGTAAGTCTTCAGGTAAGTCTTTGATTGAATGGATGGGGGGGGCATGGGTGGGCACGAGGGCACCAGTGGGCATGGGGCACCGGTGGGCTTGGAAGGTCACGGGGGAGTCAGTCATGGAGGGAGGGATCGGGGGTCAGTCACGGTGGGGGGGTGTCTGTGATTATTGGGAGGGGTCCGTGATCATTGGGGGGGTGGGGGTCGGGGATCATCGCGGGGATCCATGATCATTTGGTGGCGGTCAAGGATCTGGGGGGTTTGGGAATCGGGGGGGGGGGTCCACAATCGTTGGGGGGCGTCCGCAATTGTTGGGGGGGCGTCAGGGATCGGGGGCGTCCGTGATCGTTGGGGGGGGGGTCAAGGATCGGGGGCGTCCGCGATCATTGGGGGTGGGGTCGGGGATCGAGGGGGTGGTCTGCGATCGTTGGGGGGGGGGGTCGGAGATCGGGTGGGTCCCGCAATAGTTGGGGAAGTGATCAGATATTGGAGGGGGGGGTTCGCGATCAATGGGAGATCGTTACAGGTAGGCTTGTTGGGCTTGGGGGAAGCTGTGCCAGAAAGGCGCTTACCTGCAGTTTCGGGCCTACTCGCCTCCTTTCATGTGGCGTGAAGGAGACGGCCCGGAAATCCTGGCCCCCAGGGGTTGAAATTGCAAATTCTACAAAAATGAAGGTCCATTTGAAATGGTTGCGATTTTGAATGCCCCCCACCCCCAACCCACCTGTTTTTCAATGTTATATATTTGTGAATTATTCATTGAGTTTGTTAATCTGGTGTTTTATACAGAGACTATAACTGCTGCATTTTTTCTTTTTATTGCCAGGGGCATACTCTCAGATCTTCCCTTTAAAGATTACTTACACACAGTTTTATTCATTCAATTCAGATTCCTCCCTCAGGAAAGCACAATCTGCCTCCAATTGATGGTCCAACAGACTCTGATCGTGGTCCAATTCTCCCTGTTCCTATCGGGATCCGACCTGTATTGAGCAAGTACAGGATTGAGGTAGGCAACCCTCAGAACCTTGTCATACTCAAAACAACGTATTATTAAATGGAAAGCCATGGGGTTAAAGTTTGATGAGTATTTATTGCCCATCCCTATTTGCCCTGAGGGCATTAAGAGTCAACCATATAGTCGGCTAGACTGGATAAAAGTGTTAGGTAATCTTCCTAAAGTGCATTAGTGAACCAGTTGGCTTTTTACAACAATCCAGCAGCGTTCAGCACAAAATCTAGGCTGAGGGAGATGATCTTTCTCAGTGTTTAAATAGGCACAAAGTGCATCAACCCATTGATGTGGCGTGTTGCAGTATTGGAATACTGGACCAAGGAGTGGTAGAACATAAGTTTGTTCCTAAAGTAAGTCACCAACCTCAGGCAGGCTGGTCAAGAAACACACTAAGCAGGTATGAGGCACTTCACCAGAGGAAGGAAGAGAAAATTGGAAAGTGATTCAAACTGCCCAATCTTATCCTCTCCTAACAGACTTTAAGAGCAGCATTGTTAGAATCACTGTCTATCTAATCTCCTTAGAGAAAAATAGAAATGAGTATAAAATTATTTAAGGCAAAAAATAGAGCTGCTTTAACTTTGTTCTTTACTATCTGATGGTGAGAAAAGGCACATTTGGCCTCTCTTCAAACTAAATAAAGAGCATACATTGATTCAATCAGATATCTGATTACTGCAGTGCAGTGAACACAGTCTTGATCCAAGTCAGCATTAAACTCTGATCTTGAACTACAGAACAACATAATTTCTGTTTGCACAAAACTGCATGCCATGACCTGTAAATATTAGTTTGTGTTGCTATACATGTACATGAAGTAATTTTTCTCTTTTTATTCCTTACAGATTCTCTTTTGGGGTCTCAGGGATCTCAAGCGTGTGAATCTAGCACAGGTTGACAGACCGCGAGTCGACATAGAATGTTCAGGAAAGAGTGTGCAGTCTGCACTCATTCAGAACTATAAGAAAAATCCAAATTTCAGCATTTTGGTCAAGTATTTTGAAGTGGTGAGAACTGACTACCGTAATTGTGTATGATTTACATATAACTGTAGGACATGTAAGTCATGTGGTCTATTCTTTATAACTGAAAACATTTTCTGCCAACGAATTTGCTTTTAACCAATTCAGCACACAGTTTTCATGTTTCAAAGACTAATTCTTTGACTTATGCAATGTGATAGTAAAGGATGGTTATTCATAATTTAGTCATCAAATTTTGAAAACGAAGCAACAAACTAGCCATTAAAATTTCAACAAGGTATTAACAAATGAGTGGAGCAGTAACACATGTCTTTAGGGAATGGATGTCTGTGGAATAAGAGTCGCTTCTGTCCCTACCTCAGCTCATCTACTGCTGAAACCCTCATCAATGCCTTTGTCACTTCCAGACTCGATTACTCCAATGACCTCTTAGCCGGCCTCCTATCCTCCACTCTCTGTAAAATACAGGTCATCCAAAACTCTGCTGCCCATAATCTATCCCGCACCAAGTCTCGTTCATCTGTCACCAGTCTCTTTCTGACACTTTCTACATTGGCTCCTAGTCTCATCACCTCAAATTAAAAAATTCTCACCCTTCTGTTTAAATCCCTTCATGGCCTTGCCCCTCCCTATCTCTGTCATCTCCTCCAACCCTCTAGAACTTTCCATTTCTCCAATCCTAGCCCTGTGTGCATTTCCCCCTCCCCATTTGTCCCACTATTAGAGGCCGTGCCTTTAGTCGTCTAGGCCCCACACTCTACAATTCCTTGCCCAAACCTGTCCACCTCCATCTCTCCCTTCAAGACCTTCCGTAAAACACGCTTCCTTGACCAAGCTT
This sequence comes from Heptranchias perlo, assembly GCF_035084215.1. NCBI lineage: Eukaryota > Metazoa > Chordata > Chondrichthyes > Hexanchiformes > Hexanchidae > Heptranchias > Heptranchias perlo. Next base: position 54,072,174 of record NC_090329.1, read on the forward strand.
TTGGTAACCCCTCCTAATATCTCCTTCTTTGACTTGACACCCATTTATTTTTGATTATGCCTCTGTGAAGTGCTGCAACGTTGAAGGCACTGTAAAAATAGAAGTTGTTGTTATTCACGCCCTAGATTGCACACTTTGCTATGAACATATTGGGCTGGATTTTACTGTGAGCCCATTCATTAGACTTGCACCTGCCCATAGACTTTCCATGAGCTTTTGCATGGCAAGTTACTGTCAACGGGACAGCCAAACGATATGGCGCCCTCTACAGGGCATCTGGAACTAGTGTGAACAGGGCAAGCATTGGTGTATCTTCTTAACCAATCAGATTGAAGAATCGTTAATAACTGCGCAGAAGTGTAAGTTATAACAGTGAATTTAATGTCAAATCAGGTACAGAAAGCTGAATAAAGAGAGGGTGAGGAAGATTGAATTAAGAGACAGAGATAAAAGAGACAGAAAGAAAAAAAGTTTTTAAATTATTTAAGTTTTTAAAAATGTCCAACAATAATTAAAATCTAAAGGAATGAGACTCCACACTTGTAAAAGTTAACTTTCAGTGCCAAAGAGGTTGTTTGGCAGGAATTAAGGCTTACCACGCCGTTAAAAGGGTACTTAGACTTGAAATGACTTGACTTAACTTTCTGTGGTGAATTTGGTCCGTATCTCTGAGGTAAGTACAGGAACTTCACGTTGTTCAATATATTTGAATGGTAAGTCAGCCAGCGAGATGCCATTTTCATGCAGCTTTTGGAGGAGCATCGCATCTCGAACAGCAACTTCCCGATTAACTGCGCACATGCGGACGACCGCATGTGCGCAGTTAATCGGGAAGTTGCTGTTCGAGATGCGCTGTAAGCCTCACCATTATTTTTACAGCAAAATCCGGCCCAATAAAAGAAAGATCAGTAAAGATAGGCTCATCAACGCACATCCTATCAAATGGTGCACCACCTTCCACAACAGTCAGTAATGCTGATTCCCGGGGAGGCAAAAACACAGAGGAAAGAAATTCTGGGAAATTTCATCCAAATTCCCTAAGGCAATCAGGCAAGCTGCAAGAGACCTTGGTTACCTATGATGTATCACTAGAGCTTGCAGCTTATCAGAAAATCACTGGTGCACTGCTTGCAATTTTCCATCTATTCTGCCGATGGCACAGGGTCTTGGAAAATGTTGCCCCATGACGTCGTGGATACAATGGACATTAAGAAATATTCTAAGATTCGTTGACAGAAATTTTAACCGCACAAGCAAGTTGGCAGAACATCAAACTGCAAGTAAATAGATTGCTATCATTTTTCATATTTATTTATTTCTAGGGTACAAAGCCCAACAGAGATCCATAGCTGAGATCTGACAAACTCATCAAGTGCACAGTTGGAGTGTATATTGATTAGTTAGTTTACTTTTGAGACAAATCTTCACTGAACCTTTAGGTTACAAGCGATTGATTGAAAAATCCTTCTTTTAATAGAATTCTAAAATCTTCATTAAAATTTTAAAAATCAATAACTCTTTCAACCCAAAGATAGTGTTGAGGACATATCTTTTATTGATGATGTCTGCTCCAGTGGGCTGTTTATGAATTGTCTCATCAATTGACCAAAACCCTTGATGTCATGCTCA